>NW_022196905.1:6577734-6585153 GCF_008632895.1 Mastomys coucha
GGAGGGCAGGAGGGCAGGAGGGCAGGAGAGCAGGAGGGCAGGAGGGAGGGCAGAAGGGCAGGAGTTTTTCTTCCTATTATACCCCGTGACCAAGGCACTTGGAAGAAAAGAACTGAAAAATCTCTTCAGAGAAGAATATTTGAGGATGGCCAGAATGATACATGGAGCACGAAGCTGAGGGATGAATGCCAACAAGAACCAGTTCTTTCTTTATGCAGCATGGGTAAGGAGTCCACAGCCACAACCACACAATACCATTCAGTTGAGTCGGGCTCTCATTTTAAAGTCAACTAGCCAAGTGGTTGTGTGACCCTTGGCAAGCCCTTCTCCCTACCTGAATCTCTGCTTCCTTGTTTCTAAGATGAGTATGTTGATCTTAAGAGAGAAAATTGTCATGGCTCCTTTTATCAGTTCTAGGGAAAAGTTTATGCCTCTCTAAGGCTGTGATATGACAGTTTTCTTGGGCTTTCTTTTCTCTTTGGCCCAGCATCTTGATGATAAAGAAAGAGAAAGAGGCACGTGTGCATTCCAGAGGTGTTTGGGGGAAATGGTGTCAGCCAAGCATTTATCACGGAAATCTGAATATCAAACGTAGAGCCCCAGGCTGAGGGGAGCTGGGAGATTTCAGGGCACATTAACCACTGGTGGTAAGTAATTATGCACATTGACTTTGAGTCTGTTTCAATGGTCACATCTCAGTGCAGCCTCTGCCCTGTTCTCAGGGAGGGAGGGGCATGAGCTCAAGCCTCTTCCTGGAGTCTCAGTGTGGACTAGCTGGCATTTCAAAAATGTTGTCTTTTGTTTCTGGAAAAACTGTTTAAAATCATTCAACTTCCCCAACTCTGATCCCTCTCTGTAAAAGAAAACAATAAATATGATTTCAAGCTGTTGTGTTAAATATCAGGATGCCCACACTGAGGCGGTGGGATCCAGAGCTGATGAAAACCCATCTGGGGATGCCAGAGCCAGTGACTTAACAACAGGCAGAAGAGAAATATAAATGTTTTCAGGTGGCTCCAGAAGAAGTCACAGTCAAAATGTGGGCATCTCTAAGGACAGCAAAGGGGATGTCACACACTTGGAGTGTCCCTGAAATTAAAAAGCAAGCAAACAGCAACAAAGCTCACTAAGCTTGTTGTCCCCACACAGTCACATGGGCTTGTTCCAGACCTCATTTATCTCTGTGGACCTTCATGGTGGAGGTCACTGCCCTAACTCATCTCCACTCCCAGTATGGTCATCTTTTTACCTTACTCTCATTCCAGTTGATGGCTCAGCTGCAAACATAAGAGATGGCAGAGCTGTTTCCTAGAGGAAGTGCAGCAAGGGATTTAACTGTGAGTTAGCTGACAGTGCTCCATGGGGAGGGGGGCCTACTGGGTAGTGCTCACTGAGAGGATTATTTCTCTTATCCCCCAAACATAGCCTGAATGAATTTGGAAAAGCATGATTTCTTAGCTATGGTCTAACAGAGAAGAGAGTTGAGCATTTAGTTTGGGAAGCCTGGGGTTTACACACACAACACAAGGCCTGTCACTCACAGAGAGCAGAGGCTCTTGGAGTTACCTGGGGAGATACAAGGAATCCAGAAACTTTGCCTAGACTCCTCAGCACTGTCTGCAGACATCTCAAGCCTGCTCTTCCATCAGGCTCTGGTGAATATGTGGAGTAGCTACTGAAGACTGTCCTTTGCTACAGTATGATTGCTGACTCTGAGTCCTGATAAGCAAAGGGCAGCCTCCCAGCAGGCCAAGCCTGCTACCCAAGACACACCACGAACCTCTAGTGTGCCTGTCAGCTCTATTATCTCTCAAACAGGATGAGAAATAGAACCTTTGTCATCTGGATTTGGCAAGGATGAAGTAAGCCTTGTGATGTCCCTAGGCATTGCACCCTAAAGGCTGGCTGGGTTTTCCACCTAAATGCTCTTGGTTCCTGTGAGGTTATAGGTAACAGATCAGAAAGGCAGGACAGGATTCAAATGAGAAAGAAGATGAAGAAGAAGAAGAAGAAGAAGAAGGAGGAGGAGGAGGAAAGAAAGCTAAGCGTCAAGGCTAGAAATGTTGAAACAGTTCATGAGTCAGCCCAACTGCAAAGAGTTGGGGGAGGAGAGAAGGGGAAAGTGGAAAAATAAGTAAATGGCTGCTATTGGACAGAGGCAAGACTGGGGAGGGAAGTGTGGACTGGTAGATGGCAGAGGTGAACAAGGCTACCTGTCATAGTTCAGTGGCTGAAGAAGCACACATGTGCTGTGCACTTTGAGTAATACTTCATTTTGATCAATGTACTACAAAACCCTTCCTTACCCAGGTGAGAATTTACTGGGGATGGGACAGGAACTCTATGTCTTCACCTACCTTCCAGGGGTTTGCAGAAGACAACAAGCAAGACAATGGAGAGTAAAGGACTTCAGTAAAGGACTATGCTGTGCCAAATGAGCACATTGCCTCCTTCCTCCAGGTGCCAAGGGGCCTTGGCAACATGGTGATCAAAATCAGCTCTGTACCAAAGACACACATTGCAGAAGCAGACACAGTTTATTTACTCCTAAGTAGGCAACCCCAGCCCAAAACCATCTCCCCTTTGCCTGAGTCTAAAACTCTTGCCTGGGCTTTACATGGTAGTTTTGTATAAAGCATTTGCAATCAATTGAGGCAAAACTAAATTCCAAACAAAACAAACCCCTGCTTGTCTTATGACAGCCTGAAATGTCAGTTTAAGGAGAGGCAAGAGGGAAGCAAGTTATTTAAAAGGGAAAAAGAGACTAACAAGATTTTTGAGAACAACTGCTGCCGCGTGCACTCAGTGTGGGAGGGCCTTGTTCGGGCCCATTTCTGTAATGATGTCAAACTGCTGCTTTCTCTTTCCTGGGCATATGTTTAAAGCACCCTGCAAATGATTTCATGTTGGATCGGGCTTCATTACTCACAGTTCATATTTGGTCTAAATTACAGTAAATGTTATTTCAAGGTTTACAAGTTAATTATTATAGTATAGTATTTACTCCATTATATAGTAATTACTGCAGTATCTAACGCCTAAAGGGTTTTCCCCATATATGAAGGACAGAGAATATTTTAGAGTGTTTTCAAGCAGAACAAGACTCACTTGTGTGTTTGAGTGTGTGTGTGTGTGTGTGTGTGTGTGTGTGTGTGTGTGTGTGAATGTGTGTGGGGAGTTAGAGGGTATCAGTGATTGAAATACAAGTGCCCTATCCTATAGAACTCACGGAAGACCACAGCTCAGCAGGCCCTTCCTGGAATTGGTACACTCTGTCAGTAGTGTCTAAGAGCACTGGGCGAAGTTTCATTGGATAGGCAAAATACCCCTGATACTTCACCTTGCAGGTTGTGACTGGAGCACACCCCTTTGAACTACAGAAGAATAAACAGGGCTTGGTCTGCTCATTAGTGGCAGGCTCAGAGATCTCCTTCGTGGTTTGCTCCTTATCTCTTTTGTCCTATAGGCTTTTAAATGACCTCTTCCATAGAGGGTCCCCAAACACCCATCATGCTGCCTACCACACAAGGGTCAGCTAGGATACACCAGATAGCCCCCAGCTCTGGGCCACATTTACACCTCCTTATTTCATTCCAGCATGGATTCTTTGTTCTGGCTGCCAACTCCAAAATGGATTCCATAAGCATTCTGGTTCCCACATGTTGGTCCAAATAGCAACCTGCAAGCTTGGGAACTCTAGGGGAGTGACAGACAGCTGCCTAAAATGGCATCCATCTGGGCCTCTGGAGCAGCTCTGGTGTTATTTCTACTCTCTGCAGATGCCTTTCCACTCTCACCTTGATAAACTCGGGAGGTTGAAAGATAGGGCTAGTCATTTCAGAAAGCTTCCTTGTCCCCTTAACTCCTGTTCCTCTTCAGGAAAAAAGAGAGGTTAGACTGCCAGTCTGAATGTATGGAGTAAATACCTAAACAAAGTGTCCTCTCTCAAAGGACATTGCAGCTCTACTCGCTGTTGGGGCAACAATTTCTATGCTCTCTCCTTAAAAGCTCCCGATACTTATCCTTCCAGCAGATCAGGGAAAGAAACCTAAGACTAACGAAGGATAAAACCAGTTTCGAAGCTGGTGACTGGCTCTCACTCCATCCGTTGAAAAGTCCCTCCAGGAAACCTACCCTCTGCAGGCTGACTTCACAGGAGCCCTTGTCTGATAGCTGTCCAGCCTGTCAGTAGACATAGGAGAACAGCTGCCCCTCACACCCCTATCTTGGAAGCTGCCTCCTCCTTATCCAGGGCTATGTCCTCTCTCCCTCTGTTTTTCCAATCTGGCCAGCCTCTCTACAGGTACACATGTTAGCCAGGTGATTGGCCTGCTTGGCTCTAGCAATGTGTTTCCCTTACTTGTCATGTGTACACCTCTGCAAGCTTCCAGTGGCTGTCCTCACCACCTCCATCCCACCCTCTCTGACCTCCTCTCAGTGGCTTTCTGACCTGCCCCTCACATCTCAATTTGGGAATCTTCCTTGGCATGAGGATTTCAGGCCAACTAGTCCCTACACTGCCCTTTTGGTACTGTCTGTCAGTCTTTGCTTGTAACACCTCACATGTTCTGCTGTGTTCAGCAGTTCAATACCTTCTGGCCAGTTAGATGCTAAGCTCTCTGAAGCCAGTACTTGCCTTTATCTTCCTTGTGCTCAGCAGCTAGCAGAGGGTCTGACAACCCTAACACATTGTTCACTAAAAGAGAGCAATACTGGAAGAAATTTCAAGAGTCCTTGAGAATAGGATGGTTTAATGTATTCAGTGGGTGGAGACAACCAGGAAGTAAAGTAAGGAGGGTTAACAAGGACTGGGCACTTGTTATGCACTGATGACAATCTCATAGAGATCCCTGCTCATATTGAGCCTTATTTCCAGAATGACAGACTGAGGCACAGGGAGCTTGAGTTCACAGACACAAAAGTACCCAGCTTGTACAGGATGCTGGATCCGGAACCCACACACTGCCATCCCACTAGGCTGGCTCCTGCCAAACAGCTGTGACGTGGAAAAGCAGCATCAGGCACACTTCCGTCCTTCCCTTCCTCCCGCCTCCCTCTTCCACTGTCTCTGCAAACAAGCCCTTGTTTAATGAACACATATTTAATGTGAGAAGAGAATAAAGCACATCAGCCCCGTGATTGCTTCATACACACTCTTTTTCACTACCTGTCACATCTTTACAATGCAGTCAAAGCATTCTCGGCAGCGCAGATTATTTTAAAAGAGAAGAGGGAACAAGCCTGAGCAGAATCAATGGTTATCAGAGAGGACTCACCATCATGGCCCCCCACCAGTTCTGCAGATGCTGAGCTCAACCTGTGGACTTTCAGAAGTGGGGTGTCTATTCCTCTTGTTCTTGTAAGTGAACCCCTTCTCTTTTCTTTCCCTTCTTTCCTTACCAAAAAAAAAAATCAAATTCATAGACCACACACACACACACACACACACACACACACAAATGCACACACACACACACACACACACACACACACACACACTTTGACTAGAGAGCCAGATGAGGGACATTACATACTATGACATCAATAGGAATCTTCTGGAGCTTTGAGATCAAGCTGTGCCCAACTGCCAAGATTTGGAGAAGATGGGCAGTTGAAATACAAAGGGTTGACAGGGCGCTGTCTGGTCCCTCAGGCCTCCTTTCCTCCCTGCATCTGATGCTACCTCCTGGATTTCTTCCCACAGTGGCTGTAGCAAATCACTTCTTCCCTTACCTCTCTTGATTCTCCATGTGTGAGCAGCCTAAGCTCCAGAAGAGGTTTGCCCAGTGAGACTTTATTCTACAAAGTTTTCACTCTAAGGTGGTGGCTGTAAATAAATGCTGTTTATAAACTGTAAGTAAAGCATTGTATATTGTTCTAAGGTGCCTACTGACCATCAATAATGTGAGAGTTTCTTTCTTATCTTCTCACATGGATGGTGACTACTCATATGGGCACCAGAGTAGCAGCCAAGTTATCAGTTATCTTAACAGGAAGCATGTATCCTTCACTTCAGATGTGTCCTTTACTGTTTTTATCGACTTTGGACTCAACTGCTTCTGGTCCAGAATCACCGTGAGCCACCTTGACCTTGGACAACCAGGGTAAAGACATTGGCGTGAGTCCTAGACCTGGTATAACAAGCTATGCAACCTTCGGCAGGTTTCATGAGATTTCTTGGATTCAAGTCACAGTTAACAGGGATTTCTCAAGGAGGGTTCTACTGTCACCCTTTACAGAGCTGGCAAAAGAGAGAATGTGCAATCTTCTTTCTATAATACTTGGATAAAACAAGTTTATCCTGAAGCCAGCCAGATCCTAGAGCCAAGACTTGCCTACACGAATGTCCCTTTATTTAGCACCCAGAGAGTGAGCTAGTACTGAAAAACTATTTTTTTTTTAAGACAGGGCATCATTCTATAGCCCAAGTTGGCTTATTGCTGACTACATAGCCCAGGCTAGTCTCAAATTCGTGCAATCCTCTATCCTCAGCCAAATACTATCAAGTGCAAAAAGACCATTAGCCTGTTCTTCCCTCAGCCCAAGAGCAAAATCCATGAGGTTTCCACACTTGTTTGTCCTAGGCTTAATTAGACTATACCAAAAGGTTTCTATCAGCTACTCTGAGGGAATAAATGTCATTTGTGATGTGCTAAGGCAGATGTTTTGTGACATGCTTCCTTCTGATATAACCTTTGTCCTGTGCCTGAGAGACTTTGAATCTCCTTAGCTGACAGAGCTGACCTGTGGCTGCACATGGAAGTAGGCTTTTATGTTTAAAAGTTGTACCATGGTTAAGTGAGAAAATGCTGAATCGTATTAATGCCCATAGCAGGCATGTTTAGTTTTCAAGACAAGTAGTCCCTTAGAATCCAAGAAAGAAAACAGGAGAAACTGGCATAAGTTCAGGTTCAACTTCTTTTGTTCAAATGCAAGGACAGGATGTGAAACAATTTTCTGTCTTGTGGGTGGTAGATTTTTTTCTTCTTTGCCCATATTATCTCCAAGTCCTTAGACCTATTAGCCTAATTAATATTAAGAACATATGCATATGCAAACAAGACTCTCTCCATCATATATTTCAGTTTATAAGACAGGTTGAAGGGTAGTAGGGTGACTCAATCAAATGTCATAAATTGGCTATGCATAAGGCCTCATTAATATTAATTGGGGCGTGGGCATTGTGCAGCAGTCCGTGCTTGCCATTAGAGGTGGGCCCCTTGCTTTAACTGTCCCTGAGATTAGGAAAACCAAAGCCTCTGACCCGATTTAAATATGGAATCTACACCCTGATCCAGGTACTGAGCAAAATCAGAAAGGTATTTTAAAAAATACAGAGCAGACCTTTTCTAAGACAGATGGCACACAATGAGGTTAGAAAAAGTATCTTGAGATCCAACCTGCAAGAACAAAAAAAAA
>NW_022196905.1:6585163-6608119 GCF_008632895.1 Mastomys coucha
AAAAAAAAAAAAAAAACCCTGCTCGCATTGTTGTTTTCATTATCTTGCTTCTGTCATTTCGTGAGCTTTGTATCTTGCGAGGAAAGAAAGAAGGGAGAAAAACTGTGAAATTAATCTTTTGTGCATGGCCTGATAAAGAAGAGACATGCTCAGACAAAAGATAGACTGAGAGAAGGTACCGTGATTGATGACTAAAGTAAAGGTGTCAGGAGAGTATTATGTAAATTACTGGAGGCACACACCATTTCAGAAAGAATGAGAGGGAACTGAAGGGGGAGCGAGGGAGAGGGAAGGCGAGAGAGGAGTGAGGCGCGCCGAGAGTGAAAAAAGGATTGCAGAGCCATGTCACCAAAGAACTGGTCCCCAAACACCCATTTCTTGCCATCTTTCATCTCCTCCGACAAGCTCACCTCCCATTCTCCCTGGGCTGCAAGCGGTAACAAAGGGGATGGGGGCGGGGAGAGCTGTCAACATTAGCATGATTCCAGCCAAGAAAAGGTTTAGGGAAAGCACGTCTGAAGTGAGAGCGGCGAGCAGGGAAGTTTCTGTGAACAGGGGGAAAGCAAGCTGGTGACTGGAGTGTCTCTCTGTGGAGTGTGTCATGAGACATGGAGACAGTCCTTGGCTGCTCTCGTTCTTCACAGTACAAATTGGCTCCAAAAATCCTGTGTCGTCCCCTGACAGTCTCCGGGTGCATATAAGCATCTGTACTGGGCACATGAAGGGGCCACTAAACAAAGGTGGATGAAAAGTTATGAAAAAGGCCGAACCAGGAGCCTCTCTAGAAAATTTCTCATCATTATCCCCTTTTGGCTACATTTTCTAAGTAATGAAATGAAGCAAGGGTTGAAAAGTGCCTCCATTTCCCTGACTGGATGAGTCTAAAGTAACAGGAAGTTTAGATTCAATTATGGGAATAGGTTGTGCTGTGCTAACCTGACGGAGAGCTCGGCTGCCTTCTGGATGGGTGGACATACAAATATCTGTTTCTTACAAGTCTGAATATTTCTATAGATTCTGAAAGAAAACAACCCCTTCCGAAGCTGCAGAGGCCCAACCTTGAGATGGCATGACTGTTGCTCAGAAAACTCAGCGGAAGGTTTTCTTACAGCTAGTTAGCCCTTCCTTACAGGAGCAAACCCTGTTCTGTTTCTCGGGTACCCTGAAGCACTAGAACCTAAATGATTTAACTATTACTCCCTTGTAAAGCGCAGAGGGATAGAGGTTGACTGGCTGGTACAGAGTGTCTTCCTTCCCCAGTCTGGTGACAACAGTCTAATGACAAAAACACAGGGAATTTTCACCAAATTACAGTTTGGAGGGCTCTCACGCACTGTAGCTATCGCATGTAAACCCTGAGCAAGCATGAAATTTAAAATGTAATGAACGAATGAATTTTATTAATAACAGAAAATAAAATCTATAATAAATCTATGCAAGTACAAATCTTGATTGTCCTATGTCTGTTATTTTAGACATTTTAAAATTAATGATTAGAAGTGGAGAAGGTCTGTGACTACAGGTAAAAGGAGGACACATTTACAGCTGAGAAGGTGTTCCACAAGACACTTCCACCAGGGACACCAAAGCCTGAAAATACCATCCTGTCCCCAAGGTCCCATTCCTTCTCTCGCACTTCATAAACTCTCCCTGCCTGGCCATTTAGCCCATCACATACTGACTCATTTATGAGTTCCACAATCCAAAGTGACTGAGCTCTGCTTTGTGCCAGGCACTCTGGAATGTGGTGGAGGCAGAAGATGGAGTGGAGAGGGCTGTGCCGGCCAGGGACACTGTGGCTGTGAAGGTGATCACACCCTCCCAACGTCTTTCTCTCAGACTCTGTAGTAGCAAACTGAGGCCGTGTATGTGACTAGGACAGGCCAAACTCCATCAGCCCCGTAATGCGGGTACTCAGTACTTGGGCAGGTATTGCCTCCACCCCATGCACAAAAGACGTGGACTCATTGACCACTTGTTTTTATCATTTCCTTATTTACATTTTACAACTACGTAAATCAAAGCAGAAAGATGTGACCAAGCATGGCAGTTTGGATGAGAATGACCCACACCAACCCCTACGTTCACATTTCTGAGTACTTGATCCCCAGCTGGTGGAACTGTTAGGGAAGGATTAGGGGCCATGGGCCTGTTAGAAGAGATGTATCACTGATGGTGGATTCTGGGGTTTTAAATCCACCCTCTCTTAGCAGTGTTCTCTGGACTTCCTGCCTGAGATGTGAGATCTAAGTTCTCATCTATCCCTGCCATCATTCCTTTCCTCTGTCATTATAGACTCTAACCCTCTGCAACCAAAAGCTCAGTTAAACTTACTTTATAAGTTGCCTTGGTCACTATGTTTTATCACAACAGTAAAAAAAGCAATTAATACACCAAGATTGAACCATTAGGATATGGTAGAGCTAGTATTTGAGTCTTGGCAACTATTCCCAGGATCTCTGCTGTCAGCAGCTAAGATTGATCTGGCCAGAATATGAATCTGGGGAAGGAGAACCACTCTGTCCTACTTACCAGTCTCAGAAAAGTAGCAGGTGGCAGCGTGAAGAGAGGCTACCATCCTTGGCTCTGTGTTGGCCATAGTCATGGAAGAATGCCAAAAGGTCCAAGATGCTTTGGGGATGATGCTCAGGATGGCCCTGATCCAAAGGATCCTAGTGGGTTTAAATTTTTCATACCAACATTTTGACTTAAAAAATAAGACTCTTTTTAAGGGATGGAGAAATGACTCAGTGGTTAAGAAAAATTGCTATATTTGCAAAGAGCCCTGGCATGGTTTCCAGTACCCACATAGTAGGTCACAACTACTCAAAACTCCAGTTCCATAGGCTTTGATATCCTATTCTCAACTTGATAAGCACCAGACACATAGGTACACATACGCTTATGAATATAAAACATTCAGACACAAATAAATAAATAAATAAATAAATAAATACATAAATACATAAAATATCTTAGTACTCAATATCAGCAGTATAATAAGAAGGTCTTGGGAGGAAATGCAGAGTAGCCATGAGAGTAGAGGAGATCTATCTACAACTGGACAATAACTGTTCAGATATATCCAATGGAAACATCGCATTTTGGCCTTTTGAGTACCAATTCCCAAAGGCTGTCTGAAATTCGCACTTAAGGAAAACTAGAAAAGAGTTAGCAGTGGCTGGAGCAAAGATTAGGAGATCAAGAGGTCAAAACTGCAGCCTGTGGTCACATGTCACATGTCAGGCTGCGCTCCAGGACAGGTGTGCAAACTGGAGTGGCCTTCCTTGGGAAGAGGTAGGCAGGCCAGCTCTAGAGTGGAAGTCCAGAGCCCACTCCTACAACCACCGCGACTAAGGCACCCTCCTTTAAGCCTGTCATCTTTCATTCACCCACAATGTGAATTTGTAGTGCAGGCAACATCTCATCTTTTCTCTCTCTAGGATGCCATACTCCAGTCCAGTAAGTCCTCCCATCAGTGACCAGGGGCTTTCAGCAAAGACAGTAACATTCTAACCTCCAATGGAATCTCTGGGAGTGAATCAGTCAGCAACGGTGCATGCAATAGAAATAGCTCTCTGTGGAAACAATGGACAAGCAGGACAGGCAGAACTCCCTTCCCATAGTATTTTCAGACCTATGCAGATGGCAAAAGTCCCCAGAAGCAGGCCACACCCAGATCCCACTACAATCCCTGTCACTGGCTCCCTGACAGCTCCTCAAGCCTCATTCCCAAGTCTTCTCGGGAAATCTCTTTCTTTTCATATGTCTGACCTTCTGATTCATCTGACTTCCGTTTTAAAACCAATTATTATGTATTGTCTTTTGAATTTCACCCCTGACACCACTCTGCCCTGCCTTAATTCCAGGACTGGCTTTTATTCAAATCTTTTCCTTTTAGAGCTAGGTATACATGTTCTAAATGGCTTCTTTCTAGAAGTCTTAAGTAAGACAGAGGCTCTGGTGAGAAGACCAATGACAGGCACTTGTATTCTGTCAGTGTCTCCCTGCTTCATGTGCTGATGAAAGACAGGGGCAGGGCCTAAGGAAAGAGTAGAGTGGCTTCTAGGTCTCGCCTTCTGGAACCCCACCCATTCTTGCCCCTGAACTCCTGAGTAGCATTTGCAGCTGTGGTTGCACCTATACCTTCAAGTTCTTCAGAACCTATTTCCCATCCCCCTTAGTAAACATTAGCCGAAGCTTGCTCTTCCTCCTCACACTGCCAATGCCCAGCACATCTATCCAAGGCTTTTCCATACCTACTTCCCAAATCCTAGTCTCATCCCACCAGGTCTCTCAGCTCACAGTCTCCCCTTCAAGGTCTCTTGGAAGTCCTAAGTTCTGGCTTGTTTTCCTTCCTCTGACTTAACATGCACCCTGTTCACTTTCTACGGTGCCCTAGTGTTTCCCAAAGACACAGAGAAAAGAACACTGATTTCAGCTTCCAAATTCCATTAGTTTCTTCTTCAGAAGAAGGAGAAGAAACTCCTGCTTTGGAGAAATTTACAGCGGTTACTCTACAAGCTAACTCAGCTGCTTCAGCTAATTCTTTTCCCACTGCTCCTAGTCACACAGTAGATTGCAATGCTAACCCAGGCTAGCTTCTTCCAGAGAATACAACACCCTGTATGATTTTACCTTTGCCCATGTCATTCCGACTGCTAAGACTTCCAGTTTCTCTACCCCAATTCCCAGCAACCCCTGCACATGTGATACCCGCCTTTCAGGCTCAGACACCACTTCCTATAATGGGAAGCTTTTGTTTTTCCATCAAGTGCAATCCATCTCTTCCTCCTCTGAGGTCCCATGGTATGGAGATTCTTACAGGAGGCTTTTTAGTAGTTTGCTCTGAGACAAGGACTCAGGTACCCAGCATGGCCTTGCTGAGTAGTCAAGTATTATTTTGAACTCCTTCTTGTCTCTACCTTCAAGTGCTGGGACCACCTCTTTAGTGCTAGGAACAGAAATTAGGGCCTTCATGCTAAGCAAGCACTCTAACAACTTTGAAATTCCCAACCTAAGATAAGAAGCTTCATAAAACAATGATTTCCTGTTCCAATTACATCTGAAACTCTGGAGCAAGCCCTGGGGAAGCCAGCATTCCTTGAACATTCCCAGGTTATTTTCACTTGGCCCAAGTTTGAAAAGCTCTGTTCAAGAACAGAGATTTCTACTTTCTCCATTTAATTAACATATATTTATTGAACAAATAACCTGTGCAAAATGATTGTGCTATATGTGCAGACACTGCAGTGAATCAGGCCCACTATAAAAAGTAACAGCACTATAGAATATGTTATATTTTATCATGTTTTATATTAGATTATAAACATGCATTATAATAAAATATATCTTATGAATCTAACCATGTGTGCCCACTTTTCTACTGCTGTTTCTTAAGAATAACTGTCTCTCATTTAACATAGTATCTTTTAGCACCTAACACAATGACTTATATTCAATAAACAGATGGTAACTCATTAATTAATATACTCAATAATTTCTTAATTGTGGATTAATGTGAAGGAATGACGGTTTAGCTTTGAATTCATCCAGCTGAAACAGAAAGCTGTCCCTGCATTACTAACTCTTAAATAGCAACTCATACTGGATCCAATGTTACAGCCCAGTTGTGTGGGAAACTGAGGCAGGAGGATAAGTCCAAGGGCAGCCTGGACAATTTAGGGAGACAGTGTCTGAAAATTTTTAAATTTTCAATAAACTCTATGTTTATGAGTGTTTACCTGCCTGTGTGTATGTGGACCATAAGCACGTCTGGTGCTCACTGAGAAAGGAAGAGGCATCACCTGAAACACAGCTTACAGACAATTGTGGATTGCTATATAGGTGCTAGAAAGTGAACTCTCTTCTGAAAGTGCAGCAAGTCCTGGGTCCAAACCTCAATAGTATAAGGAGGAGGAAAAGAAAGAGGAGAGAGAGAATAGAAAAAAGAAAACAAGTGAGCCTTGTGCTCTTACACACGAATGTGCTGAGCCCCATAGTCACCTCCTGTTAGGATGGAAGATAGCTTGCTGCCTTCTGAGCAACTTCCCTGTGAGGCCCTGAAGCATTCACTGACTTTTGCAAAGGCAGAGATATGTGCTAATCTCACTTTAATGGAAGTGCAAACCTTTTACTAAAATCAATGGTTCCTATCTTCCAAACACTCTTCAGGGCCCAACTCCAATTAGCAGTAAAGCTGGAGCCATGTTTCTTTTTTTCTGAAGCCCATGGAAGTCCAGGGTCTCTAAAGGCTGTTGCCTTAACTGTGAGTTCCTGAGGGAGAACAGAAGAACATAAGGGACACATGGAGCTCTGGCAACACAACAGACAGAGAGAGCTTCACACTCCTCAGAAAATGACTATTTCAACTTTTGGGGAAATTTTGCAGTCACCAAAGAACAAAAGAATGAATTATTGCCAATATTAAAGATCCCTGAATCAGGTCAATCCATCCCAAGACATTTCCTAAATAGTAAGTCACATGTGACATTGTGATTGTCTCATTTCTGATAAAGTAAATATTTCAAATGGCCTCCCAAGGCCTATCAAGGAGAACAATTAGTCCAAATCATAGTTGTGAAGAGTTTACTTTCTATACCATTTATCTTTCCTTCTCCTTTGTTGTAATAAACCTTTAGAAGGGGAACATTATTCCCATCTTGTTATAGTTGCCCCCCTTTTCTTTTCACAGCAGTGGAATGCTGGCCAAAAGATGAAATGAAGAAAATCAACCTGCCAGCTGAACCTATTGATTCCACCTACCTTTCAATTTTTGCCTTAAAATGTTTCAGATGAATAATGTTTCACTTCTCAGAAAAGAGAAGTATTGACATCATAGAAGCCATAATGCAAATGAACATTAAAGGTGTCAGAATCTACCCTTCTTAGTGATTAGTTTTTGTTGGGGAGGGATCTGCACTCACTTAAATCTTGACACAGATAAAGTAAGCTTTGTGAGCTTTCACCATTTCCTCTTATGCTACCATCTGGAATATTCTCAGCCACACCCTTAGGAACCAATATACCTGATGCCTGTTCAGAACTTATGAGAGACAACCATCTCTCTCCTTACTATCAAAGTGTTTTAAACACTGCCCCCAACACACACACACACACACACACACACACACACACACACACACTATCCCTAGTGTAAAGCCACATTCCAGTCTCATGGTAATTGTGTTTATTCCTTTCCTCAAGGCTGTGACAAAGCAGCTGACAGATGCAACTTAAGGGAAGAAAGAGTTGCTAAGGCTATCCCGGTGGAGAGCCATGTAGTTTACAGCAACAGAAGTTTAGGGTGTGCCTGAGTCACATCTTGTTGACTCGGGGAAATAGATAACTTAGGATGGACCAGGGCCAGACTATGATTCTCAGGGTTCAGTCTAGTGCTAAATGTCCTGTAACTAGAATGTCCCCATTGACACCCAACCTCTCAAACAATGCAAATATCAACATTAGAGTCTAAGTTCCTAAAGCTGTGAGCCAGTACGGGACAGTTCAGATCCAAACTATGACACTTTCATTTGAGAGTTATTTCAAGTTACTGACATTTTATTTTATATTTTATTTTATTTTATTTTATTTTATTTTATTTTATTTTATTTTATGAGAGAGTCTCATCATGAAGCCCTGGATGGCTGGCCTAGAACTCACTATGCCTACCAGGCTGGCCTCAAACTCACAGAAATCCACCTACCTCTGCCTCCCAACTGCTGGGATTAAATGCATACAACTTTACCACTCCCCCCACAAGAATATTTCAACCAGGGTCTTCCAGAACTGCCTTTAACCACAAAAGAAAGATATTGATATAATGTGATGCCACTGAAAAAAACTGTCCAGGAGACTTGGTGCCCTCCACATCACACCAGAAGGCCAGCTGCCTCTTCACTCCGCTACAACACAGGCCTAGTTGAAAGATTCCAAGTCTCTTTATACTCGCTCTCTCAAAGGAAGTTGTCACTTTCAGCTATACAAACCAAAACTTCCAAAATCAGGTGCTTGGGGGAAAAAATTGGAAGTACTTTTAATAATTTAAATGGCTCTTCTCTGCACATGCCCAGAACCCAAATCCCTTTTCTAACTGAAGTGCTTATATAAAAATTTGACAGCTCTTATAATTTTAAATTGCTCTACACTGAGTATGCCTAGAACCTTGATCACTTCCAAATTCAAGGGCTTATAAAAATTTGAAGCACTCCAATAATTTTAAATTGCAATGCACAGTGTAGAGTGATTTAAAATTATTGGACTGCTTCAATTTTTTTAAAAAGGTCTTCAATTTGGAAGTGAGTCAAGCAGCATTCTAATACAGTAGCTTAAGACATAGTATGCTAATCAAAAACTTAACACCTAAAAATAATGGAAATTAAACCACACTCGATTTTACTCTACTTTCTTTTTCTCTTTCCTTCCCTCCCTCCTTTTTTCTCTCATTCCTCCTTCCTTCTTAGAACAGGGAGACTCAGAATGCACCCAAACTTTTTATGTAAAAGCCCAAGCTACATGAAAGGTGGGAGGGTAAGCCAGCAGGCAGCCTAGCTTGGTGGTGCTGAAGCCTCAGCTGCAGAGCCAGGGAGGCAGGGAAAGGCTGGACCTACACAGACACTCTTGACTGGGATCTGGAGCATGGGATCAGTGCCTGGGATTCATGTAGACAACAACTTTCTCCAAAAGGCAAACTCTTCCATTTGTCATGGATTTCATTTGTTTGATGGAGCTTTCAAAGAAAATTCCTTCCTGCTTTGCTTCAAGGTTTCTGTGATTAGCCAGCCTTTCAGAGGGCTGCTCAGTGATTCAAACAGCCCTGTCATAAACACTTACCAGCCGTGTGTGTGTGTGTGTGTGTGTGTGTGTGTGTGTGTGTGTGTGTGTGTGTGTGTGAGAGAGAGAGAGAGAGAGAGAGAGAGAGAGAGAGAGGAAGAGAGAGAGAGAGAGAGAGAGAGAGAGAGACTCTGTAGGTGTCTTCTTGGTTTTCCTTCTGTCTTCCCTCCCTTGCTTCCCCTCCATTACTATCCATCACTATCTTTCTTAACTACTGACTGACATTTCCCAGGTCTAAAAATCTGAGTAATAACTGGTCTGGTCTATTCTATTCTATTCTATTCTATTCTATTCTATTCTATTCTATTCTATTCTATTCTATTCTATTCTATTCTATTCCATTCCATTCCATTCCATCCCATTCTATTCTAAGAGGGAATCTCTCACAAGGCAGAAGATTCTTGGTAAGCAACACCTGCCTCCAAGTCTCCCCTCCCCCATCTAACACAAAGCAAACTTGTGCTTTAAATAGCATCTAAATGTGCTCTAGTGAATGTATTTGTTGTGAATTTTTTGCATTTTTTGAATAGAAAATATGTACTTTTAAATATTGTGTAAATACAATTTTAACTAATATTTATTGTTTTCCAGGGACTTATGCCAATCAGGGCTCAAACCAAGAGGTTTAGAAAAGCTGGATTTTTGAGACCTTCCTCACCATGAGGGCCCAAGTATTTCGTCTTGTTATTTGACAAGAAGAGATAGAATACATATTACAGTTAAGCAAAGCAGAGAGAGACACTTTACAATAAAAATGAGGCTCAACTCAGAGTAAATGTTCCCAGGAAGAAGGTTAAGAGGAAATCTAGACATGGAAGCAAATACCTGAATGAACCTTATTTAAGTTAGTAAGGGGAAAAGTGGGGCACAGAACATGTTAGGCTAAAGGTAGCTCTTTCGTCTAAAGTAAGCGATCACTTCTCCATCCTGTCTAATTGATGGTTTCCTTCTCACATGAGCAATGCAATGATGGAGCCAGTGCCTAAAGAGCACCTAAAGGCTCTGCCAGTCTCCTCTTGAGCCTGCACCAGGTTTCCCATCTTTGAACCTGAACCCACCCCAGGTCAACAGGATTTCTTATCATTTCCAACTGTTCCCCAGTTTGGATGGTAGTCTTTGTTGTTATCCCTGATAATAACAACAGTAAATGAATGAAAAACCATTGGTAGTGAAGAACATTCAATAAAAAAAAAAATCCAAAGATCCTAGATTAAAAGTAACTACTGAGATAATTGGGAGCTTGTAAAAGAGGCTGGAGGGATGTACCAGGTGAGATAGTGCCAATCATGGTTTCCTTACAAACAGTTTGGTCTACAGTCTAGACCTGTATCTGTGTTGCAGCTAGGTCTTGATTGCTCAACAAACACTCCCTGAGTCCTAACAACCAGAACTTGCCCTGCATTGTATGGGAATATCTGTAGCTGTCCTATTGTAAGGCGCACAGGGATGATTAAGAACACTTGGCTAAGGAGCAAACAGTTTTTAGGTCACGTGTGTAGAGATGTCACCATTTAATAACATGACAAAATCTATCTATCACATAGGCACAAACACAGAACAATATAAAGAGGTTAACAGAAATTGATGGCATCCCAGGTTTAATTTTACACTGGATCGGAGTCTTTGGTGATTGAAATAGACAAAGATTTATAGGGTTATCTTGTTGAAGAGGCTGTGCTAATTACTGGCACTTGTCATTTCTCCGTAGCTTTATCTAAGTCAAGAAGGCTAACTAGCTGCTTTTCCCCCACTGCGCATTGTTTGTTCAGAAGCTTCTGCTGAGGAAGCCTTTATTCATAACTGCACCTCATTATTAACAGGTTCATAAATAAATGAGTCCTAATATTTTTCTCCGTTAGCATTTATGATAGGGACATTTGGTCTACAAAAGATTACACTTGTCTTTAATAAAAATAGGCAGTTGTACATGAAGCCTATTAGGCCCTTGTTACTCTGGAGGAGGCGGAAAGGGGAGGAACCGGAGTTTAGATATAAAGCAATAATAATAACCTGGTGTGCGGGCTCACGGTGAAGGCGGAACACATGATGAGCTTCATGGCTCTGCCCAGCCACTAACTCTGCAGCCTTCTCTGCTGACCTACAGATCTCTACCATGGAAAGGCGAAGGACTTTAAATAGGGTTCATCTAGAATTTTTGTATTACGGTATGGCTAGCTAAGTATTACAAAGGAGATATATATGTATGTGTATATATATATATATATATATATATATGTATATGTATATATATATATATATACATATATATAATTTTGTATATATTTCTATGTATAAACAATAATTGTGTAGAACATGTATGTATGACATATATATGCATATATATATACATATAATTTTTCTTTAAGTTCAAACACGGGCTGCATCAAACTGGTGGAGTGGTCCTCCTCCTGATGCTGGACCAGTTAGTCTACAATACTGTGTTGGGCTGAGAAAGACTTAAGTTTCTTTAGAGACTTGTCCCTTTCTTACTGTGTGAGGAATGGTGACCATAACTGTGTGCTCAGAGTCAGGCTAGTGCAGCGTTAAGAGAGACTTTGAATGAAGTACTGTTGAGCATAAGGAGCCCCAATTAGTCAGAGAGGAACATAGTGCTGGTTGCAATGCAAGGTTGGGATCCTTAGATCTTAAAACAGGACTTGCTGGCCCTTGTTTATGAGAGTGGAAAGGGAGGATATGGGGAGACCGAGCAAGTAAGTCAGGTACTAGGAGGAGGAAGCAGAAAAAGCAAGAGCATGGGGGTGGGGGGGGACAGTGCTGTAAATGTTACATCAGAGATGATGGCTGCACAGAGATGCCACACGAATCAGCTGGTGCATAGGTCAGTGCAGAGGCAGCAGGGGTATCTGAAGAGAGCTCAGGTTGAGAAATGCAAGGGAATGTGCCTTGGGAAAGCACAAACCAAGTTATAAGTGGGCCCTTCTAGAAGCAGATTCCTTGGGTGTCACAGGATCTGCCTTAACAAAGGAAGAAAGAAGAGCCAAGACAGAGTAGGGCATTCAGAATAGGAAAGAGCAAAGAAGAGGTTTTTGGAGTTGCCAGGAGCAAAAAAACAATGCAGAGGATTCTAGTGCAGGGGATCAGGCTAGGATGACAGGTATAGAGATGACAGCCCTTGGCCGAACATACCTAGGAGGTACTGAGGGAGCCCAACTTCTTTTCCTGGGCCTCTCTGGACATGATGAGGTTTAAATGAGCAGCACTGGGTTTCAAAAAGTCAAGGATCAACAGTAGAGAGAAACCAGAGACTGAGCTAGAACCCAGGGGGCATGTTAACAGTGCACCCATGCCTTGTGGAAGTCAGTCGGTATTTTTCTGCCCCATCTTAACTAGCTTCAAAAATCTAAGCTTACAAATGTTTCTGTGTATGCATGTGTACATAATTTTACTGCTAAGACAGAATGACACACCTCAAAACCATTGCAAGGGAATAATATGGTACTGCTTGGTATCATATGACGATCATCAGAAAATGCCAAACTCAGTAAGAGTTCTTATGCTCATGACAGTCAAAGTGTTAATATTTATTAGCTGATTTTGTGATACTTTCCCCAAGTCCTTTGTTATGGTTTTAAAAAAAAAAAAAACAATGAAACAAAAAACCCTCTGGCTATCTCTACTGCTTTGAGGGATGAAAACCCACGAGGGAGCTGGGTTCCCTGGGGAGTTTACCTGAGATGGCAGGTGATCAGTATCCATTCCCTGACTGCTTTCCTTGGCACTCCTCACTGTTTAGCAGGGTTCTGAAAAGATGTATGTGTTTTTAAAGGCACCCTTCTCACTTGAGGACATCCATTTTGCACTTGTGTCCCTCTCATTTGCACATGAAAAAATCCATCACTGTGTATACAAATGCCAAATTGCAATGCAAATAGGCATTTGTGTGCCCAATTACCCATTTTGTGTGTTTGCAAAACGGATGTGCCGGCAAATTCTGCAGGTGTGAGTTGGTAGACTGCTGGAAATTTGGCTCCCACTGAGTCAGCACCAAATAAGGTGATGTGTCCTGACAGTGTGTCTGCAAGGAGAACGCCCATCTGAGGGATAGCTCTCAATGCAGTAACAGGTATAGACAACCTACACAGAGGAAGGTTAAAGACAGCGGAAAGCTATACAAAATGGAAGAATTGGGGTTCTATAGCTGATGAGTTATGCATCTGAGAAGCATTAAGGGTCACCCATGCATGACCCCAAATTCTTGAGCACCAAACTTTTTAATCTAGAAACACATTTATTCAGATACTGTACTGTCTTGAGAAACCATAAAAGGAGACTCACCTGCTCAACAAACTGTCAAGGGTGCACTTGATTGGTGGTACAGACACAGTGCTGCCCAAAGAGGTCTAAGATTTGCTTGTTTGGGTGAATGAAACCTATATCCCTTTAATTAACCATTTTCATTTTGGTCTCCCCTTCAGTTCTACAAATCACCACTCCATCTTTATCCCATGAGTTTGATTGTTTTAGATTTCTCAGGTAATATTTGTCTTTTACCGACTGACTTCCTGCACTTAGCCTACGAGTGCCCTCAGGGTCCACCCATATTGGTGCTCACAGTCATCACTGTATTAAGATTGAATAACTTTCCACTGTGTGTGCGTGGTATAGTTTGATCAGTTCATCTGTCCGTGGGCATTTTAGGCATTCTCACACCTTTGTAGTTGTGGGAAGTGTTGCATTGAACATGCGAGCTAATACCCTTCTAGATCCAGATTTTATCTTTTTTTGGATAAATACCCAGCCCAGAAGTGGGATTTCCTGATCATATGGTGGTTCTAGTTTTAATTTCCTGAAAAGCTGCCATGTTATTTTCCATTGTGCTGTTCTGTTTAGCATTCCACCAACAGGGTACCAGGAAACCCTATTCTTCAATGCATATTATCTTTAAAGTGTGATTCTAAGAATAATCCCACCAGGATTTAGAATACCCTGCTGTGCCCCAAGGCTTTATTTCATGGCCCTGCAAGCCTGCTGCCATGCTATGCTCTGGCTCTGCACCAGACCTTTTGCTGTAAAAATTCTCAAGCAACTGAGATACAGCAGTAGCCATGCCCTGCTCTGGAACGCTCCAGCAATGGGATTGTCCCAGGAGTTGCCTGTGTTCCCTGCTGAAACCCATGAGAATCTCAGCAAAAATTTTGCTGGAGAAAGCACAAAGAGAGTGGAAGGAAGGGAGGCACAGACAGGCAAGAGCAATGGTGGTAGCTTTAGGTTTTTGCTTGCTTATTTGTTTTTGTTTCTCAGATGAATCTAGCTCCAAAAGGATGCATCTAGGAATTCAATGTTTTCTGGGTAAATGCATGATCCACAACCTCCTCACTTCATTTGCATTAAAAAAAAAACCAAGGTGATCTTCTGTCAAAAATTAAAAAATAAGTAAGTTTTTTTTGTGGTTATTTGTTGTGTTTGTGGGTTCTTTTTTCCTTTTGGGTTCCTGATTGTGAGAGTCATTTAAATATCACTGAGGTCATCATATAAATTTCATTTTAATTCTCTTTTTATTTGTATTTAATATAACCTTAGCTTTCAAAAAATCAGAACAAAATACAAGCAACCTGCTTGATCATAAAGGTACTTCTTTCCTTAGGATGTAAGTAATTCTCAAAATTGCTTGAGATATTTGCTAGATATCAGAAATGGGTAATGTAGTATTTTAAGTGGCAGAAATGCATTAGTATTATGTAAGTACATGGTCCTTAATGTACTAATCTCAGCAATATGTGTAATGAAGACTTTCAGTAACACTCACTTTAAGTGTCCTCTGAGAAATGCTAATTTACAAAGAAATACCTATGGAAGACCATGTGACATCTACATGAATACCAAATGAATTCATTTTGATCAATCCTATTACAATGAATATAAAATGGATTCACAAAGATAGAATCTTAAAGTGCTACCAAATTTTCTTTTAATATTACCTGTTCTATGGTGGTTAGTATATATATAGAGAGAGAATAAAAGTAAAAGTATATATACACATATACAAAGATGTACATATTTATACACATAAGCATCTACCAAAAGTTAATGTCCACAGTAATTACTTTATTGGCAAGAAACTCTCTGAAACATTCTATTCACACACAGAGAAATTATATGTGCAAAACTTACATTTGCATTTATAAAATTGTATATTAGATTTTAATGAACATAAAATTTGCATAATGAGAGCAAGTAAACAAATTTTTGAAGGGTTGAGATTTTTAAAAAATAAATAAATAAAAGATGATTCCACAATAGTATCCTAAATTTACCCAGCTATTTCCAGAATCCAGTGGTTGCTTAATTAATTCATATTATATTATAACTCAGTAGAGACTTTTGTGGTTCTCCAATGATGATCATAGATATGGAGGATGGATAAATGAATGGGTAGACAGTTGTGAGAATGGATATTTAGATTTGATATCTAAGTGGTCACAGTTTTTATTTGAAGTGTTCAAGAAGCCTGAAGTCTTAAGGAATGCATTGTTCATTTTTGCAAACTCTTTCAGTGACAAATTGAAGTTCACAGACAGTGAATATTCCTTATGCTTTTAGGCTAAAGCTATGTCGTCAATCACCAGGGTTGGAGCAGCATTACTATGGTCTGTTTAGAATTTCAAGGAGCTAGTAAGAGCTGGCCAATGAAGAGCTCCCAGGCAAGTCCAGCAAGAGCTTATGCTCTGTGACATACCACTGCAGATCACAGTAGACCTCAGATGTTGAACAGCGGTGTGACTGACCAGCAGCCCGCTCTAGCCCATACATCTCTGGTTCACTCTTGAGCCCTTCTTCCTCTTCCTCTGACTACTTCCATAAGCCTGGACCAGTGACTTCTTCCTCATTTCTAGCCTGGGTATTTATTTGCCATCATCTCATAACTGTTTATCTCTCTGCTTCCTGCCTCCAGTTAGTCCTACATTCTGCCAACCAGTATATCAGATATTGGATTCTATGACTCAAATGTTTAAAACCTCTCAGTCACTCCCTCTCATCTATAAGGTTCAAACTGAACATGTGGTATAATAGTGGGCAGGCTTGGATAGACTATCCAGCTGTGTTCCCTCCACTGTGTATTTTGTGTTCTAATGGAGCTGAATGGCTATGGTCTTCCATGGTTTCTCTTTCTGCATGGCTCCCACTGCCTGGCAGGTCCTCTCTTCACCTGTCTGCCTGCAAACCCCCTACGAGCTCTTTGAATTGCAGCTCAAATGCTCTTTCTCCCAAATATCCTTCCTGGTTCCACAACCCCCCCCCCCAACCCGCTGCCATCTGAATCCCATCATCTCCATAACAGCTCTCTCCACCAAACACATAATCTCCTGCTAATAAATCCATAGAGTAACCAGACTATAAAATCTTAAGCCAAGAACAATATTCTATTTATCTTTGTCTCCCAAGCCATCACCCAGTATCCATCACATAATGTTCATTCAGTGGGTGTTCAGTAAATAGACTTGTTTCCTAAAGATTCTATTGTCCTTTCTGTTGTCCATGCCTCAAATAAATGTTTAGAAACCTGCACTCACAAATTGCACTGTAAGTACCACTCTGTTTTTAATTGACTGGAGAGCACATTCTGAATATATGTGGGCAAACGTACAAGTCTAAGTCCTACCAGGTCTCCAGTGTCACCCACATCTCCTGGAAATCAAATTTCTATAACAGTTATCTGAAAAAAATGGCTAGCCAAGACTTACTCATCACCTCTTACATGTCAAGAATGGCGCTACTGTTTTTATGCATGTTGCTTCATGAAAATCTCACAATTGAATCTCACTCATGTTATAGATGAATAGAGAGTATGGTGGCCAGTTAGGCGATGCAATCAAGAATGGAAATTAAGAATGGGAGCTTGTCCCAGGAACTAAACCACCAACCAAAGAGTACACATGATGGGACCCATGGCTCCAGCAGCATATGTATAGCAGAAGATTGCCTAGTCTGTCATCAATGGGAGAAGAGGCCCTTGGTCCTGTGAAGGTTCTTTGCCCCAGTATAGGGGAATGCCAGGACCAGGAAACGGGAGAGGGTGGGTTGTTGAGGAGGAGGAGGGAGGAAGGAACAGGGATTTTTTTTTTATCGGAGGGGAAACTGGGAAAGGAGATATTTGAAATGTAAATAAAGACAATATCTTAAAAAAAAAAAAAGAATGAGAGCTTGGGTATAAACCTGGATGGCTCAACTCTCAAGCATTTGCCTCAAACTTTGTTGAGCATGCCAGAAGCTTCTACACTTCTTAGATTAGAGAACCTAACAACTTCAGGGAGGTAAGTCCATCCAGAGTTCACTGTATTCGTCCAACAGTCAAGATCAGCCACTCACTCCTCCATCTCTTAGATCCCAGTCAATAAGAGCAGTTTTCCTTTGCCTTGGAGACATCCAATGAAAATCCTCCCATGAATTAACAATTGGGCATTAATTCTTAAGGCTTCACCTATTTCAAGTGAATATCAGCCTTCTTGGTACAGGCTTGCTGTCATGATCTTTAAAAATGTATTTTAAAGGACTCACATCATTTTTCTACTGTTCCTTTTTGTAGAATGAAAACTGGTACCAGCTTCACTTTCAGCCGTGAAGAAGAGTTTGCAAATTGGACACAGATGGCTTCTGGTCTTCACTCGATTTTCTTAATTGGGCTTTTGTTGTTTGTAAGACCCGAAAAGCATCTGAAGTGGACAACAACAATGTCCTTGAAATGCACTGGCCACTTGGAGCGTGAGCAACTGTTGCGGGGGAGAAAATTAAACAGCAGAATGGTTGCAAGCTTCTAGAAGAAACTAGAGAAGCTTAAACAGGGGTAGTGAAGAAGAGCCTGACACCAGACCTGCTGAGATACCTCTCTCTGGAAACAACACTGCTGGACACCCTAAAGCCCCTGCTCTCCTTTGCCCTGACTCCCATTTGCCATTATGAGAGCAACAATAACAAAGGGTGTTAAGACAAAAGCAGAATCTTCTGTCAATATCTGGGAAGGTCTGAAAGACCCTGACAGGGAACAACTTTCCTGTTCCTCCCCACCATGTCATGTCATCTTTCAACTTTCAACAAGGGGGGGGGGAGAGAGAAAGAGAGAGAGAGAGAGAGAGAGAGAGAGAGAAAGAGAGAGACAGAGAGACAGAGAGACAGAGACAGAGAGAGAGACAGAGAGACAGAGAGAGAGAAGGAGAGAGAGAGACAGAGAGACAGAGAGACAGAGAGAGACAGAGAGACAGAGACAGAGACAGAGAGAGACAGAGAGAGAGAGAGGGAGAGAGAGACAGAGACAGAGACACAGAGACAGAGAGAAACAGAGAAACAGAGAGAGGGAGATGAAAGTGAGAGAGGAAGAGAGGGAGGGAGGAAGGGTCAGAGGGAGAAAGGGAAGGGGGGAAGGAAGAAGAAAGGGAGCCAAATTCTGACCTGCTTTTCAAATGGTCAGAAGCTATGCCTAGTGAGTTTATCTTCAGCCAAGCATCCACTCTGTAAGAGAAACAAATTCCAATTAGAAGTCTCCTAATATATTTCAGGTCATATTTGCTACATGTAAATCTCCCAAACAGTTTCTCTCTTCTGCCAAACCCTTATTTCACATTTATTAAGACAAAGTGCTGTTGAGGGGCTCTGACACTGGCTGGTAACTTCTGTCTGTCCACAGGTGTCATATTTTATGCAGGAAGAAAGGTATTCTTCTGTCACTGTCTATGTAGAACCGTGAATGCCTGGAAACAGATGACTCTTGACTGCTGATCAGAACCACACTTTAATCAGTTACTGGTCTATGATCAATAATTAATCACGCTATTCTGTCTAGGTAATAAATAATGGGGAAAATAGCAATGAATATATAGTTGGTCAGATTCTCCCTGGGGCGGAACAGAGAAGGACCAACGTGAAAGGCTGCCTAGATCATCCTGTAGACTGTCAATGAACAGTTTTAGCGTAAATTCCAGTATGGATAGGACTGTGCATAAGGGAAGAGTTGTCAACACCGACAGTTCCTCTCAAACCCCTCAGAACAAAATAGTCCTACCTGGACCAAGTCTGTCTGTGAAAACAAATGAAGAATGGGATGAGAGTGCTGTGGGATGTGCTGGATGATTCCTGAGTACCAGCTGTGCCTCTAAAATCATACCTCCTCCTTTGGAGGAGCAACACCTGTGTGGCAACAGGAGCGCAGACCTAAATCTAAAGCAATGCATTTTATGTTGTAATGTGGATAGGTTGAAAAGTGTAGGCAAATTATAACCTCATACACTGCATCCTACAAGACCATATAGACCTAACCATTTAAAAGTGTGATTATGCAATATTATTATAGAAAGAATAATTATGTCAGTTCTCTATTGCTTGGTAGAAAAATCACCTCAAAAGCAGTAACTGAAAGCAGTATACAATAGTATTCTCACTGTTTGCCAGTGAGAGATCTGGGAACACTAGCTAGAGAGCTCCTTAAGCAGGGGCTCATGGGTTTGCAGTCACAGTGTCGGGGAGAGGGTCTGTTCCTGGAGACTGACAAAATCCAGTTGCTTGCATTTGTATGGCTAGCTTATCTGTTGTCCTTCAGAGTCATTCGTTAACATTTGCAATGAGCATTAGAGTAGGGAAGGAGAGAAGAAACTGTCCTGGGAAGACAGCAGAGTGGATCTAGCATGCTTTGGTACTGTTGGCATCAAGAGAGTCTAATGGGAATTTTTTTTTTTAACAGCTTAGGCTAAGGGCAAAGGTTCTGAGCTATCTTTTTAAACATGTGGTTAAACCTAAGTTTTTCTTATATTTTTACAACTTGCTAATACAGTTCTGTGGTTTATAGTAATGTTAATAGTAATGCTTTTTGAATCTGAGAATTACAGTACACATATTCTCCATTGTGTTATTTTTATCTGGGTTAGCATCAAAAAGATCATTCGTAAAGTAATATTAGCAAATTGCCTAATCAGTTTAAATGATCTGTTTTGAATCAGGAGTTACATTTTTTTTTATTAAATGTTTCCTTCTTAAGACTTCAGCCTTCCTACATTCTGAGGAAGTAGAGCCAAACTCTGAAGAAGTGTAATAAATGTGATACCTTCCAATGCCTGGCTCTGCTTCTCTTGCCTACGAAGCCGAACATTGCCAGGGTGGCTCACATTGGCCCCAAATGCATCTAGGCCTACAATCACTAGCAGCCACGACACCTCAGAGAACAGAAAGTACCTCTAAATTAATTTGGAGAAGATGATGAAGAAAATCTTTTAAGACTATCCAGCCATACTTGGAGCAGGCAAACAAGAAAACTTTATTCTTATGTATCTGATAATCTTATACTTATCCACTCCTCCGTATGTTCTTGCATCCTCTCCCTGCCAATGTGTATCTGAAAGACTTGGTCTTAGGCTTTACAAAGAGCTAAACTCTCTTCAAAACTGTAGTATTGGCCACTTTGCCTTTGGCCTTCTTCATGGTCTACTTCACAGTTGTGGTGTTTCAGCTATTCTCCTTTATATGCCGTCTTTTACTTATGGCAGTATGTCTCAGGATAAAGTCACTCTGAACTTGTAAAGAGTTCCTCATGATGGTCCTACCACTCTGCCTAACCAAATATAGGAGTGTACCCTGAATAGCACATACTACGGTAAAGCATCCAAGAGAATCTGACCACGGAGATGTTCAGCATTCCAAAATCTGTCATGGTGAGGAGGTTGTAGACCTCTTCAGAAACTCAGGCAACATCTGCCTTATGTAGACTCTAGACAGGGAAGTGTCTGGTCAATTATCCTTCCTAAGAAAGGTAGAATCCTAAGAGGAATCTCTGTTACCCAAAAGTCCATATGACTGAACCACTCTTAGGCCCGCCCCACTCAGCGGATAAGGAGCTAGACAGAAGAAAGCCTGTCTACATGTGCAGATGCTTGCACCACACAGAAGCACCAACACAGGAGAACCCGACTTGGCTTGCTGGCCACCCTGACTGGCTGCCTTCGCTGATTTGGAGAGGACTCATAGCCTCTTCAGAGAAGGATACACAGCCAATGCAAACCAAACACAATCTGCTTCTTTGTGAATTGCAAGCAATCCCCAACTGCCTGAGCTAATGGTACAGAGCAGTAGAGCAGATAACCCAATACAGTGGATAATCTCAAAATCATTTTCCATTTGGCTTGTGGAATGAATTAAATGATTTGTTTCAGCTTCAGCAGATTTACCTTCCTAATTATGTTTTTTGTTAGGCTAGAAACATTCAACATTGCAGGATGCTGCCAGGGACTTATAAGGGGCAACAGATGAGAGCTGTGAGAGAGATTTGCACAAAGGTCAAAGATTATCAGCTTCCAGAGAGGCAACTATGTGCAAGTCATTGAATGGGTCACCATGTGATGAAAGATGTTGCCTACTAGCAAAGTTTTAAAATGATGCCTTAGACTATTTTATATTGCCCAGTACAGAAGGCCACAAGCTGGATTGTTGATAAACAATAGGTGTATATTTGAAGTAAGTTTCTGGAGGCTGGGAAGCTTAAGTTTAAGGGCCACATAACATGGTGAGCAGTGTCAGGTAGCAGAGAAATGTATGGAAAGAGAACATGAGGGGAAGGAGGGAAGCTGAACCTTCACTAGCAAACCACTCCTGTGATTATCTACTCATCCCCATAACAATAGAATTAACACAGTCCTGAGGACATAGCCCTCCCCTCCCCAAGAACTAAGATCCTCCCAAGCACTCAGCACTGTGGCATTAGGGATTAAGTTGCTGACATAGAAACCAAAGCATATCGTTCATATAGTTAAATAAAACCAGATCTAGAGATGGAGGAATACACTGAAAAGGTGTGTGGCTACAGAATTGATATGCAAAGTATGAAAAAGACCTCCCTGGATGTTCTGTAAATGTTTGTTGACTAAATGAATGGATAGATGAATGAGGTGTATTTGGAAGGAAGTCAAATAAATATTTTTGACAGTAATTATATGTGAGCTGCCAAGAAGTGGCAACTAACTGTTCACTATGGGGTTAGAAAATGTGTTCTGAAATCAGCTGCTCCTAGGAGACAGGCTGAGCTCCTCTGGGTGTAGCACAGGTAGAGAACATGATAGATTCTCTTTTCATCTTACCTCATCATTTTCTAGATATGAACCCAATACCACCTCCTCAAGAAAATCTTTTCAACACAGACTGTGCCAGTGCCCAGGGACATGCCCTCTTGTTAGCCCGGACCTCACCTCCTAACCATTTCACCTGCTGCAAGTCAATAGCTGTCTTTGCAGTATTGATGGAAGGTTCACTTATTTTGTGGGAATGGAAGCTGCCTGGTGACAAGAACCAGTGACTTTCCTATGGTGATCTTGCCTGTCTAGCCTCACCACAGTCACCAGTGGTCTACCGTGAGACTGGATGAATAGCAATGGTGAGTGAATATATTGAATTAAGGTACTGAAGTCAAGGAAGACCCAGAACAGGGCTCAAAGAAATGAGTGGGAAACACTCAGATGGAGAATTGATGGAGGACTCCTAGAGAAAGGGTCCTCCTTAGTAGTCATGTGGAGATCAAAAATAAGCAAGAATGTTTAATAGAATCAGTACTGGACTGCTTTATACGGCTGTAAGGAGATCTAGAAAGTATTAAAATATAATAGCATTGTTTGTTAAGTGTTTCCTATAAGCTGATTTAAAGGATGTCTCCTCGACTCATCAAAATCTTGAAACATGAAAATGATTATCCATTTCTAAGGGTGCTGCAAAAGCTGCTAGAATTGCAGGTCCTAGGCCTATTCAGTCACGTGACTAGGAGGCCCCTGGTTGTGATTACTAAACAACACGGTCTATATCTCCAACCATTGTTAAGGACAAAGCAGCAGCAGCTGTGGTACAAGAGCTGAGCAGCCATATTCAACCACATGGAAGACAAACACTACAATGACCCGTTCACTGGCTGGGAACTCAGGGTTGAATTTTCTCAATAACTAAGATAGCTCCATATTATTTTTTATTTAATTAAGTAAACCTTGCATTGCATGAAGTAGAGAAAACACAAAATATTCTGTCATCTAAAACCTGGGTGTTATTGTTGTTGGTAATGGTGGTGGATTTTGTGTTTGTGTGTTTGTTTGGTGGGTTTGTTTTGGGGTTTTGTTTGTTCAATTGTTTTTTCTTTTTTTTTTTTTT
>NW_022196905.1:6608172-6658133 GCF_008632895.1 Mastomys coucha
TTTTTTGTCTTGGGAATTGAACTCAGGACCTTGTTATACAAGCCTATAGGCTATGTCCATGCAAACACTAATACTTAGTCATGCCCAGCCAAAAGCATCCAGGCATTCGACTCCATTTTTTATTCTTGTCTGCTAAGATTTAGAACTACCAATAAAATAAAATAAAATAAAATAAAACAAAATAAAAATTAAGCCAGTGTGGTTTTTCTCAAATGTGAGTCTGAATGATGCAATTAAAGTGACTTTTGAGATAGCTTTTATGTGAACATTAAAACTTTGCTGTGGCCAAAATCATTATGTAATTTTGATGCAGTGAAATCTGGACCTCTAAGCTGTGGGGAGAAAAGACTCCAGGTTGATTTCATTCCCTATTCATTGCTAGCAGAATGCAAAGCATACACTGGTTTCACAGGATGAATGGGTGAACGCTTCTCATATAGTTCACTACAGAGTGTTAAAGGAGGCAGGGTATGGACTGCATCCCACAATCAGAAGGCCAAAGTAAGAAGATCGGGAGTGAGTTCAAGGCCAGCATGGGCTACAAATTCCTGATAAACATTAATGAAATAATCTATATATTTATGTTCACTGTGGTAAACCAATGAATGTAAAATGCTTTGGCGGCTGAGGGATGACCCAATCATTAACTAAGAGCACTGCCTGTTCTTCGAAGAACTGACATCGGACTCCCAGCACCCACATCGCAGCTCACAACCAGCTTTAACTCTAGCTCTAGAGGATTCAAAGTCCTCTTCTAGCCTCCATGGCAATGCACACTTATGGTGTCAGACATCCATGCATGCAAAAAAAAAAAACCAAATAGCCATAAAATAAGAAAAGAATAAATAGTTTAAAAATAGCCTATGAAAACAAACGGTATGATACAACATAATCACAAAGAAACAGAATAAATAAGTTGAATAAAATTTCCTTTTCTCCTATAAGCAGCTACATTAGCTCACTGTTGGCACATTCTCCATGGCAGCTCTGCCGGTCACTGCCTCTCAGTTAGCATTCCCAGTACTCACACTAATCACCAGAGTGCTTGAATTTCCTCTCTGGGGGCTTCCGTAGGCTTTCATTTTACAATAATGAGGACTTGAAAGCCGATTTACTTTAATACATAAATATATTGCTGAAAATAATATTTTTGAAAACGTATTTGTCCTGATGGCCACTGTAACCCCTCAGGCAAGCATGCTAGGGGTGAACACAGGATATTTTTGTGTAGCAAAAAGCCTGGGGCGGGCGGTTCCCTGGGACAGCAAAAGCAGTCATCTTCAGCTCACAAATCAGTTCTCCGATATCTGGTTCTTAAGACGAGTGGAATTATTCCCCACTAATTCATGCGCCAGTGAAACTGGCCGGTTGGCAAGTCCACAATTAATGTGAATGCCAAGTGGCTTCGAAGGCAGCTTTGCTTCATCTCAGAGAATACTTCGCAAGCAGCAGCTCCCCAGCTGAAAATGCATGCAATGTCTCTCTGTCTTTAAACTTGGAGCAGACACTGGCATTTCTTCATCTCTATTCACTCTATCATTATGATGCATTATACAATGTAATGATGTAATACACCGGAAAGCCGAAATGCGCACGCCTTGCCAAAAATAATAATAAGAAAAGTATACAATTATTTTCTGCCATGAAAGCCACTATCACTATCATCTCACCCTTCCCCAGCCAAAATGAAAGCTTCCCTAATGGCTCAGAGTCTCTTTATGTTTGTGAATTGAACATGAATGTGAAAAGTAGGGACGTCACCTCGTCTGTACTGAGTTAGAACTTTTCAGGGATGTAAACAAATTTATCACTTGCGCGTGGCAGGCTGATTCTAGAATCTGCTCTAGTCATATTTCTGACAGTGTGATTCCTGGTGTGATTCTAAATGTTACAGAGCCTTTATTTGTTAATAACAAATTTTCCTAAAAAGGGCCCGCCTTTTCATGTTTCATTAACATTAACCTACAATCACAATGCAGCATTCTGGGCAGGAAGCGTTATCTCCGAGAAAAGTCACCGTCTGCTGGTAGCTGTGTTCGTGGCTGATTAAATCAAAAAGAATCAAACTAATAAAACCTTGGAAATAAAGCCAACTAGCTGTTCCTCTTTCCTCTTACCAAACACTATTTTGAGTTACAGGAGCAGAAAATTATTTTAAGAACCAGATATTTTTAATACACGACAATAAAATAGTCCCCAAAGATTACAATATTGAGCTGACTTTGTTCCACTGAAACCCACCTGATTTTGCCTCTCCATTTCCTCGCTCTGCTACCTTCCCTCCTTGCACTCACAGAATTTTCGGGGTAGATTTCTACAGCATAGCTACTCTATGTCTTAATTACTACCTAGAATTAGCCTCTTATAAACAGGAAGAACTATGAACTACAAGAACAGAGCTGCATCCTTGACCGTCCAGCTTGCTGGCAGCAGCTCTGGCAATTTGGAATGCAGCACCATTTCAAAATGATATTTTCCGCAGCGTTATTATAATTGAAATTGGGAAGTGGTTGATTAGGCGGAGGCCAAAGACAAATTTTAAGGGAACACAGGGACCTGAGCAGTGGCAGATTGCATCCATTGCATTGTCTCAGCTCTGAGGAACAGCTCCCTCGCAGACCCAGCCACAGACCATAAAGCCCCTAAGTAGGCTGGCCACCGGCTTTATGTGCAAAATTTGTGGGATGACATTTTTTTTTTCGCCTGGCAAAATTAGTAGCAATGCTTAACGTAATTAATTTTTATACTAAACACGTGTTGTTATTTTTTTAATGTACAATTACCAAACCATCCAAGCCACACTAGAGCACAATCAGATGTGCCTGACAACACATAATTGACACAAGGACGTGCGGGAGAATAACGTGAAAACATCAAATAAATGGTTATTGCTCTTTAGAATCTGCATTTAAAGAGTGGAATTAATCATAATTATGCATTATTAGCTAATAATTGGGTGGAAGCATACAGGGCATATCTTGTTTATTGTAGCTGTTTCCACTATTGTTATTATTATTATTATTTTGGGTGGAAAAATTTACCAACCTGAGGTTGTTTTGAAGAATTCCTCATGATTGCCCAGTGTGTACAGGCTGTAGACTGTTTTGCAGATTCACTCAATGTGGAAATACAGCCACCTCTGTGGAAGTGCTGGAGAAATCCCAAACAACTCTCCAGAGCCTACCAGCAGGTGTAAGGGATGCTTGCACCCCATTTCCTGCAAAAGAAGCCCAATGCAAGAAGCAGAACTCAGTTACCCAGCTGATCGATCATTTCTCTATCTACTCTCTTCTCCTTTCTCTATGTGAGATAGGTGGGTAGATGGGAGATAATTTCCAAAGAGGCATGTGTGAGTAAGATCCTCAGAAAGAAAAGAAACATAGGGCATGCACAGTATGGAGGTATAAAATGGCAGTTGAAAGCCAACAGTTCTGTTTAGATTTGAATCAACAGATGACACCCTTGCAGAACCCAGTGTTTTTCAGACTTCACACTTGCTGTGGCATCCTGGTAAGGAAGCTACCTAGCAAGTTCTTTTGGTTTAGGTCATGACTCAAGGATGCCATGACCAAATTCCCATGCCAAGCAACTAACTACAGAGACTGAAGCTGAAGCACAGCACTAGGGAAAGAAAATGTCCTTACCGTGTCCAAACTACCAGTCAGAACTTGAACCCTTTGCTGACGCAGCCAGTCATCTTGGTCTGAAAGAGGTAAAATAACTTAAACGATGATATTTTATCCCTAGACCACATCTTGATGTCACATAAATTACCAAAAAAACAACACATAGGAAAGACAGGAAGAGACAGAGAACAAACAAGGAAATTATACTTGATGAATTATTAAATTTGTTGCATATTTTTTAAAAGCTCCTTGAGAAGTCAAACCCATTCATTCCAATCACTTATTTCCTGGGCATTTCTCAATCGCCTATGTGTACCACACACAAGTCTGGACCCTGGGGGTTTGCTGAGTAAATGGACAAACAGTATTTCCCCTATAGAGCTTTTATGAATTGGGGGTGGGGGAGTCAGATCTGTTGGTAGTTTGTATCTTAGAGACAAATGAACAGAAAAGAAGGCATAAAGCACATTGTGGGCTAGTTTTATGCAATTTAAAATATGGTAGTTAATAAAGGCCTCCCCAGGTGATGTTATTTGAGTTAAGACCCTCACCCTATTAAGATTGAAACTTAGTAATCAGTTGAATGAACTAAAATGATCAAACTTATGCAAGCAACCCCCTGAAGGTAGGAGCCCATCTTCAGACAATTCTAAGGATTGCCTGGTGTAGAGACACTGAGATCATGTTTAAGTTGATGAGCTCCATCTTTCCAAAGAGGAAATGAACATTCTTCTCATAATAAGGTAACTAGTATACCGCTCTTCATTTTAAACATAAATCAATTTGTCTTGATTCAGGAGAAACGACACAAAACAAAATAAGAAAGTAACAGTGCTGAGGTAAGCTCTATCAGGGTCGGGGTATGGGGAAACCTAGATCTGGCCTTTAAAGCAAACACAGCTCTAGCTCCAACATAGCCCCCCCCCAATATGTGTGTGTATGTGTTTGTATGTGTGTGTCTTATACATGTGTCTTCATGGTTTTACATACTTGTGGTGTATGTGTCTGGCTTTGTGTACATGTACATGGGTATTCTCACACAAGTGCACAAGAGACTAAAGGAGTCCTGCCATTGATATTAAAAATCATCCACTTCTACCTTACTCACTGAGGCGTGGTCTGTCAGTCAAATCCAGAGCTCCTCTGTATTGACTAGTCGTGCTAGCCAGAAAGCTCCAGGGAACCCCCTTCTCAGTCTTCCACAACTGGAATCACAGGTTGGCAACCACATCCACTCATAGGATTTGAACTCCTATGTTCACACCTACCTTCAACGCAAGCCCATTAACAGCTTATCCGTCTCCCCAGTCCCACATTTGACTTTTTCACACATTTTTCTGAGTATTCTGGCCCATGAAATAGAGTCAGTAGGCACATCTACACTATCCATATTTCTTAAGTCAAAATTTAGAACTCATGGCTAATAAAGACTTTGGATTTTCAAATATATAAAACAGCATTCTTCATCCTTGTATTTTAAAATTCACTTCTTAAAAAGATTATAGCTATGTAAGTAAAAATATGAAAATTTTATTACACACAAAACACTTGCATATCTATATCAATAAATGGTATTTGAACCTTAAACTTGAAATAGACTACAGAATGCTACAACCTACAGTCCCTCTGTTCTATACACCAGTATATATATATTAGTCAAAATGAATATAGTTTGCAAGATTCTAATAAAAATACAGTTCTTTTCTTGGACTTATACAATGACTGGACTCTTGCTTATTTTATTTATTCCCATAAGTAGGCTCAGTATAATCTAGTCCCTGGTACATCCCCAACACCCTTCTCCAGTAACACAGCCAAGGGACACAGAGTAAGATTACTTCCTCTAAGAGACCCATTCAACCGGAGGCAGAGGCTACAAAGCAACACTGGGTCTTGGGGTTGTGGAAGCAAATTCATACCCTGTGATTCAGCAGGAACCAGAAAAGTTGTAGGAGTCTCAGGCCAGATACCATTACTCCAACACCCTGTGTCACCTGGGAAAATTCCTCCTTGTACCTGGAAGAGGAACGGAAAACAGTTGTTTTACCTGTTTCCCTGGATGTGAGGGGGAGAGGTGAACTCCATCACTGCCTCTGCTTTTGTTATTGATGTTGCTGCTTGTTGACTCCCCAGAGCCAGAGCCAACCCCAGACTACACTGCTTAAATCCCAGTGTGGGTGCAAGTTTACTGCTAACTACTAAGGACATTTGCCACTGATTTTTTTTGGAGGTGGGGAGGTGGCTTCTGATTCCTCCTCCTTCCCCTCCCCTCCAAGCCCTCTTACTTCTTCTGTCCTTGAAAGAAAGAACAACATTGTTTCCTGTACAGACTCCAGGGCTTGTCTCTGGATGGTGTGCTACAGGGTCTAAATGCCTTTGAAATATCTTTCAACTATTCCACTTGGGCACTCACCTGCACACCAGCTTCATTTCTAATTAGCCTTTGGCAATTTGATGAATATTTTTTCAATGTACATTTTTTAAAAACATGAAGATGAGAAGAGTTTGTGCCAAGCCACCTGTCTTTTAACCAGGAACACTGTTCTTCCTAAATGGTTTGTGAACTACAAGCAGAACTAATTTAGCCCTGCCCAGAAAAGATAAAGCTTTCATGTGTAGAAAGCACGGAGCTTCTTTCTGGACCTGAGGTACCTATCTTCTCCCTGTATCATACCTCATACCCTTGGTACCTAAGAGCTGTGGTCCCACGGGGGCCAGTGAGGGACTCCTGGGGTTTTTTAACCTAAGTGCTTCTCACCTTGTACAGGTGTCCAAAGGGTGGAGGGTGAGAGGGGTGGGGAGACACCCAAAATATTGTCATTTCCTGAATAATCTATTCACAGTTGACTAGGAAATGTGGCTTTACTCATTCAAGCACCTCATAGCTTTAGCTTGATTTGATCAAACATGTTAATTATGCCTCTTTTTAACATGATTTACAGGACATTACTGACAGCAGGGGAGTGTTTACTTCTCACAGGTAAGATACCACAATCTAAGGGCTGCCTCTGATTTCCATGTAATTAGGAAAATTTGGCCCACCCAGGGGCCTAATAAGATCGCTACTGTCTTCCCTCCTAGAAATGCAGGACAAGTCACTAACTGCCACTATGCTTCTCCAGTTTGCAGTAACTTTTTTATATGGTGAAATTATTGATAATCAAAGAAAAAATTGCGTCCATATCACTGTTGCCTGTGATTGACTGTGTGTTTGGTTAGCTGCTAGCAACTCTAGGTGTCATCTAAATGGAAATCAGTCAGTATGTCCTTCCTGTGCCCAGTCACGTGGTAGAAACTCACCCACACGCACAGAGCCCTGCATAGAGCCACATGCATATAACTTTGCTTTGTACATTAGCATGCCTGTTTGTGTGTGTGTGTGTGTGTGTGTGTGTGTGTGTATAAGCTCTTGAGGGGGAGGCTGCTGCTGTAAAGCCCACAAAGCCAGGCTATGAAAGGCCCCCTTGTTCATTGCTGAAGTGACTGAAAACTTGGATAGAAACAAGACTAGAGCCTAAGATGAGCCATGGCCACAGGAACAGAACAAGTTTGCAGCTGGGCTCCACTGTCCTAGCCATGGCTGTGACATGGTTACACAACTTCTTACTTCTTGTCCAAGAGTCCACAACCACACTTAGACTTGTTCCTTCATCATACTGGGTAGGCCTCTTCCTGGAACGTGGCCCCTCAGCTAAGACCTTCTGCTAATCTGCACTTTTTATGTGAGAATTTGATGTAGAAACTTAGAGGCTTTTAAAAATCATTATTCTCTATGGCATCAAGCATCGTCACCATAGATGCAGGTATGGGACACGCTCCTGGAAAGAGGATCCTCCACAGCAAAATTCTTTACCCATTTTAAGGATGTGCAAGTAAGAGGGCCGCAGATGTTCCTCAGAGAGTGGGCAGGCAAAGAAGGCTTGCCCTTCTCTTTAGCCAGAGCAGCTTTGTGTGAGGGGACTGAGTGACTATGTGAGCAATGTTTGTGTGAGGGGACTGAGTGACTGTGTGAGCAATGTTTGTGTGAGGGTACTGAGTGACTATGTGAGCAATGTTTGGATTTGTATTGCCAGAAAGGAAAAAAAAATCAGTTTTGCCATAATATATGTATGTGTGTTTGGGCAGGAATATTTTAAAAATACAATAAAATGTTATCTCTTATTAGAAAGATGGATTCTTCTGCTAAAGCAGGTAACCCTAAAAGCGTGTTAACATGAAATACTAAATAAAATGCTACTCATCTATAATAAATCTTATTACACATTTTGGCAATTTTACTGCGAACATACTGAAGGTTTCAAGCAATGTTTGAAAATAGAAATCTTAAATTGAATCATTGTTGCATGAATATATGCAAAATATTCATTTCTAGCAGTGTGAGGGTTGAGTGCTTTTAAATTGGAGAAATCACTCATGACTTCACCTTTTCATGCAAGATAAAGTTGTATGTGGTAACATCATTACAATGTCATGAGAGGAGTGGAAATCATACAACAGCCCTGCCGAAAGCTAATATACGAAAAAGGCCTTCAATATTTTTCAATATTGTTCAATATTTAAAGGTGCAGTGCAAGGCTTTAAATATATTTTAAAAAAATCATTAGGCTTTAGATGTCAGTGAGGCCTTTACTGAGCTCAGAGACTAATAAAATCATTGATGAGTTCTCTTTAATATTTAACGGAACTCATGTTTTAGGGAGTTTCCTATTTTCCACTCCTGTCTCCACAGATGGGGCAAAATATAGATTTTTCAAAAGAAATTATATGGAGGTGATTATAGATTTTCTTAACTATAGCACTAAAATAAAACTATTTACTTAATGATGCTGTCATAACAAGAGAAAAGCATTAAGACATTTAAATGGGACTTCCTATCGCTTTTTCAACAGAAGATGGCTTTAATGGCTGTTAGCCCACTCATATACACTAAAATCAGGACTGAGAACAAATGAGCAGGTTTTTTAAATAACTTGCCAAAGCTTGAGTCATCAGTGGAAGGTTCGGAGATCTGTGGGAGACTGAATTTAAGTAGTGAAGGCAGTGGTTGTTGTGGCTTCTAGCTTTCTTTGCTTTTATTATTATTTGTTGTTATTATTATTATATTATTGTTATTACAATCAATTATGAAAATGCTAGACACAAGAGTTCAAAAAAAATCTCTTGGTGTGTGTGTGTGTGCGCGCACGTGTGTGTAAGAATAGCTGTAAGAACTGCTGTAAGAATAGCTCTCATTTCAATGTATTATTTTTGTGTACATCATCTGTGGGGAAGAATAACTCACACTAAGGTAAAGTAGGGCATTTGGGCTCTGAACTTTAAGCCCCGCTTATGTGTGAAATTGATAACTCCATTTCTGCTTTTCAGCCACCAGTCCAGCGCTATAGAGTCATGGTCTGCACAGTAAAATTGGCTCCCGTGTGAATGTCAACTCCTAAAACCAAATATTCCCATTTATTAAAATAAAAATGTAAATTTATAAATTATCATCCTATTTTTATGTAAAAGCATTCTGGAAAGTACCACATACCATTGTCACATGGCAAGCAGCCCTCCCCATCATTGGCTGTTGCTAGGCTACCAGGAAATGGAATGGACCATTGCCAATGATGAATTAACTGATGAGCCAGGATGACAGTAATCTTTGTCACTGGATGCAGTAGCTGTCTGAGCCCTGTCATTTTCTGCATTTCATGTTAAACAGATATACCTAGATTGTAAAACAATACAAAGAAGAACCTGGAAAGAAAGAAGTAAACTTTGACAATCAGAGGGCGGTAGCTTTTTATAAAACATATGAGGCTTATTACCTTCTCTGAAGAATGCGATCCAACACTCATTAGCTTTTCTTTTTCAAATTAAAATCGGTAAGCAAATGAAACTTTGTTCTACATCAATAAAGCAGATGCAAAAGGATACATACTGGCAAGCATACTGCCGTCTGTCTACACAAAGCCAAAGCATCCAGCTGAAATGTGAAAAATTCACAAAATAATCAGGATGTGTGGTCCATGATGTTAAGCACAGGGATCTGTACATATGTAGGAGAATCCTTATATGGTGAGCTGTGTGGACAAAATGACCAGCTAAATTTGGATGCTTGCATTTTGTAGATGACATAAATAGCTATGAATAGGACCACTCAGTGACTGATGCCACGTCTTCACAGGACACAACCTTTCTCTTTGTGGAACAAACTTGTTTAATTGCCTTAAGTGTATTTTTCCATGAATTTTATGTGAAAATATTGGAGTGATTTTTTTTCTACTTATAGATTCAACTTTAGACGAATTTTGAACTGTTTTAAGGCAAAGGACAAGGGCTGGGAAATTCTAAACACTGATCTTTAAAGGGGGATGATGGTAAAAGCCCAATGCAGGTTCGTGGGTGTGAGCATGCCAAAATGAAATGGCAAAAAAAAAAAAAAAATGAAATGGCCTGATGGCATTAAGGAAGTGTCTAGGAAGTAAGCAGAGTGAGATCTACCTGCCAGGAAATTACGCTTTAACAAACATGACTTGTTTGTGAAGCAGGGATAGGGTTTTCTAAAACACGCAGAAAAACCTGGAAAGAATGAAAAGAACCAGGTGAGACCTAGACATTCAACTTTAAACCCAGGGGCTCCTGAGGGAAAGCAGTACATAGAGAGAGTTGTTGGTGGAGTCAATTAGGGGCTTAAAATGATATCCATCTGGCCCAACTATTCCATTCTGCATATAGCATATTTTTCCAAAATTAGACATGAGGACAAATCTCAACAAGTTAGATGGATGCCCAGGCTGGTATCTTCTCACCCATAAGAAATCCAGGAATGCTGCACTAGGTAGCTACCCTTTGCCTGCTTGACAGTAACCCTCGATTAAATGGATTGATTGGTCTTCATATACATATTCAAGGCCAGTGTATACAAGGCACATGTGTGTGTGTGTGTGTGTGTGTGTGTGTGTGTGTGTGCACATGTGGGTGTGTAGTTTCAGAGCTTCAGTACAAAAAATCTGCCAATGGGACAGGAACTCCAGTGTCTTGTTAGTCCCCACATTAGCAGAAGATGAATGACAGGTAGTTCTTTAGACCTAATACTTCACTGCACTCAGGCCTGTTGTGTTCTTTGTTACCATGAGGGTTTTTGAAATGATAGATCATAACTACAGGCCCAGTGTGTGGATGTGACTGTGTGTACTTAATATTTCAGGAGAAGTGTATGCGACCTAATCCAATCACTCTGAAAAATGTGGAAAATGAAAATGCATGAAGAAAGCTGTTGGCATACAAAAGAATAAAGAAGAAATATTGGTGACGTTCTCTGTGGATTAGACAAAATATATTCATGTAGCATTTGAATATATATGTATAAGCACACGCATACTGGTATGTATATGTTTATATATGTAAGTATTATTTATGTACATACACGCAGTAGTTAATCAATATATTAAGACAAATCAGATAGGAAACCCTTCTTTCTCTGAAGTAGAAACAATTGTTTCTCTCCCACTGTATGTTTTTGTCATCATTGTAAGAATATAGAGAACTGTTGGAGGATTCTTAATGAGACCACAACCAATACTCACAAACATAGCTTTAAGTTCAGACTGCCATCCTGGCTGATGGCTGCGAGCAAAGGCTATGAGTTGGTTGGCACAGGGGAGGCAGTGATAGTGCAGATCTGCCAACCCAAGCATAAGCTGCAGCTCTCAGTGACAGCTTCTACCTGCAGCAAGGTACCCAACGCCCTCTTCCCACTTTCTTTATTTGCAAAGTGGAGTTATAATATTTGTTTTAAAACTACTTAGAGGGCTGGAAAGATGGCTCAGCAGTTAAGAGCACTGACTGTGCTTCCAGAGGTCCTGAGTTCAATTTCCAGCAACCACATGGTAGCTCACAACCATCTGTAATGGGATCTGGTGCCCTCTTCTGGTGTGTCTAAAGATAGGGACAGTGTACTCACATACATACAATAAACAAATCTTTTAAAACAAAACTACTAGAACAGTCTCGTGTATAATAAGCACTATGGAGATTTTGTTAGATAAGTAAGGAAAAATATCCTCACAAACATAGTATTTATATGGAAAATGTTATCAAAGGAGGGAAGTTTGAAGTCTTTTTCCCATTAAAAGCACATTATACATTATTTTACAGACAAGGTCTGCTTCCTTGTCTGTAAAAGTTTCTCCTGTCTCCTGGTCATTTCTAGTCATCATCTTGTCTACTCTAAATTGGTATCTTCATTTTTTCATACCACTTTATACCCTAAGAATGTCCATAAGGGTTTTGGAAAAAAGACAAAAATATAAAGAGAAACTTGAAATAAAGATGAGAAATACTAGGCAGAATTAGAAGTGGAGGTGTAGGGATGGGAAGGCGATGTGGAGATAACAGCAGAGCAGAGGAAAGCTCAAGAGAGACCAAGAGTGGAGTCAGCACCGAGCCATAAAACGCCTGCAGTGGATGCAGTAAAGACTGAGGGTGAGCAGGGGACACTGTCAACAAAGAAGCAAAGAGGCTTTACTTCCAGGCTACTGTTCTGTTGGACACCCAACAACGTGTGCACTCACTCAACACTCCTTATAATTCATGAAGAAATAAGGCTTTCAAAATGTGACCAAGATAATAATAATAATAAACAAACAAATGCTAATCGTACAGAATTCCTTCCAAAAGGAAAGGGCAAATAACTAAGAGACAGGGTGGTGTCTGAGGTCACAAGAAGGGATTAGGGAGGAGCACCCAAAGCTTGAGAAGAACTGGGGGGCCCAGGAGAAGGGAAGCGAGTCTTCTGGGTACCGGCCCTCTGCTCTGTCTGGAAGGCCAACCCCGTCTGTTCCATGACTGGTCTTGTGCTTTGTCCCCTTGCTTTCTCATCACGTTTTTTTCTTAACATTTAAACTTACATTATATTTTGTTTAAATATGTATAATGTCAAAATAAAATTGAGCCTGTCACCCCATCTATGGAGCTGTGGGGGAATTTGTGGAGAGTCTTCGTATAGTCCTCTTGTCCTGTTTGTTACTTTTTTTAATTGGATATTTTATTTATTTATATTTCAAATGTTATCCCCTTTCCCAGTTTTCTCTCTGCAAACCCTGATCCCATCCTCCCTTACCCTGCTTCTATGAGTGTGCTCCCCCACCCACCTACCCACTCCCACCTGACCACCCTAGCATTCCTCTACACTGGAGCATCAAGCCTTCACAGGATCAAGGGCCTCCCTTCCCATTGATGTCAGATAAGGCCCCTTCAGCTTCTTTAGTCCTTCCCCTAACTCCTCCATTGGGGTCACTGTGCTCAGTCCAATGGTTGACTGTGAGCATCCGCATCTGTTTTGGTCAGGATCTGGCAGAGCCTCTCAGGAGACAACTGTATCGGGCTCCTGTCAGCAAGCACTTCTTGGCATCAGCAATAGTGTCTGAGTTTGGTGTTTGCATGTGGGATGGATCCCCAGGTGGCACAGTCTCTGGATGGCCTTCCCTTCAGTCTCTGTTCTACTCTTTGTCCCTGTATTTCCTTTACTCATGATACAACTCATGGAGCATATGAAGCTCAAGAGGAAGGAAGACCAAAGAGTGGAAGTTTCAGTCTTTCTTAGAAGGGGGAAGAAAATAATCAAGGGAAGTAGAGGGTGGGAGGGACTTGGGAGAGAGAGGGGAGGAGGGGAAAAAGAGGGGAAGAATCAGGTATGGAAAGATGGAGAAAATGTACAAAGGGTCAGGAAATTGAACAGAGGTGTGTAGCAATAGGGATGGGGAACTAGGTATAGCAACCAGAAAATCCCAGATGCCAGGAAAACAAGAGCCTCCCAGGACCCCACAGGGATGACATTAGTTGAAATATCCCACAAAGGGGAGGGATAACCTGTCAAGACCATATCCAGAGGTTAGGCATGGCCTCCCATTTAGGGATGGGGCTACCCACCCATCTCCAAAATTTTAACCCAGAATTCTCCTGTCTCATCATTTTCTAATTGTGCTACTTGACTTTGCCCAAATGTCTCCTCTGAAAGCCCTCCTCATGACTGTCCTACCCTGGTTTCCCCCTGCTGTGGGTGGACCGGACTCTTTCCCACACTCTCCAGCAGAGGCAGTTTCTTGAGCATTAGATGCATTATGGGAAATTCTAGTGTGAAGTTGATTTCCCTGTATCCAGAGCAGCTCTCTCTACCTTTCAAGGCTTCCCTGTGGTGAACTGTTTGTCATCAACCACTGGGCCTCTGAAATGCAGGGAAAGCTCAAAAAGAGGAAGACAGGGTGCTTCTCACCTCCACTCTCCTCAGGCTTCATAAACAAGCTTCCCGGCCTTCTTCCCACTCCTCCTCTCCCCATTGAGCTTGTTTTCTTCTTTTGGTTGATTCCCTTTAACTTTCTACCATGATAAATGGACACACCATCAGGCTTGAGAGGGCAGCACTTGTCTATGACTGGAAGCTTCTTTCAGAAAACACAGTGCAATTGGATTATGCATGTGAGGATCAAATTTTAGCCAAATTCTTGGATGTTCTGTGGTTCTCAGTGGTGAGTTACTTAACCTCTCTGAACCTAAACTTCTTCATCTAAGGTAAGATAATAAAAATGCCATCTCAAAAATAAAATAAAATAAAATAAAATAAGAGAGTCACAATCAAGTGAAATCAAATTGATCTGTATCAGTCATGTTGAACATTTACTCTAATAGATGTTCGGTGGATACTGCTATTTTTGTTCTTTACATGGTCCTGAAAGGCTCAGGGCTGTTCTTCTTTTTGCCCGTGTGAAACAATCCTTAAAACAAATAAACTGGTAGCTCTTTCAAAAGCAAGTGCCTCTTCATGCTGCTGTGTAGTTACAGTCAGGTTGGGGTTCACTGTATTTTTATATTTACTGTAGAGCAGTTAGATGGTATGTACAATGGCCATCTTTCAGCAGCATCACCCCAAGGTTAAGTCCCTTAGAAGACAAAAGACTAACAGTGTTGAGACAAATACCTATGTAGTCTTTAAAACATGCAGAAAAGGCAATGGTACTCTTTGTGAGTGCACTTCTCTTGGTAGGATTAAAATACAGGCTTCGTGGACCTCTCTGTAAGCCTGTCTCTGACTGATGGGTAAAGCAATTTAGAAGAGGAAACAACCACAATTTTTAAGAGCAAAAGCCATTTAAGGAAAGTAAATATGCAAATGAGGTATAAGAGGTGATATCATATTTCTTACTCAAAGGACTACTCTGGTCATCCTGTAATCTGCAGAACACTTTTGCTTGGAATCAAGAAATGAAAGGAAGATACTTGATACCTTGGCCTGTTGGAATGTAGAAACTTTTAGCCCACAAGAATGAATTGGCTACCTTGCCCCAACTGAAGTCTAGTGAACTGAGAGTAAGGTAGGACAATATCATGACCCAGAGAACTTGGCACTGAATCTTTTCCAACATTAAGTCTAATTTAATCTTTTCTTGGTAAATCACAGAAACCTACTCAAGATTTCTAGAAAGGTGATTATTTTCCTGAGAGAAAAAGAAAAGAGAAATGAGCTCCCCAGTGCTCAGAAAGACTACTGGAGTGAGTTGCATAAACCTGACCAAAGCTGGTGATAGCTGAGCATATATATGAAGAGGTCAGGGGTGAGAGTGAACAAGAGGGCCTTTCAGTGTGTCCCAGGTTTGTAGGCATGGGCAAAGACGATCTGGCTGAAGTCGGCTTCTTCTCTTCTCTAGTTCCATCAAGTTGGGCACTGCTTTGCAACTTCAGTAAGGAAAGGATTTGAGAGGTGACATCAAATCCAAGACTAAGTGTTTCTTCTCCCTGGTTTACTCTGATAGCTGCTGTACCTACAATGTCCCATGATGGAGTTTTGTGGGGTTTTTTTCACTCTCAAGTGATCAAAAACTCCACAGGCCACTATACACATCCAATTCCTACTAGACTAGGTTGTAAAGATGCAAACCATCTTTCCTTGTTTCATTTCTAATGAGACCTGTCCAGTATATAAAAATCTACCTGCCTGCATGTCCTCCATCTCTATCCACCCTCTCTGGTCATCATGGCTTAAACTGCTTAAATTTTCTCTCAGGAATCTGAAAAGATAAATGAGAAATGTTATTACTTTGTAAGGAATAGGAACTGAAAATTATACAATTTGTGGTCTCACACTACCATTTTAAGGCAGCTAGGAGGGGTAAGACCTAAGCAAAAAAGAAAAAAATAGTCTTTTGAAAAATTAAAGACAAAAAGAAACAGAGAAAGGAGATGCGGGATGTGGAAGAGGATCTCCCTGTCGTTCATTTCCTCATTCCTGTTAGTACAAGTGGGTTGCATGAAATGTCCACAAAGCCTTTTGATGACACCTTCTTTAAATCTGACTGGAGCAGCTTCTCTACTTAATGCCAAGTAATTCCTGCCAGAGCAATTAATAAGTAGACTCACAACAGCTCTGACTTTTCAGTATATCTTGCAATTCAAAGGGTTACTTGCTACCACATATAAACTTGCTTGCATCAATATTAGGCACCTGTAGACAATGCATATTGACATATCTGAGACGCTGACAAAGTTCCGTGGTTGGGTTGTCTGTGAGCTGGCTAGGCATTGCACATTTCATAGGAAGAGGCTTTTTGCCTCCCACATCATTTCACGAGAAGTTAGCAAGCTTGTCAGTGTGCTCAGGTATCATTGTGATAAGCACTATGTAACCCAAGAGAGGGAGATAAAAATCACCAAGGATGATGAATGCTAATTACTATCTTCATTGTAGCACCATTGGCTTTAGAGAACAAAGTTAAGCATCCCCTGATCCCTAGAGACCACCCTCTGGATTGGGTTTTAAAGAGCATTACATGGGCCTTGAAATAGAAGGGAGATGGGGGAAGCAGGGCCCTGTGCTTTAATCATGAAGGATCTTCTGATTTTCAAGTCAGGCCATCAAAACGCAGATGGGAATTCTGACACACGTGGGTATAATTAATGGATAACCATGTATGAATATCCATAAATGAATATGGTATGGATTTAATTGTCAGCAATCATCGAACAAACATTTAGGATGCAGGAGATTTGATTCTGAGCTCTGCCACTCCAGTCATGTGATTTGGATTTCACAGGGTGAAACAGAGACAATATATCAAATTCATTGTGTCACTGTGCCCTTTAAGAGACACAGTTTTAAGATTGCCCTGTGAAACTGTAACATATTCCATACACTTTTACCAATTAACCATTAATAAAATCATGAATGTAATTAATATAATAATCATATGTAACCATCTTTTAAAAATTCTTTCCTATACTACCAAGAATTTCATTTTGATATATTTATTGGTATTTAACATTACTGTATGTACATTAAATATAGAATAGCTTAAGCAAGTACTACAATGTGAGGCAAGAGGAAGCCTAGGGGATAGTAAGTGGGTCTTTGTTCTTGCTACTAAGTGATTAGCTAGAAACCATGACTCAGACCATTATAAGGTCTGCATGATACTGGCTGAATGCTAATCAAATTAACTTCCCTGGGCTGACAAATGATCACAAGTTGGCACCACAAAATGTGCTCTGCTCTAAACATTCAACACATCTTGTCTCCCATCCTACCAGACTGGACCATCGCTACACTTCTCCTCTAGTCAGATCCCTCAATGCCTAATTTTGTTCTCATTTTCCTCTCACAAACTCCATAAAGGGACCTTTAATATGGTTGACCCTTCTAGGAACCGTTCTGCAGAGAGCAGTACCACGGCTACATTTCCACTAGCTCTCCTTTCCTGCTGTGATGAGAGGAGCTCTCCCCATACCAGCCAGCAGCCCACTCCAGTCCCTCCGAAGGCTAAGCACAAGATCATTCCCCAAGGATCTCCCTTCATTAAAAAGGCAGCATGAAGTTTTCAGGAAGGAGCTCCTGGCTGACAGCAGAGCAGAATGTTAGCTAGGGAACCCAACAAGATGTACATGCGCATCTAGCAGTGCTTTAAAGGATAACAGCTTTCCATTGGGCACAGGTCAGGGGAACTTTGGTATGAAGAACAGGTGGGCTACCTGACAACCAGCAGGCAGCCTTGCTTTCCACTCCCGCCATTTTAAATCAGGATGTTTGGCAAATCATTAGTGTCTGCTAGTTATTAAACAGAGGAGAGTTCAAAAGCCCACGCATGTTTTTCTCCCAGCTTCCCAGGTGGTCGCTGTCTGAAGCAGCAACCTTTTTGCTTTCTGCAGCAAGCTCTGCAAACTTCCCATGGCTAAAGCACGTCTCTAACTGGTTCTGGCAACTGAGTCTCAGCCCATAAGATTGCCAAACCCGTCGGTGCCTGAGGACTACCATTTCCTCTCCTTGCAAGTTTATTGTTGAGATTACTGAAATGTACACAAATGACTGCATTTGACGGTGAAATTTGGTGGAAAAATAAAGATATAATAGGATTCTTTCTTAAATAATTTCCTGGTGCGATGTCTGTCTGCAAAATGAAATGAAATTATATGATGTCAAAAAATCATGTTTCAAAATGATTGACAACATGTGAATGTTTTGCATTGTGAAATGAGGTGGAAAATTTTAATTGCATGATGGGAGGACATAATATTTATTAGAACCTAGTAACTACAGAGGATTGCAATAAGGAGGACACAATTTTAAATTTGGCGTTAATATGTCAAGTCTAAATCTTAAATGAACATGCAGGAGTAAAATTCTTTATCAAAGCCTTTTCTTGGAGCATATGATTAAGTTTTCAGATGCTAATAGCTAAGCAGGATGGTCGAGGCGTGGGGCATGTCCATACTCTGACAAAGAGGCTAATCAGCATCTATACTGAGGTTTGAGCAGTGTTACCACATACCACATGCCTTCTAGGAGAGAGAGGAGGTTGATTGTGCAGAACTCACACACAAGTGGTGGTTTAGCTGAGGCCTAAGGCATAAAGAATGGAGAAAGGATTAGAAATGGGGGCGGGGAGGCAGAGGTGCATACAGAAAGGCCTTTGTAAGAAATCAGCAAAGCAAAGACCTAGAACCGAACTTTGCAAGTAACAGCTGAGGGTGGTAAACAGCAGCCAGCATCGCTGGTCTACCTGTCGGTTCCTGACAGTAGAGCAATGACTCCCCAGCCCTTGACAATAAAGCCAGAGCAGAATGATGGCTCTGAGGCCAAAACCAGAAGAAGCAGACTGCTCCTAACCCACCTTGCACCTGACCCTCAAACAAGTAAATAGTTTTACTAATCAGATTAGAAATGGCAAGATGCTGGCTCCTCCATGCTGCCCCACACTCCACCACTCAGAGAAATGTTACACTGACTCCAGAGCATACAGCTAATGAAAACGTAAAGCTTTCTAACGGAAAACCCCCTTTCTCTGCAGAGCTGTCAGCAGATACTAGGATATGGTAGGAATCTGGCAACAACGTGAATCTGCATTGGAAATCCAAAAGGCTGGAACTGGTCTGGTGGAGCAGGAGAGGCGAGAAGTGAAAGCACCTCAGGATGAGCAATGTGAAGTCTGAGCCAAGCTTAAGGAGGAAATGCAAGTGCAGACTTTATGGAGGACCAGCAAGTAGAGACTTTATGGCCTTTTTCTCTCAGAATTGAAGGGCTGTGCTGGGAGAGGCAACAGCTGGTGACCCCTTGTTCTCTCACAGCTTTGTGTGTTATAACTTCTCATCCCAAAGGAGCAAGTACCTAAAAGCCAAACATCCGGGGCCAGGAAGATGACTCGGCTAGTAAAAGCATGTGCCAGCAAGACTGATAATCTGAGTTCAATCCCAGGGACCTACAGAGTCAAAGCAAGAACTTACTGTTCCCGCTTGTCCACTGACTTGCCATGCACAGTATGTGCCCATAACATGCATAAGTAAATGTAATAAAGTGTTACAAAAGCCAGTCATCTAATATGATGCATAAGTGTTCCTTCTTATAAAGTATCTTGTTTTCCTGGTTACGATTAGTGAGTTTTTAACAACTCTATTGATAAATGCAATAATAACTTATCACATAGCTTCTCCATGCATCTGCTAGTCCAAATAATGTTCCTTTCTGGTAGTAAGAAGAACATGTCTGGAAGATTAATACTTCATTATATGCACATAACACAATTCGGGTGATTTGAAATGTATCGTTCTCCCCCAGACAATGAGTTTAATTGTATGAATTCAAAACTTCACAGGTTTCTAAATTGCAAGCCACTAAGACTTATCTTTTACCTGCTCAAATCATTCAGTGTATTCTGATCAGAGAGGGAATTTGTGTCTCTGTTCCAAATGCTAAAGTGCTCAAGAGCATCACAGAGTAATTATAAGTTTATGACATCATCTTAATATTGAGAGAGAGAGAGAAAGAGAGAGAGAGAGAGAAAGAGAGAGAGAGAGGAGGGGAGTGAAGAAGCGAAGAATGTACTGTTTCCCTTTTGGGAAACATTAATAGACATTTACAATCTGTTTTCTTTTGTTTGGATGTTACAACCAATAATATACTTTTATGTCTATAAATAAAGCCTAAAGTTGAATAAATCCAACAAACCCCTGAGCCTGCAGTTTGGACTCTTGATTCACATTCAAGACCAAAATTTATGAGTCAGATGTAGAGAATAAGTTGAAGCTGCAAGATTTGGGGGAAAATTATTCCACATGGTGATTATTTGGGGGGGGGGGCTGATTACACATACACACCTGATTACAGTTTCACCTGCTCCAGCTCGTCCAACATGATAAACATGGCCATTCTCTCTACTTCCTCTTGCTTGCACAACAGAAATGGATGTGCACAACCTAATACCATTCATTTCTATGTAGCTCCCCTGTCAGAAGCACCCTGCCTTCCCACTCTAGCTCTGACATCTGGGGTGCTGGGTGGTGATTTATGTAAATGTCTTGAGGGCTAGAAAGGGAAAGGAAGAACATCAACACTAATGACCAACAGCAGAAAAGAGCACTTTCTGGAAAGACACTCCCCATACAAACATGACGGCCTTTTTCTTGAACAGCAGCTCTATGCCCACCTCCACATGCTCACTTAAAAAGCTTCAGTTATAGTGACAGATTTCAACCAAGTTCTCCTGCTTCCCTAGCCACAGGAAAGGCTAGACTGTCCTGCCTAGGGCAGATCTCAGACCATTCAATTTACCTCTCCTTATATACTTGCTTCATCTGCAGTGCACACAGAGAGAGACACACAGAAAGAGAGAGAGAGACACACACACACACACAGACACACACAGACACAGACACACACACACACACAGAGACATACACACACACACAGAGAGACATACACACACATAGATACACACAGACACACACACACACAGAGACATACACACACACAGATACACACAGACACACACAGGCACAGACATACACACACACAGATACACACAGACACACATACATACACACAGAGACACACACAGAGACATACACACACACAGATACACACAGACACACACAGACACACACACACACAGAGAGACATACACACACACACACACACACACACACACACAGGCACAGACATACACACGCACACATACACAAACACACACATACATACACACAGAGACACACACACACACACACACCAGTAGTTCAATTCACTTCAAAGCCTAATTGCCCTTACTGAGAAGAAATTTTTCCTAATGTCCACTCACCGACATTTTCCCCTTTCCTCAGTTTCAAGCTGTTACTTCTTATTAGACATTCTCAAGCACTGCAAGCACGCCTACCCTTCCCTTAAAATGATTATTGCTCATATTTGTAGATGGTTAGCATAGCCTTCCATCCCTCCAGCTCCTTTCCCTGCAAGCTTTGAGTGTTAGGTTCCTTTAACCTTTCTTTATAGGTCATCTCTTCTAACCCTTTTATCTTTTTGGTCGCCCTTTCCTGAGTTCTCTCTAATTTACAGTATTGATGTTCTCTTTATAATGAGGTGCCCCAAACAGTGTGCTGGGCTGCCAGGAGAAGCCTGAGCTGGATCTCCATTTTCCTCTGAGCACCTGCCCCACATGTGCTGTTTGCCTAGTAGAGCATTTGTCTTCTCGCTGCTGCGCTACTTTATCTAAATACACTATCAGGCCCAATTCCTGCTCCCATTTGTCTCTGGATGATACATTCATCTAATACAATTCTCCTTTCCTCTGTCCCCTCCTTGGCCCCTGAGCCACTTCACAACTTGAATCCAAGGCTCCATAGTCAATTAAAAGAAAGTTCTCGGTGCTTTAGTTATCAAGGCTCTAGTCTATAATAAACTAGACACAGGTACTCGTTAGCTGTGACCCTTTTATTTACAGCGTCGTCAGCGTGGGTTTCTTTTTACAGCGCTGTAGGAGATTAAGAGCAAAGCTTCTGTGTTCATCGCATTGCCTTTACTGTGGGTTAGGACCTACGGGGCCTCCCTTCATTTCCTGAGACCCAAGCAATGAGCACAGAATCATTTCTAGTAAGTTCTGACTCTGATTAAAAAACAATCTTTATGAAATAGAAGCTAATAAAATTGCTTTCCTAATTACCCCGAGCTAGTTCATTTCCCAGCAAATATAATAAAATAGAGTTACTTGGCTCCGATTCACAAAATCTGAACCCAAGCTCATTATGAAGGCATTTAGCAGGGGGAAAAAGCATGTGTGCATAAGATGCTGTCCCATCAAGCAGAATGCAAGAAACCTTTTGAAGTTCAGACCTTTGAAGTTTGCAGTTATTGGTATTTTTTTTAAAATGCAGGTATTTGTGCTTCAAAAATATTTATATTAGTAAATCTGTGAGCCTGTCCTAATGTAATCTTTGGAGGAGGCTTTGGTTGAGAATATCAAATCTTTATTTAAGAAAAATATTTAGATCCATTTGTATTGTGTTAGTCTGTAGGCTGTTACACAGGGCAGCAAGACTTTACGTAACAGAATAGAGTAACTTATGTCCCAGGGCTATTTCTGCCCTGACTTGGGCCTTTCAAACTCTCTTTCATCTATTTAAAGCATGAGATTCTCATGACTATAAGTGGATGAAAGTGTTTGGGGTCGCTTCATTTCCCTTGAAATGTCCTATCATTCATTAACATGGACATGATTTGCAAATATTTCCATGCACACAGGGGTACTCTGCTAACAAAGCTTCCAAATGCTGCATCCCAGGGGAGAAAAACACAATTACCAAAATTGAGGAACACCTTAAGAAGGGCACATCAATTAACTAAGGGAATGATAACTACGTAGCAGAATCAGGTATGAACCCTCCCTGACTGATAAGACACTGGTTTGATACAGTACCATTGAAGGTAACCCTAGCACTACCACAATACAACCTGAACACACACAAAGTAAAGATGCAGCCTGGATCCACACAAAGAAAAGCCAAAGCCCTGTAGCCAGTAAAAGAAATATTGGCCTTCTTTTCTCTTTTAGGGATTTGCCTGAAACATTGGTTTAGCCTCCGTTCTGCAAGCCCCAATAGGAAGGGAAGTTGCCTCTGTCTTCTACCAGGGAGTGCAGCTCTTCTTGGGAAAATTTGTGAAATTCCACCCCCTGGGCAAAAACCATGGCTTTTTGTCAATATGCCCCGGGTAGAAATCTGACATTTCCATAATGATATGACAGATTTCCATCTGGGAAAACTGCCTTCTGTTTTCACAATGAATTTGAAGCAAGAATGAAAAATCTTTCACTTTGTCTATAAAACTATTTAAAAGAGGAATAAAAGGAGTCTGCATTTTTCCTACCTTGCCATAATGGAGTGGGTATTAAATGAGAGAAATCTGCAACTATTTTGGGTTCAATCAAATCATCAGCAATGCTTGGGAAAAAAAGAGTAGAGGGACGTGTGTGGAGAATAAATCCTTCCGGACAAATTTGTTACTGGTTTTTGATAGTTACTGGCAGATGAAAGGAATGATGTGTATCTAGCAATCAGGGAACTGGAAGGGACGGTGCAGCTGGAAGGCAGGGCAGTGTCGGAGCTCCAGTAAGCTTATCTGGTGAAACTGGCTCTAATTGATTTGTATGAAAGTATTGTCATCTGGATTGAAAATTTGCTGAAAGATGATAAACAAAGGATAGCAATAAATGAAAGGCAAAGGGGACATCACCAGGGTTAATATGAGTTTTGATCTCATTTCTCATGTTTTTTTTTTTTTTTTTTGAAATCCAACAAGAGAGGAACAACCTGAACAAAAATCGAATATGCAAATGAACCAAAATGAATGGCTCAGGCATTGCCTAGGAGAACTGAAAATTGGGATTTACTTAGTGAAGTGGGAAGAGGAAGTCTGAGGAAAGGGAGCACACATAAACATCCAGGAGGCTTGGGAAGGCCAATGCCAGGACACGGGGCTTTGGGAAGGATATCAAAAGGACAAGATGTAAGCAAAGTTTCTTGTTTTTGAAGATCCATTCTGTCTGAGTGGTTGGAGTTACTAGATTTCCTGTTCTGTCTGCCAGGGTTGGAGTAGAGTTGTGTTCTTGTGTTCTCTCTGGAATTATTTAAGTTGGGGTGTCCCTGAGTGAAAACCTGGGGCTCCTGGGAGTTAGGTTTTATTGTTTTTGCCTTTCTTTGGTTTTGTCTGTGTAAAGTCTAGGCTATGTTCAACCACATGTACATAAACCGTGCACTTTCCTTCCATCCACCTGAGGAGACCAGGAAGAGCTGCTGAGGTCCTTGCTTGGAGTTTGTAGACAGTCCTTACTTCTTAGGATCTGCAGAAGAGGATGCGTTCTGGGGGTCGAAGGCAACAGGCCCATTGGAAAGTAGACACAAAAGAGGAGGGAATTTCTGAGAAACAGAAGGTGAAAAGTGAAGAGGAGAGACTTGCTCTGAAAGGCAAGTATCCTGAGGATTAGTACTGGGTAGCATGCTGAGGGAGAATGACTCAGACACCATGAACAAGCGTGAGGCACCCGGTTTGCCGGCTCTTCCTAATGAACATGATGGTCAAACGCCCTGGGTTCGCCATATGCTGTGGCCATATGCATATCTGGTGAACCAGATGCCCCTGCTTTCTCTTCCCCATATTGCGCCATTTTTCTCACAGCATAAAGACATGGCTTAAGTGAGAAGCAGGAGGGGGTAGGGGGTAGGCAATGATAGCTTGTTATTCCAAAAGGTTGTAGGACAGAAAGCATCAGTTAACACATCCATATGCCCATTTGGGTCTCAAATATTTAATGAGCACCTACTAGGTACAAGAAGAGTTTATGCAAATCAGAGGTGATCCATCCTCCTCTGGAGTGTTTCAAGAAAGGCCATAGACTCTTCACACAGCTGTGAGAATTTCTCCAGTGCTCACTGATGGTGACGGGTGCACTGTGCCACTCTTAACACAAAGGATCTGAGGGATAACTCAGGCTGCTTACTCTTGGCAGTGTTTCAGACTGTCCTCCCATCTAGGAGGCCTTCCACTTCCTCAATCCCCTGTTCTTCCATAACTCACCCCTATCTTTTCATTCATTAAATATTTTTACTGCCTTTTGAACATTAGTATTCAAGATTCTATAATGAGGAAAAGAGAGAAACTCTACCTTGCAGGAGTTTACAGTCCATTGACAGGGATGTTAATCAAATAACAGACACACTGAAAGTACAACTGGAGAGTATCACATCAAACCAAAAGAGCTAGCTACAAATGCAGGAGCTAGAAAAACTAGGCCTTGCTTGTAAGAACCAGAATGTGACACTCAGTGGCACCTTCTGTTAAGACACTTTTCTAATTGTACAACCTAGTAATACATGTTCATTCTCTCTCTCTCTCTCTGTCTCTCTCTCTCTGTCTCTCTCTCTCTGTCTCTCTCTGTCTCTCTCTCTCTCTGTTTCTCTGTCTCTCTCTCTCTCTGTCTCTCTCTCTCTGTGTGTGTCTCTCTCTCTGTCTCTCTCCTTTCCCCCTCTCTTGCCCTCATTTAGACTCCTATAAGTACAGTGTAATAGTCACAACAAAGTCCATTCATGTAGTATGTATGTATGTATGTGTTTGCATATGCATGTATATATATGTATGTATGTACTATGTATGCATTATTAGCCTTTTACGATTTCCTGGCATTTAGTATATTTTAACACCTGCATATTATGGCAATCAATCAACAGGTAAATGACATGCTTCTCATCTCCAATTAGCAGCCCCGCTCGCCATTTCTGCACTGTGCCTTTTGTCTGCTACCTGTGTTTTTAGGGGTCATCAGCAGGCATTATTACATTAAAAACCAAACCTGGGTCTTCCAGGTGTCAGTGATACACTGTTCCTATCGGGGTTTGTGGAAATGGAGCCACCCTGAAGTCCCATAGAAAACCCAGGCTGAGCAGCAGCCCCTGCAGCTGAGCAGTGCAGAAGTTCTGAGCCCAAACTTCTCACCCCCAGGCAGAAATGTAGAGGAATGAAGGGAATGGTCTCAATTTGTATAACAAACGTATGACTGAAGTCAAGTTATGACTAGTTGCGCTGTAGGTTGAAAATACAATTGAACTTAAATGTTCCTGGAAGTGGGTCAAGCTTCCCTGGACATCAACACAACAATCTTTGGAATTATTATTTAAACGACTTTCTACTGTGAATCAGTCAACATTTTTATAAATTAGCCCTATAAACAGTCCTTTATTTGTGACACATACTCCAAGGCCAGTTGTAAAAAGCCCAGCTTTCCCTCAGCTAAACAGCTCCAGGACAGGCAGGGAAGTAAAATGTCCAGATGGGTGCTTCAGGGTCAGCCTGGATATTTTTATATTTATCTTTCTTCATCTCCACTACAGGGTCAGGAATGATAGGAAAGAGCATACACGTGGAACAGTTAGCCACTCCAGCTGCCCTCGGAAAGCCTCAGGATTATAGAAAGTGACTATGGGAGGATTGGCTCGCAGGAACACAGAAGAAACCACAGCAGAGTCTGTTCACAGAAAAGCACAGGTCGTGTAACATGGGACTGATCTTCAACATGATCCCAGAGAAACCCAAATCACAGTAAGTACAATCTGGTTCTCATTCCACCTTGAATTTCCAACAGGTTTCTGTTCCCCAGGTTACCAAGTACCGAGTGACTTCTCAGCCTAGGCTCATTAAGTTTAATGGAAGACTATATCCTGTGACTTCTTTTCCATCATCCCATGACTGAGGTAGGGGCAGGGACTTTCTTGAGAGAAAGATCCTTTGAATCAAAGCCCATTCTGTGGCAGATTCTGAAGTGATACCTCTCTATGGTCTCTTCAGGTACTCGGAAAGTGGGAGATAGACTCTGATTTGCAGTAAATGGTCATTGTTCAATTTCCTAACTTAGAAAATTCAATCTCACTATTTTTCTACTCTGAGTATTTGGTTGGGGAACTGAGAATATCAGGAGAAATTGTGTTTTATAAGTTTAAAAACATATATTGTCTTCTATCTTTTAAGTGCCTGCACACTGAATTGGTTCCTGAATATCTTCATAATTGGACATTTTATAGATCTGAGGACACATGTTCAATATGTCTAGGAGAAAAATGTAACTAACCAATAACATTGAAACAGGACCTAGGCTGAGAAAGATGCTGTCTCCCGGGGCAAGCTTTCTCTTTTACCTCGCAGTCCTTTTTGGAGATCATGGGGCATAAAAAGTGAGGCAGATCATGTAGCATCAGTGGAGGGAACAATGCAAGTGAGATACCAACCGCCCACACAGCTTGGGGAGATATGGGAAGGGATCCAGGCTTCTCTCTCTGCTTCTATTCATTTCGATCCTATTTGGAACTAGGGCCAACTTCCAAGGACCCAGAGAAAGATGTAAGGAGGCAGAGAGGACTTAGGAGTGAGAAACACATGGAGACTAGCCAAAGTAGTAGTATCTTTTAGGTTCTAATATTGAGTGGTGGCTGTTGCTTCAACCCACCTAAGGACCAGTGTCATGGTCCCCATCTTATCTGTTTTGCCACACAGCTCTTGGCCAGTAAAGCCCTAGCTCTTCAGAGCCTCTCTCAGCTCTTCCTGGGTTCCTTTACACCTCATTCCCCCCTCCCCAAACACTGCAATCTGTCAAGGGCTTCGTGTCAAGGTTGATCTAAAGTTGAATCCCACATTTTCCCCAGCCTTAGCCCTAGCTATTAGCAGCTGGTAAATAACCACTGCTTGTATTTCTCTCATCCAACAAATGAGTGGTTAAGGAACCATATCAGGTACCAGTACTAGAACCATGCTGAAGACACAACTACGCAGTAGAGAAGACAGAGTTCCCATCTCTTGTGTCTAGTAGAATGTAGGCAGGTGAAATAGTTATAAAAATAAGTGTGCCTTTGTACACTTGGTTAAATGTGATGAAGAACAATGAAGAGTATCTGTGACTTCCTGACAGACAGATTCAGTCTGTGAGTGACATGGGTCTTCTGAAAGTCTAGACTGAGACTGAAATGCCAGTTCAGTGATTTGGAAATAATTTGACAAAGAAAAGACATAGAAAGTGGGGCTTCCGGTAGAGACAATTACATGCAAAGGTAAAGTTGTATTGTTCTTTGAGGAGGTTGTACAAGTTCTAAAGGGATTGGCTGTGGAAAGGCAGGCAGAATGGATGGGCTGAGGTGGGAACCTCCCCTGAGAGAAAAACACTATCACATGTGCTCATTTTTAGAAAAGCAACGGCCTGCTTAGAATAAACTCAAAGCTACTGTGATTTGAAATGCACATTTCACCAAACCTCAGGCTGACTTAGCTCCTCTAAATCTCTTCCAACAATCACTGACTTGCTGAATTTTGTTAACTGGCCCATTTCCAGAGGCATTGAAAATATTCAGGTGACAGGTCTCTGAGCTACAATATTCTGTGAGCTCCTCACGTTACCTGATCATTCAAAGAGAGGACTGAAGAAGTTGTTTCAAGGAAAAATTAATAGCTGGACACTGTGCCGCTTGCTTCCTTGTCTGCATCTTGCCTGTTTGTTTGAGGCCTCTTTGGGACACCTTGGTTTGGGGCTGTTTCTTCATTACTATGGAAGATGCTTTGTGAGTGAAGCAGGGGGCAGAACATAGCTGACTGTGCAAAGACAGCAGGCAAAGCCAGAGTTCCTACAATGGCTGGTAACAGACACCCTCCTGCTCCTACTCCAGAGAGCAGACAGGTTCTCAAACACTTGTTTGTTACCTTGTGCGCCCCCTGCTGGCCCCAGGCCTGCAGAACGGAGGTGTGACTGAAGGTGAGTCTACCCACATTTAGGCAACTGCCAGCAAGCCTCGCCTCCCTGCCTCCCCACTACCCCTCACCTTATCCCCACAGCTCACAAGCTCACGAAGCACAGTGCTCAACAGCAAACCCTTTTACTTTGCACTCTGTCTCTTGTGTGTGACCAGTCTTTTAAGTTTCTCCACGCCAGAAACAAAGATCTGGATATTTTCCACTTGCCAGGACATCTCCAAAGTGGCCAGTGTTGGTGGGGAACCATCGAAAGGTGTACTCAGATGACTCTGGAAACAATTAGCAATGGAGAATAACAAATATAGGCAGGCATACCCAACCTCATTTGAAAGAGGTGATCACAGATAACGATTTTGCAATATTCTATCTCCAGGTGTTCAGTTAATATCCATATATACATTGCCCAGTATTTTTTTCACCCAGAAAGGACATTCCATCCTTCCTTTCCACTGCTTTTTTTCCTCAGTGTTAATGGCCAGGCCTAAAACATTTAACCATGCATAGTTCCCTTTAGTTTTTTTTCTAAAAGGCAATATTTTTTTCAGCATGACAACCATTCAATGTTAAAGAGACGACCATAGCAGCAAGCTAGGACAGTCGGGTCCCTGGTATCCCAGTCTCTGTGACTGAGCCCCTTCAGGCTTTCCACCCTAACCTCAACACCTCAGGTTATAGTCTCTTTGTTGCTGATACAAGCTCTGAGGGTGTCCCCATGGAGACATAAAAAGGCTTCTGGTTTCTACTTAATAAGGAAACCTGAAAATATACAAGACCCTAAATGCGTGGCCTCTGAGAGAATTTTCCCATGGGCCAAATCCAGGTGTAAGAAATAATTAGGAAGGGCACAACCATGATTACATTAAGCTCAATGTTACATCTACATGCCTGCAAACAGGGCAGCCGATTCCCCACGTTGTTTCTTGTGTTACATCTTTGGTTTGTTTCTTCTTTTGTCTTCCATAATAATGCAAACATTCTGTGCTCTGTTCTTTACTGAGCATCTCCATTTTCTTTGTTGCTTGCTTGATCCTCATGACATCCCTGGGGAATAGACAAAAGGACAGAAGGCAAGCAACTGCCCAGGGTAGAAGAGCTGATAAGAAGCAACCCCCCTGTTACCCAACTGCTTACCCTAAAGCGGATCTCCTTAAAGAATAGCTACGAGTTACAAAGACTAGGGAAGCTGAGTCAAGGAGAGAAACCATCCAAACCGAATGAAGGCCATCAAGATCCCTTGTGAACCCCCAGATTATCACTAAGCCCCCTGACTGAAACTGTAACAAGTGGAATATGCCCATCCCTTGGGCTTACACGATGGCACTTTCTACTTCTCTGATTTTCCACAAGAACTGTTACAGCAAGGGATCCTTATAAGAACACGGAGATCCTAAGTCCTAAGTGCTATGGTGGTGACGTCAGTATCCACTGGAAGGCAGACTGTTTTATATCAGGCAATTGTAAATACTGGTGGCATCTGTAATGTCTAACCAGAGTAACTTAGGGGTTCTGTTCCTAACTTTGATTTTAACTTGTTCCTGGGCCAGTAACTTAGATCCCTACCCTTACCTTAATGCACTTTTTATAGTTTAATTTCCTTTTTGTGGTGCTGTTTGGAGTTGGAACTTTTTTTTTTAAAGCAATACGACTCAATTGAAATCAGATTTCCCCTAAAGAAATAGCACAGATCACAGAACGGCTGAACCTGAAAATGGTGATACCATGGAGAACCGTTTTCCCCTTTGCTACCCCTCTGTCTATCGTAATGATCTGTTTGCCCTGGCCTTACAGTGTTGAAACCATGGTACTTATGAACAAAGCCTGCTAAAAGTACATAGAAGTTATTTCTTTCATCTGCAAAAGCTTTGTGGGTGGGATGCGTCCTTCAGTCCCTATGTAGTACTTCCTGATAATATTAACACTACTTCCTGCCATGACTAGGGTTGCCAAGGCATGAATACAGAGATATGAATCTCTAGGGAAATCAGGTCATTGCATACAAGGCCAGAGAGTGGGAGTTGTAGGGGGAGAGGGAACTTAGGAAGTGGGCTTAGTACACCTCTGCCAATGATTCTCATGTATGAATGAGATGAACTTAAGATGTAAAATTTTGTGGAGAAGCATCATCATTTTGGGGATAAGACCTGAGAGGAGAGGAACCAGGAAAAGGTGATCAGAGAAGGGAGGAAGAGCAGGGTAAAGAACACAGGGGTCACAGTAAGTTCCTCCTCTCCTACCCAACTAATCTTTGGAAATGACTTTGACTCCATGGGTCTCAGTTTTGCTTTTAGCCTGCAAAGTGGGAGATATATTAGAAAGGCCCTCCTTATAGCAAGCTTGTGTGTGTGTCAAATGAATAATATGCGTGAGAAGTACTTCACAGAGATCTTGGACTCTGGTTCTCATGCTGGGGTGCCCACAGCCCCTTTGGCTGTAGCAATACTCTTGCAGGATCTACACAATCATCTTTTCAAAGCAACCGAGACGTTCAGAACACAAGCAAGAACAAGTTGAGGATGACTGCTCCTTCCATGCCACTGCCCAGGGTGGGCTCTGGGGATGCTCAGAGCTCTGAGATGAATGACTGAGTCAATGGGATCAGACATGCTGTACACACATGGCCTCCGTTTGTCTTTAAGGTTTCCATGAATGGCCAGTGGCTGGTAGAAGAAAGCTTTCTAACATCTAACATGGCTGGTGAGAAGAAAGAATGAACTGGAAGACAATAAGATAGAGAGAAATTGGCTTTCTGTTGCCTAAAGCTACTGAATTTTTTAAAGACACAGTTTCTCCAAAAAAAAAAAAAAAAAAAAAAAAAGCTTTGATTCCAGGTATGAAAATGAGTAAAGCAGGCAGGGGACAAGGACTTCCAAGGAACTAGTTTCATTTAAGGAACAAGGTTATATAATTGTTCCTATGTTTGATTTGGTGGTGGTGGTCACTTTTATTTTTTATTTGCTTGCTGGTATGTGTGTGCACCATGTGCATGCCTAGTGCCTATGGAGGGCAGAAGAGGCATCGGATCCCCTCAGACTAGAGTTAGAGACATTGTGACCATCAGGAGTCCTGGGAGGGACAGCCAGTGTTCTTACTGCTGAACCATCCCATCCCTCAGCTTCTCTGAATCATCTTTCTGTATGGTTGTAGATATTACTAAGAAGTTTCCCCAGAAATAAAGGTCAAGAGAGAGAGAGAGAGAGAGAGAGAGAGAGAGAGAAAAGAAAAAAAGAAAAGAAAAAATAATACCAGCAAAAATAACAATACTATCTCTCCTTTCCTCCATCTTCTTCCTAAAAGTTGTCAGGACCAAACACAATAAATGCTATCTGTTCTCCAGAAGTAGATCTTTCTATTTAACTCTTCCCCCCCTCCACCTCGATACACACCACTTCATGAAGTCAAATGATACTTGGGCACTTTAAACGCTGGCAACAGGTTTCTAAGGCTCAACCCACCAACCTCAGTATATTAATTAGTTTTCAAGACCTCCAAGCAATAAAAATTTCATAGTTCAAGGTCACAGTTTGACTTATTTACAATTGACAAACTTGGCAGACTCTGTGCCAGGCCACTCTGTACGATGGGAAATAAGTTGTCATTCCAGTTAACAAAAGAATCTTTCTTTGCCATCTCCCTACAATGGCCCTGCAAATGAACATCGCCTGAATAAAACCCTAACCACGTTTTCACTCTCATTAACCACAGTAGGGTATCACACAATTTGCCTGGCTCCTGCCTAGACCACTGTGCACCACTTTAGCAGCAGCGTTTGATGGGTTTTATGGCAGGTGATATATGGAGTGGGAGTTTCGGGAGTCGTAAACAGAAGGCACTGTGTATCACAATGTGGTTTAGGGATATAATGACTGTGTTGTAAAGCAAGGGATGACAATACTGCACTAGGCTTGGGGTACTGAACCAATAGACCAAGCAGCTCGAAATAATTCAAGGAAGAAGGAAAATACCCTAGGAAGGTGTGTGTGCATGCCTGTATATGCACACAGGGCTGCAGCTCTCTTTCATTAATTACCTCTGATGAATTTGAATAAGAGCTACTAAAACTGAAATAAAGCCGTGTCTCCCTGGAAAAAAAATAGAACACTGCTCTTTTCTTCTAGGGCACTCTTTTTTCTGCCTCCTCTGTTGCGTTCTTAACCACGTTCAGTGGCAGGGTGATGAGGTAGAGGTAGTCATGGTACAAAGAGAAGAGAGCAGAGGAAGTCGAGTGGATACATGCAAAGGAGAAAAGCAACACCCAAGCAAACTTCCTTTCCTCCGCAGGGAGACCAGTTACTCCACCAGGAGGGAAGCTCTGCCCCTCCAATGGCAGGCAGGCTATTGAGCTCCATACTCGGAGCAGCTCATCTATGAATACCTCAGGTGTGCAGGATCCCATCACTTCTAGTCACTTTCCCAGATAGTCTCGAAACAGGGAATTGCATATGACCTTCTAGGAAAAAGAAAAACCATTGGACCAACAAAGGAAACCTTGTGATTTCTTGGACAACTCGGGAAAGTTCTCTGTCTTTTGGCATACCTTTCCTGACAGGAGTTGAAGAGCTGACCAGGTAGGTAGTAGTTTGAAACTATGAAGCCATCCTAATCATCATCACTGTCACCACCGACGCTGCCAGGGCGGCACCATGATCAGGGATGTAATGTGCCCGCTGCCAGGGCGGCACCATGATCAGGGATGTAATGTGCCCTTTGCTAGCGCTCTGTTTTCTAGTAGGTCCTAAAGAGAACGAAGGGCCGTATCTCGATGGATGAGCATAAATGCTGAAAGTAAGAGATCCTGAAAGTTTGCTATCCCTGAGACACAGAGAGGGAAGTACAAACATCTATTAGTCAATCCCTAGGGACTGCAACGAGCTAGGCAACCTGTACCTTTGGTCCATTGAAATGTCATGGGGAAGTGACTTCTGTCTGAGTGCATAGAATAGACCTAATCTGAACCCAGACAGCAAAGTACCCCCCATCTTAAAAAGAAGATGGCTCAGGGAAAACACACCATTCACTAAAGTAACAAAGAACCTCCAAGTGCTGCGAGTGAGTACGCAGGGCTGACTAACTCCAAACAGGACTCACAAAACATCCCCACCCGTTACTCCCCAGTTATACTAGTGAGACTGCATTTCACACCAAGCTGAGCTAAATCAGACTGAGTATGTTTCAATAAGCACACTTACATGTGGGCCCTCAAGATCAGACCTAAGTTCGTATCACCTTAGATATTAAATCAGGGCAAGCATATTGCTCAACTATTATTTAAATTAGTCAGTACCACTCTGCCAGGAGAGTCTTGTGCTTATGTAGCTCCCATCTGCCAACTACTCCTTCAAATCTGAGAGTCACATCTGAGAAGACTCAAAAGAATAAACCACTTACACACACACACAGAGGGAGGGGGAGGAGGAGGGAGAGAGGGAGAGAGAGAGGGAGGGAGGGAGAGAGGGAGAGAGAGAGGGAGAGGATAAGCCCATAATTGAATTATAAGCAGGCTGGAAGCACTGAACACCCTTATCTAATGCCACTGTTTGACTGTGTGGTGTGACATGTCTGTGTGTGTGTGTGTGTGTGTGTGTGTGTGTGTGTGTGTGTGTGTGTGTGTGTGTGTGTGAGTGTGTGTATGTGTGTGTGTGTGTGTGTGTGTGTGTGTAAAATACACACATGCTTGTATACATGAACATATACAATCAGCCATAGGTGTTCATGTGGAGGCAGAGGCCATCACCCACCACATTATTCACAATCCATCTCTGGTTTTTAAACAAGGTTTCTCAGTGAATCTGGAGCTCACCAAGTGTATAGACTGGCTAGCCAGTGAGCCCACTGGATCTTCGCTTCTCTGTCCCACCCACCAGCACTAGCGTTACAAACCCACACCACCATGCTCAGTTTTTTTGCAGGTTCTGGGATGCTGAACTCAGGTCCACATGCCTGCTCAGAAAGCACTTAACTTGCTGAGCCATCTCCCTACTCCCCTCCTTCGCCCAGACTTATCTCAAGTCCCCCCTGATCCACATCCATCCTTTGCATTTGTGGGACCAGAGAGACACAGATTCTCCTTCATCTCAGTCCACCCCAGCCCGCATGCTTTGATGCCAAATGTGGGCCAGGCACTTAGCCATGGTCCATGTGGATCTGCCAAGACTGTCACTTCATTTCCTTCTCCCTTCTTAACAAGGAAATGACTGACCCACGTGTAGCACGTATCTATTTATCAACAGATCATAAGCCCAGTCTTCTGAGATCTTGTGACAGGTCCCATTAGCTGTGAGCTACCCAATAATGTGTATAATCAGTTGTTAATGGCAATATGCTATTCCATGATAACTGGGCCATTAGTGAGTGTCTCTGCTGTCTCCTATGAAGGCAGTATTCTACCTGACAGTACCTACACAGGGAAGCTATGCACCCCAACTCTTAGTGGTTCCCCTAGATGAGAGACAGAGTGCTTCCCTAAATTACCCATGGTGGACATCTTGTGTCCCTTTACAGTTTATTTAGAACCTCTTAAGGGAGCCTGAGTTATATGCAGAAACACAGGGCATTTGAACAAAGACACATGTCCAAGAACCCCAGGTCTTCAAGGTACCTTGAGTCACAGCAAGATAATTGACACTTGAGGTGCACCCTAAATCCCAAGTCCTAGAAATGAATTGTCTTAACATCATCCTACATAGGTCACCCTACATATGAATCTTTACAAAGTTCCAGCCACTGCTGTTCTGTGTGAAGAAACTTCAGCAAGAAGTCACAAACTCTCTCTCTCTCTCTCTCTCTCTCTCTCTCTCTCTCTCTCTCTCTCTCTCTCTCTCTCTCTCTTTCTTTCTCCTCCTGGTCCCCTCATTTTTCTCATCCTTTTCAAATAAAAATGTCTCCAGAGCAAAGCTTAGGTTAACCCCAGCCAAGGCTCCCTTGGTTTCCATTGCATGTATCTCCATCCCATTGCATTGAAAGAATCAGATCATAAAGCCACAAAATTTTCAAAAAAAAAAAAAAACAAACAAACAAACAAAACAAAAAAACAGAGGTGTAAACCTTCACTTAGTAACTGAAAGTCTGTGCCCATCACACAAGCAAAATAACCTCCAACCTCAGCCCAAGTTCTGATATTTGGCAAGTGGCCTAGCTTAGACCTTCATGGGTCAGAGTTTGATTTATGTGGAAATGCAAAATCTCACTGAACCTAGAAATCTGTCAGCTGTATCCAGCCAACCCTGAGGTGATTTACATCCAGGCTTCATCCCAGCCATGACTATCAAAGGCCCTTGAGTTTTTACTACTACCTCCATAAAAAAAGGAAATTTAACACTAAGGACTTGCCAAAGAGTCATCCCTTTTTGTCGGGAAGAAATAAAGAATGAGGTGTTTGCTAAGTGCAGTGAGGAAGCTGAGTCTTTGGCCTTCATTCTCTGTCATGTTCTAGCAGCCAAAACTCAGAGGTTTCCCTCTGCTCTTTCCTTAGAACCACCAACAAAACAGAATTACCCTCAAACCGTGGAGGTATCAGCACCCTAGGGGAAGGATGACAGCTTCAGTCCACATTCACCCAAAATGATAAAATAGATCACCATTTCTCCACGGGACAGGAGTGGGGTGGGGAGTTAAGCCTCCATGTGTGAAGAGCTCAAAATATCAACACATAACATTCTGAATTTTTTCCTAGGGGGAGGTGTGTCTACAACATATTCAAAGGCACCAACCTAGACTAGCCCTGAGGCTAGCAAACATGCTGACCCAAGTGCCTGTGATACAGTGGTGAGAAGCACAGGAATAGGAAGAGTTATTCCTCCCTGCTGGCAATGCTTCATTAAGCTATCATGGAAGACAATGCCTTGAGCAGCCATTCTAGGCCACATACTGCACAGGGGCTATAAGGATGGACCAATTGAATGTGATCCTTCTATATTCCCCTTCTGGTTTCAAAAGCCATATTAAAGTGTGAGTCTCTTTAGGGAACCTGAGCCATTTTCAGATAAGGAGAATCACTTACTGATGGTTCCTGAAAAGTGGGTTTCCAAGAAACCGTTAGACAATCTAACACCCCAGTTATATCTGAATTTCTGCACACTTTCATTCATTCCATCATTCAATGCATATATTCAGTCAACAAACATTCACTAAATGCATAGCATGCTATAACGAGCCTGCTAAGATAAAATGCTCAGCAAACAAAACTTCAATTTATGGAGCTTAATAATGAATTAGTTGCAAACAAATGAAAACTTTCAAATGTGTAGGTACTATGAAAGAGAAATGTATGGGGCTCTTTGAGAACCCAAAATAGAGGGAGGACAAACTGGCCTGATTGGGAAGTTGGGGATAATTACTCTAGGATGAGCCTTCTGGAAGAAGATGCTGGAATGACTGGAGGAAGAGTACCCCAGACAGGAAAAAATGTAGCCAGTCCAATTGGATAGCATTTATTTCAAGGCCAGAGTTCAGTCAATGCCCAGAAGAACCACAGTTGAAGATGACTGTGCCAGAGACTGGCCATGCTGGTTAAAGGATTTAGGCTGGTCCTGGGAATTATGGAAAGCTTGTCTGACACATGATCATGTTGTTTTGGTTGTTAATAATTTTTCTGGCTTCAGGATGTATAAATGAAGAGGCAGGCAGTGTGGGAGCACAGAGGTAAGTTACCGTCTTCTCAAGGACCAAGCAGTAGGCATGCTGGCTTGATGGCAGGGAGTATGTAGGTGAAAATGAGCAGGAAGTGACTTCAGTAAGAGGTCAAATGTATTAGCCATGTGTAACAGACTGTGCCTCTTGGTTTGAATTCCAGAACGGCAGTAAACCACTTCACAATCTGTTTCATAGTTTGTATCTGTATGCACCAAGGCTCTAGCTTTTCCAGTCCCTTTCTAGGTTCTCTCAGTTTAATTTGCTCACCTTCAAGCTTAACAAATCAGCCACCTTGACCCACTGTAGCAATTTCCTTTAGTGATCCCCTGTTAAGTCTTCTACCCACGTGTTCTGGGCCTTCTGCACACCTCTTGCTTAGGACCTGTGAGCACTCCTTCTTACCACCTTTCTATCCTTGTCTCAAATCCAACCAATCAGCACAAGTTGCTGTGCTTCCTGCTCCACCATCCCATCTTGGGCTACAATAGGGAGACAAGGGTTGCCTTCCTGACTGCTTAGAGAGCCTGACCACTCATCATTTTACTACCCTTTGATAGCATCTCTTACTTACACAGCAAAGCAAAAATCAGTAGGGATGCTCTTCAGTGCACTATTCATCAACCATAGCATTATATTGTAATGCTTAATTGTTTAAACTCAACAAGAATGCCATGAGGAAATCATCGCCCCTTTTTAGCAATGAGGAAACTGAGGCATGGAACAATTAAGTAATTTGCCCAAGGTCATGTGGTTAAAATGAGATTCACGATGGAGGATGATGCCAGATTGCTCGATTTGAAATCTCATGCTCTAGTCAGATGTTCACACACTTACACCATTGAGGACACATCAGGTACTTCTCTTGGTCCAGATATACTTAATCATCACTACAAAACAGAGATCATCAAGCAATGCCAAGAAATGTATTAATCCTTGTGCAGTCTCAAAAAGTCAACAGGCATTTGTTTCTAATAAATTTGACTTCCTTTTGTTGTGGTGCCCTCTCTGAGGCCAGGAAGGTTATACTCTCCCACTGTTTGTCTATTTATTGAAATTCCCTAGTTCTTGCACATGACTTAAGGGACTACTAACTCTATTTCTGAAGAGTTTCTTTTCCTCCAAGAAATTTGGAGATTTTTGTCTGTTGTTTTTCTCCTGGAAAACGTGAGTTTTTTTCCTAGAAAGAAATTTAACACTTTAAGAAGACTGTGCCCCCTTTGTCTCTTGTATTCTGTATCTTGTACAATTCATGTTGAGATGGAGAATGATCTTCACTATAGTAAAATACATGGGCTTAGAGGCATCTAGATATTTCACATATTAAAGTATCATTAATAGTAATAAGAATGCCAAATATTTATTGCACTCTTTTCATCTTAGGCATTGTGATGAACACATTTCAGACAATGGCTTGCTTACTTTATAAAGATGAAAATTAGAGCTTAGGAATATCACACCATTTTCCCAGAGGCATACCGATTAAAAGTTGCAAAGATTTAAACTTGAGTTTTTTTGGTCCTCTGCTCTTCACTTATTTAGTATGTGAGCTAGTTAGAGATCCAGCAGAGAAATCAGCCTCAACAAAAGCATTCTAGCTACCAGAACCACAGACTTGAATTCAGTTCTACTGCCCTCTCATTTCCCCAGCTGAGTGACATCGACACTAGACATAAAGACATACATCCTGTCGTCTATCTCCATGACCTTGTAGTTGCATCTGGAGAACAATCCTCACAGCTGCCACACTTCTGCAAGTGTCTAGGTACAGCTTGTCCTCAGGTTGCCTCACCAAATCTATGCAGTGTTTCTTCAGCATTTGGTACCTTTCTCTCTCCTCATTTTCTCCAACACTCCACCCCCATTACACCCCAGCTTGAGCTCTCAGAGACTAGACTTGCCAGATAAAATGATAAGATACAAGATGCCCAGTTCTATTTGAATTTCAGAAAAACAACAGAAAAAAATTCAGCATGCATATGCCCTATGTAATATTTGGGACATACTTATACAAAAAAGTATTCATTGTTTATCTGAAATTCAAATTTAACTTGGCATTTTGTATTTTTATTGGCTAAATCTGGCAACCTTACAAAAAAATCCTCTTTATAAACATCTTTGTCCATTGGAATAACAACAACAACAAAAACCTTGAAATGACAAAATGTGAATTTGTTGACTCTTCCAAATGAGTCTTAAATTGAAATGCAGTCCCTTAACCCAAGGATCTTGTTAAAATACTGACATTCAAGATACACATAAAGCCAGCTAAGCCTGAATTCCTAAGGGTGGCCATCCAGAGAGGGGTCTTCTTTTATAGCTGCAAATGTGAGGCCAAGGATGAGCACCCCACTTACTTGGGTACTTGAGACATCAAATGGGAAGCTTTTGATTAGAAGAGAAGATTTCTAAGAACTGTGGGAATCCTGGCACATCCATACATGCATCAAACATGATTGGAATTGGTGTGGAAACAGCCTTATATAGACTAAATAAGCAGGCATGGCAACATAGTAATATGTGAAATCAATAGTTTCAATACAAGAATAAGATAGCCAATGAAAGAAAGTTAATTAAAACTTGTAATGTCACAATGTAATGTTAGCCATATAATTAGTTCATTGAAAGACCAATGCAGCTATCCATAGAGAAGGTGTAAGCATGGTGATACCTCAGAAGCACCAAGGATGCGTAGAGCTGAGATCTTTAAGTAGATGTGTGTACTGCAAATTCAACTCCCTATATATATATAGCCCAAGGTCCTCAGAGGAAGGATTATTTCCAGGCCTAATGTAGAGGAAATACAAGTTAGATTTGTAGCAACTTTCTATATTAGAAAAAAGAGACCAGTTTACAAATAAGCTTGAGTCCGAAGGACACAAGTTTCTGTATGAAGGATCTTCTGCTAACAATTGAGGACCATGTCAGGAAAATCAATAACTATATAAAACTGTATACAAATAAAGCATATCATATATATGATATACTATAGCACAAAAAGGAAGGAAATCCATGAGCTTATAGTGCTATAAACAAAAGCAGAACACACCAAACAAAACTTTATGAAACCGATCACTGGGAGCAGTGTACCCACTTTCCTCTTCAGGGAGATGATTGTTGGAGAATTCACCTAACTCTCCTAGGAGAACTGGTGCTTGTCCTTGCTAGCTTGTAAAAATTGTGCATACTCTGGAGCACTGCTAGTTCAACTCCATATCACTAGTTAAAGCCATTTGGATCTTCATAACATTTCAGAATAACACTTAAAAATCACCACGTGGTAAATGTCAGTCGGACAGTGTCACAAATAATCAGGCCTGATACCCCGGACAGTGGGATGGGCTGGTCCATGTGCTTCCCTGTGATGAGGGAGATCAAGCACACAGCACCCCCTCACAAGGATTCTCAGCACGGAGGTGATGGCAGGCCTGCCAAACCTTTAGAGCTAAGTTCCACTTGCAAAATATAAGGAAGAGACAGCATAAAGGAGATGATACCTAAATGCAGTCCACAAACTTGTATTGGATTGGGCAAGAAAACATAGCTTTAAATGACACCTTGAAAGCTAAAAAAAAATTATTTTCAGGTATGATAATTACAAATGTAAAATGATGATGATGATGATTGATAATGATGATGATGATAGGAAGAATCTCCTTACTTAAAGGGTACATAAAGAAGTATTTATAGCAAAATGTCATGATGTGAGCAACTTATTTTCAAGTAGTTCAGTACATATACATACATGCGTGTCTTTATGCTCAGTATATGTATAAATATTTACATGGAAAGCAAATAATAATCTTTGAAACTTAATGAAAACTCTTCAATTTCCTCACACATTTAAAGATATTCATAAAAAGTGGATGAAACTCTTCCTCAAATTTTACCCCAAATCATCTCTGTTTCAAGGTGTGTTGTTCTCTGCAAAACAGTTCTAACCTTTCCGAAAATTGGAGTCAGGGTCTAGTTGAAGAGAAGCTTTTCATATAATAGGGAACAATTTGTGTTATAAAGTTTATTTTTAAATTGTAATCTAAATATTAGATCAAGTCCGTGGACCTTAAACTAATGAGGTAGAGGTCGGGCCTTCTCTCTGCTAGTGTAGCAGCCTCACCTGCCAGGTAGGACATTTCCTCACCTGCATTTTGCAAAGTATATGTGTGTATTGGGGACAAGAGGAGATAAGAAGTCTCCCATGTAATTAAACTAGCTATATCTTTTACCTCCGAAAATATAGTATACTGAGTAAATAGCCATGTAATGCAAGGACCGCTCTCTCATTTATGAAGCTACCTAATGTCTAGATAATGTTAGTTAAAGCCATTCTTTTCTTCCCTGTGCAGTGTGCCTTGCTACCTCCCAGCAGGCATTGGGTATCACCATCCCACAGCCAGTTCTTTCTGTGAGCTGTGCCAGCCAGGGGTATCTACATGGATACAGTACACACAAAGCCCAAGCAGCTTTAAATATAATTACAAAGTTCAGCCAGCTCTTATTTTCCTTGCTTGCTGCCATTCGTATATCCAAGATAGGGATCTATTGCTCCTCCAGGCAGAACCTTTGTATGAAAGAAAGGCTTGAATGGATCACAGTTGACCTTCAGCCTGGAGTCAAGTTAGAGGAAAGATGAAGCCTCTGTGTGCCTAACATGAATGAAAACAAATTCCCTATTGTGGGTTTAATGATAGTTGAGGAGTAAGGAGGAGCTTGTTAGGCAATGGCGGCCAGCCAGCCCATGATAGCCCTACTTCCCTTGGAGGGTTGCTGGGCAGATTCAGTGTGATGCCATCAAGAGCAAATAGCCAAGCATCTCATATTTATCATATTCGGAAAGTGATCTATTATTATGACCCAGGCATTGGCTTTATCAATGCCCGCAACCTAGATCTGCTTTCTGGTCAGCCAAGCTCCTGGTATTTGTGCCGTACACCAATGCCAACTCAACATCTATGTGCCCTACATTATATGTCACCTCCCTCTCTGCCTCAGTTCCGGGTCACTGTGGGTCAGTGGTCTGTTCAGGTAACCTGGGACCAGTTGAGTAATAGGCCTAGAACCCTGGAGCCCCAGTGGGCAGTTTCTGCCTGCAAGGGATGGAAGGAGTTCCCTCCTGGGTCCTTGACTACTGTTTCAGTCCCAACCTCTCACAGCTGCCCCCACAGGAGATGTGTGCTCTGTCAAGTAGACAATGCCCCAAGCTCCCAGCATTCTAGCTGGACCCTGCCCCCAGTCATTTGACCACAGCCATGCATGGCCCGCCCCACAGATAGCCATGCCTCACACAATATAAGGGGTGGTTCGCCCCATCCCTTCTCTCTTGCTCTTTGTCCTCTCTTGCTTCCTTTCTTTCTCTCTCTTGCTCTCCTCTCTTGCTTTCTTCCTCTCCTTTCTCTCTCTCTCTCCACTTCTTCTCCTCTCCTTCCTCTCTTTTCTTTCTCTCTACATGCCCAGCCTATTTTCTCTCTCTTATAATAAAATATTTCATGATTATGCATGGCCTCCTTTTAACTAACTAATGTGCCATGCAGCTCCAGGCCCCAGCAGCAGAGAGCCACAGACATGAGCAACAGAAAGCTCCAGGCCTCAGGAGAGAGACACAGGCCCCACAGGTCACCATGCTGTACCAAGCTGTGTCTGGGTCTTCTGTGATTTGTGCCTTTATATCAGGCCATAGAGTGGCTAGCTGGATCATGACCTATTCATGGTCTTTGTTACCCCTTGCCACCCACTTTGCTAGCTAATGACCACTTGGTACTACAATGCTGCTTCATTCAACACTTTCAGACCTCACAAATCTCCAGCAAGGGGAAAAATACATAAAGGTTTTCTCTGTTTTGTAGAAGACACAGAAATTTGGGCTCCTAGCCAGTTGAGTTTTTCAATTGTAGTATACCAGGATTCAGGAGTATATCCAGATGACCCAGGGAAACAGAATTTGTGCCACTTTTTACTGTCCTTCACCTAATGGTCTTATGGCTGACATGAACCACTTCTATCTGAGTTCTTCCATGCATTTGTGTGCTCACATTCACACGTGACACTACCCAACTCCACCCCAGACTTGCAGGACTGTTGACTATGAGTGCCTGAGCACCAATGTTAATGAGAACGTTAGTTCATTTCTACAAGACCCTGGGCCCTGTGCATCAGTGTGGCTACATTGCGTGAATGTTACTTGAGAAAGTCTTTCAGGGTCACCAATCCTACATGTGTCTCAGCTTTAGCCCAGCCATAGTTTCTACTAATCAAATACAAGTTTTACATTCTAACATTTAAGTTAGTATTTTACAATAAGCGGTTGAAAAGAGTAGCAAGTTCAAGTAAATGGAAGTCTTTAGAGACCTAAAAACCAAGTGTCGTCTCGTCTCTTCCCCTTCTATGCGTCTTCAATCCTTGATTTGTTGCTTGCTGGTGGGGTTGACCTAGAAGATCCTCTTGACCTCTCTGGGCTTCAGACTCCATTATTTGATCAATAGCTATATTAGGTGCCTGCAGACTAATCTGTGGTCCAAATCTGGCCTGCATTTGCTTTGTGTAAGTAGTTTCATTGAAAGACACACACACACACACACACACAATTTTGTTTCAGTCCTGTGTGCAAAGTACTGAGTGATTTCAACAGTCTGGCCAGCATACGTAGCCTAACATACTATCTCCATGGCCACTCCAGGGACAGTTTGCCCTTGGGTTAGGTGACATGGAAGGTCTCTGAAAGAGACCTTTATCCTATTTCTCTAATTTTGTATTGTATGTGGTTCCCTCAACACTGAAAAGACTAGCAGAAAGTATCTAGCAAATAGAATCCTACCTGGTATTTTGATGTGCAGCCATCCCATCAAAAGAATTTCAGTCTCAATGAGCATGCAAGGAGAGAGGAAAGCATTTCTTAGAAGGGAGAGATGCATGAGATTTTTGTAGCTATTTTGGCTTTTCAAGGAGACCCTGTGTTTGATACAATGTGTGTGTGTGTGTGTGCGAAAGCTCCATGTATCCAGTTCCTTTCACATTAATAGAAGTCACATGCTTCCGTCAAGAGGGAAAATATCTTTCAGAAACAGCATAATTTGCCCTAGTGGATAACAAATAGTTGGAAGTTTTCTCAGCTAGCAACCATTGTATCTGGTTTCAAGTTTCTTTTTCCAGCCAAAGAAAATGATGATGATCTCCCTGCCATTGCTGGTTTTTTTTTTTTTTTTTTTTTTTTTTTTTTTTGACACTGATCTAAACTCAAAATTCTACACAGGACCATGCCGATGTGGAGTGTACTTCATCTCCCCCACCCATCCATCTTCCCCTTCCCTGCTCATTTGGTACAACTGCAGAAGTCCTGAGTGCTGCAGGAGGGACTGGGCTTTCCAAACTGTGCAAGTCATTATGGATGGCCTTGTGGCCAGGCAAAGGTTAAGGAGGCCTTTTGTTGTTCTAGTTTAGCTTGTCTCTGCCACTGCAGCCTAATCATTCCACATAATAACAGCCCTGATACACAGGCTCAAGTCAAAGTTGCAAGTCAATAAATCCATTCCTTCTTCGCTTTCAGCCAAAGTGTTGAATAGGACTGAGTGTGCGGTGTCACCAGATCCCATAGTCTATCACATCAAGGTCATCTGGTTTACAGAACATTAAAAAAAAAAAAAAAAAAAACTTTCTATCTTTTCTGTACCTTGCACATTGGAGGGAGAACCATTGCTGTGCCACAAGTAAGGATGGAAAATTGATGGATGTGGTTCAAAGACTCAGGAAGCTACTGAATTGAGAAGCAAAGGTCTAGACACCAGGTACCTATGTTACCCTCTTATTTTACAAATGAGGAAGCTAATGTCAGGCAGAAGGCAGGCACTGGCACAAGATCCCATGGCCAGTCTGAACACAGGCCTGGAATTCAAGCCCATTGCTTGTCTGTTTGGAAAAGGGCAGATGGATGAAGGTAAAGCAAAGCAAGTGTTACAAATACCACCAAAGACTTTCTGCTCAGAACTTTTGGTTTTCATATGTAATAATGTGATTATATATATATAATCACATTATTAAAACCTCAGTTTCTTTAGCTGTAAAATGGAGACCAATAAAGCCCCCTGTTTCCAAGCATTCTGAAGAAGAGCTGAAACATGGCAGCAGCCCAGCAAATGCCAGCTCTTATTAGCACCATTGCCATGAGATGAGGACAGTTGCAGCATATTAACCCGCAGCCAGCCACCAGCACAGTCCCTCTCCCACTGCATCCTGTGTGTAGTCTTTGGGCTCCTCTCAATGAAACAGAGTGCCGCTCCTCAAATTATCTCTTCACCTCTGGTGTGAAAATAAAACCTGCTGACAGAGGACCCTTGGAAGTCTGCAACCTGAGTTACAGTCTGTTTACTTTGCTAAGGGACCTCCAGCTCCTTCAGGTCCATAAATTCCTTGCGGTAGACCAAGGGAGGGATTGTAAATTAACTTGAGTAATAGGACTACATTTGTGTACCTTCCAAAGGTTTAAATCCCTTCCCTGAAAAAAAAAAAGTCACTCCTCGCCTGCCGCCTGTTTCCTCTTAATTAGCTGTCCTACTGGGTTCTCCTGGAGGTGAAGGCTTAAAGGAACAAGGGGCAATCGGAGCCAACTCTACAGAATTTCAGCACAGGGACTGAAACCAGCTTCCCCCCCCAGATAGATAAGATGGGCACAATTATGTGCCAGCCCCAGGTCCGATCTAATACCTGTTTCATTTAGCAAAGCCTCCAGAATAATCACTGCCTGGCATTACAAGGACTGCCAACTGGGCTCAGGGTCAGGTCTCAAAAGCTAGAAGTTCCTCTGAGACACTCAGTTTAAAGCCTGTCTGCAGACAGGCACGTGGAGTAACCATTCCTAGAAACCTTAATCCCTCATAAACCTATTCTTTGTCCAGCGCTCCCTATTAGTAGGGATTGTTTCTGATTGGATACAAGAGAATCTTCAGAGTCAAACATATGCATTAATAAACAGTTCAAAGCTCTGACTTCTCAGCACTCTGTGCACTCACCTTGAGCTAGTTTGAACTGAAGAAAATGTTTACCTTTGTCACGTTAGGAGATACCGTAACGATGGCTGCAGTAATGCTCACAAACACTGCCTAATGTCAAATGGCTGATCTCTCTTTTCTTGTCTAGACTAGCAACTACTATACACATTTTATCTGCTACTATTCTCCAACCAATGGTATATGGATTCAATAAGCTGTCAAGGGCCTGTCAAATCCCACTGTCTCAGTGTGGGTATCCATAATTATACTTCTTCTAATTTAATCTTGAAAGTAGATCTTAAACTCATAAACACATAACAAGAGAAGAGTGATTAATAGTTATGGATGTTGTCTCGGATTTTAAAGGATAAATAAGAATTTCAAACTCTCATCTTTTAATCTATTTTCACATGCTTTGAGAATAACTAGAGGAGCCACAGAAGTGATATTCTCTCTCTGAGTTTAAATCCCTCTTCTCATCTCTCTGAACTCTGCCCTGGCAATACTTATGCCCAGCAAGCGGTGGACATCATCACACTGAAAGTTTCTCTGATAAAAATGTAGGTTCTCACTAAACTGTGGGAAAATGAAAACAGAAAGTGAAAAAGGCAAATATCCTCCCTACATCACTGCCACCTTTTCATCAGACGATCCTGGGTGGAATGAGCAGGATAGTCAATCTCTAGTTGTTGCATCACCATTTCTTGAGGTGGCTATGTGGGTGTGCTGGTATCTTGCACCATTCTCCAACAAACAAAATGGAGTGCTATAGTTAATTGAAAAACAGCTCTGCCCTGCCTGCCATAATTGACATTAAGTACTGTTTGGGGTAGGAAATCAGCCATTTCCAATTGATATTAAATAGGGAAATCATTTAACATCAATGGATATAAACCAGGCACAATTGTGCTGAATTAGCGAGAAATGTTTTGGCTCAGGTTAAAAAAAAAGTTTCTGTGAAGTGGGATTTTTGAGGGTGAGTGAATATTAAGTCAGCTTAATACCTGTATTAGGAAAGAGAAGAAGCCACTTTTCAGTCTACTTGTAGGCTTAGCAGAGAGCCACCAACTATTCTTTGGAAGAAGCCATGTTCTGGGGTGGTCTTGTCTTTGAAAAACAATGTCTAAAGAAGCATAATCTGGATGGGCAGATGAAAGATAGGTTCCTGTGAGTTTCTCCAGCATCATCAAACACGACAGGAAGGGGGATGGTAGAAGCCTGTGGAGAAGACCTGGTGGGCCTGTGCTTGCTGTAGTGTCAAACCTAGATGTAAGAATAATAAACCAGGGCCATGAAAAGGAGGCCAGCAGTCTTCCCTCCAAACCCCTTTCCTGAACCAAGGTAGGTTAGTCTCCCCTAGTGTCTTTGTGATATGTAATGTGGCAAGCCCAAGTGTCTCAAATCAAGTCATCAAACTCTCATTTCAGTAGTTATGGCTGGTGAATTACCAAGTGGAACTTTAGAAACTGCTCCATCATTCTCTAAAGAATATGGATGGTGAATTCAACTTCTGATCCTTCACTTGCTTCAGGGAACAGGGAAAAAAGTTGGAAGAAGGGAAGGATTCTAATGAAGAATGAGATTGGAAAGAGAGGACGTAGACCTATGGGTAGGGGAAACAAAATGGACTTTTATGGGGGAAGGAGAGGCAAGAAAAATTGGGGTCACAGTGAAAGCTTCATAAGCCATTCTTCTACTTACTGGTGAAGAAACTGAGGTCCAAGGAGGCTCTGCAGTATCACCAACCACACGGCCACTTAGTGTCACAGCCAGCTCTAGAACTTTCCTGAGTCAGCTCTAGAACTCATGAGTCAACTCTAAAACTCTCCTGAGTCAGCTCTAGAACTCTCCTGAGTCAGCTCTAAAACTCTTCTGAGTCAGCTCTAAAACTTTTCTGAGTCAGCTCTAGAACTCTCCTGAGTCATCTCTAGAACTTTCTTGGGTCAACTCTAGAACTCTCCCTTGAGCCAGCTCTAGAACTCTCCCTTGAGCCAGCTCTAGAACTCTCCTGAGTCCCTGTCCATTTTAAGCAGTTCACACTTCTTCAAAAGCAAAAAAATATTAAGAAAAGAAAGTAAACAAGGAAAGCTACTGGAGGAGAGGTGTCTCAGAAGTGCCAGGGTCATAGGCTGCCTAGGGCAGCTACCACAGGCACGAAGTGAGGAAGTCATATCACATATCAGTGTCTGAATTGACGTGAGCACATGTAGTTCAAGAACCCAAGACACAGCTTTCCCCTGATTCCTGGTGGATTTCTGCCTGTCTGAAATGCTGGCAGTGGCAGATGCAGGCCTCTGAGGGGCCCCATCCTCAACCTTCTCCCTTGACTGGACTTTTCTGTTTGCAGTGTTTGTGGTTGAAGCAGCCTGTCAGGCTTCACCCAGAGAAGACCTCTCACTAGTGAATCCCAAGACGCACTAAGTCTCTGAGACATCAGCCTTTGAAGGGAGCTTTGTATAGAAATAACTATCTGTCCCTGCTAGTTCCTCAAATAAAGAAACTAAATTAGTTATTTTTAAGTATACCTCCCAAGCCTCTGCTGTATCAGGATAAAGCCTGGTCTGAGTGAGGTGAGCTTGCCAAGTTAGAGCCATTAGGTAGAGAGCGGCAAACTCTGCCTTGTAGTCTATCCCTTTCCTTAAGACCCCAAGCTAACTTTTTTTATGAATCCGTGACCTGGAAATGAAACATTAGACAAATAATCTCCTGCAAAAAAAAATGCTCATTCGAGGAACTGAGAGGATGTGGTCCCACTGCATTTGGTAGAAGATACATATAGAGATGTGAGCCCCTGAGAGGAAGCTGAGCAGAGGTGACGGGTGTATGGAACGTCCTGCTCTAGACTTCCTTCTCACAGCAATGGCCTCCCCACACTAAATATAAAAGAGATTTAATTCCTGACTCCCCCACCCAAATTTTGCTCATACTCGATCATCTATAGGCTAGAACAAATGACCACAATAGCTTTGATAACACCATGGTGACTTAAGTAAAGAGGGAGTCCCTAGCAAACAAGACAAAGAATAGTTTACCTGCTTTGTCACAACACTGTGCAGACAAGGTCAAGACTGAATCAATCATTCTATTCAGTCAAACCAACTAGAAAGTTAGGATCAAGCCTGTCAATGGTATCAGACACACTATGCTCAGCCAGAGGCCATGAAAATGCAGAAAACACATTCTATGCTTTCAAGAGTTTTCTGCATCACAAAATCCCTGTGTCTTACTCTATACCCATGAATTATGTCTAGAAAAAAATCCATAGTGCCTCATTCTGGGTCTCCCTCCAGTTTCTCAAAGATGGTCACCTCTGACTCCAAACTTTCGTATATGCTATTCCCTCTCTGTAATGTTTTCCTCTGCTGTGGTCCTCCTTCCCTTACTGCTGTCCTCCTTTCCCTGCTGCTGTCCTCCTTCCCTTACTGCTGTCCTGTTTTCCCTGCTGTGATCATCCTTCCCCTTCTGCTGTCCTCCTTCCCTTGCTGTGGTCCTCCTTCCCCTGCTGCTGTCCTCCTTACCCTGCTGTGGTCCTCCTTCCCCTGCTGTGGTCCTCCTTCCCCTGCTGTGGTCCTGCTTCCCTTACTGCTGTCCTCCTTCCCCTGCTGCTGTCCTCCTTCCTCTGCTGTGGTCCTCCTACCCCTGCTGTGGTCCTCCTTACCC
>NW_022196905.1:6658211-6670321 GCF_008632895.1 Mastomys coucha
CACCCCCACCCCACTTGATTTTAGCAGCTTTCAAACCGTGGCTGGTGTATCTTCATAAATAAATCTCTCTGCACCAGTTCAAGGTGCCATCCCTTCTTCTGTGTCACCACATTTCTTTTCTGTTGGGGACTACTTATTCATTCATGTTTATTCATGAATAATATTCATTTAATGTTTATCTCTGCATTTTGCTAGATACTGAGCTTGGAAAGACAGTGTAGTCTTGATTTCTCTCAACACTGAGTTTCTCTACAGGAGCCTAGAACATGTTGAACACTCAGGAAATGGTACTTAATCCTTGTTGAATTAAGAATATACTAGAATATTCCCACCCTTGCAAGCTTACATAAAAACCTTAAGAGGAGAGATTGATTTGAGTGCATGGCTTAAGTTTACATTTCTTGGCTCTGTTCATCTTGGCTCCATGCTAAAGTGAAATATCATGGAGATGGGAACATGTACTAAAACCTCTTCAGATCACAATGGACAGGAAACAGAAAAGATTTCAGCTAGGGACAAGGCATTGCCTCCAAGGACATGCCCACAGTGACCTTCAGTGAGGCCTAACCTCCCCAAGTTCTCAGTGCCTCTCAACATACCACCCCCTCCTGGAAACCAAGCATTCATTCATAGCAGGCAGTTTATACTCAGACTTTAGCACATTTCTAGCCTGTTTCTTAAAGCTAGAGTTCAAGGTTGAAGCTACCTGTATAACCACACTGAAAATTTCTTCAGTGTTAGCATGTGTGTATATTTCAAGAGTTGAGATGGAGATATAAATGAACAGAAGCTCAAACCACACTTGGCAATGTTCAGACTCTGTCTCCCAAATGTATAGCTTGGACGAAGGCTTATGCAATCTCTTGGAAGGACTCAAAAATGGTGCCTCCACAAAAATATCCTTGTCAAGTCCTTGGAATCCATGACCTTTGCTGTATTTAAAAGAAGGTCTTCACACATCTGATAAAGTTAACCATCTTACAATAAGAAGAAAATCCTGGGTTATCCCAGGGGCTCCATAAACACAGTCCCCTGTTGACTTAAAAAATAATCATACCAAAAAGAAAAGAGAGATGGGGGTGGAGGGCAAGATGGCCACAGAGAAAGAGGCTGGAGTGATGCAGCCATGAGACAAGACCTCCCTGAAGCAGCCTGAAACAAGAAAAGCTAAGGAACCAAGTCTCCCCTCAATCTCCACTGAGAGCACAACCTTGCCAACAGCTGGAGTCTAGACTATTTGTCTCTATACCTGTGAAAGAAAATCAATTCCAGTTGTCTTAAGACACCCAGTTTGTGCAAATTTACTGTATCTTCCATGAGTATCTATCTGACCCACCCTCAGAACTTCAGGTACCTCATTTATGGAATGGAGACAATGGCACATAGCCGGTAGGACTGTACATTTAAACAAATCAAAAAAAAAATTCAATGAATAACTCAGCCCTGATGGTCATGTCTATTCAAGATCAAACATCTACCATCAAAAAGAAAAGGTTTGTCAATCACTAGAGAGTTGGGACCTTACGTCACTTTTCAATTGTCTGAAGAAGAAATTATTCCAGATGTATGATGACTCTTCCCACCTGGGAGACAGATGCCCTTGGTCGTTTACATGCTGCGGCACAGTTGCTAGGAAGCCAGAGGCATGCCTGGCCGTTTGCAAGAAAGACCCAGTCTCCTCTTAAAAATCCACCAGCTCTAACCTAGCACCTGCCATAACCAAGATGCTTAGTGGATCCTTGGTTGAGCTCTATGCTCATTAAGGCTTACACAAATTTACCTAGTTAACATAAGAAAGGAGGAGAGCTTCCAAATGAAGGGTTGGTATACAGGTTCTTCTAGTTAGCAAACTTGGATGGAGTTATCTAAGTGAAGATAGTGGTAACATGTTCAGGTCATTCTGGCGATCACAACAGGGATTTCTGCCAGCATCAAGTCAGCTCTGAGAGGCACAATTTAAGGTTATTCTCCTTGTATATTCCTGCCTTCCCAAATGCTTTCAAATTATACAGGAGCTATTCCTAAATGGTTTTACATCACAGAAACACTCGTATCAGTGTATGTTATTGTTTTGCTTCTAGCTTTAAATAAGGGCACGATGGGAATGAATGTAAACACTAAAATCAAAGAGGTTAATTTCATCCCAACAGTGACACCTACTCATGGATTAGCATAGGTTAAGGTAAAAGTTACTTCCCTGGTTCATGCCCATTGTGCATCTCTCCTGGTATGATCTACATTTTTAGGAGGTACATGAGATATTTTGACAGTTATGTGCATCAGGAGGTAGGTTATTTTCTTCTGATAGTATTTCAAGCTCATTTAAAGTTATTGAAGCAGTAACCTTAGTAATTATAGCTACTGGTACAGTATTAATGATAAATCTGCTTAAAGCATGTAAGAGATATTTTATGACCATTATAAATATGAGTCACCCAGACCAAAGCCAGCATAAGAAGACCAAAACTTTTCATGAATGTCTCTTAGCAAGATGAGAGGTTGTTTTCCTGCTTTTTAATTTTAGGATAAATAATAGCTACCAGTTGATTTGAAGCTGGATTAGCAGGCATAACCTCAGATAGGGAGAGAGGGAGGTTAATTTAGGTTTCTGGAAAGACTCAAGCTATATTTTAGGGCTTGCTCTCTTAAAAACCAAGAGCCATATAATTCTGAAAATGTTTTAATTCCATTAAAAATAAGTATATAAAATTAGATCAACCCATCAAAAATATCTTAAAATACATGAGCTAGGTAGTACATTCACTCTTCACTCTGGGGAGCTGTAACTCTGCAGGGAAGAGTCCAGCCTTTGCCAAGGTCAGGTCCTTACTTCATTCTACATGTTTATTTTGAGTCAGTTGTGCACTAGAAACCAGTCTAGGCCTAAAGAGAATTTTTGGGAGCACTCTCTTTAGGAACATTATGCTTACAGCCTAAGTATGAATGGGAGCTGTAAACCAAGTTTTCCCAATGAAGAGCTGTCAGAAGAGTCGAAATGCTTGGATAAGAACAAGATTGATGATGCAGTGGAAAGTAAATGGTATTGAGTGTCTATTAGGTGAACTGTGAAGTTCTCTTCAAGGGGCTTTTGCTTACTCCACCCTCTGGTCATGCCTATTTTTATCTGAACAGTAGATAATGTAGTTAAAATAGAAAGGAGAAAGAATAAGTGGTAGTGTCCAAGAAAAAAAAAAGATTAAGAGCTGGGCATCTGAGTGAGGCATTCCAGAGACACCATTTAGAACGCATGGTGATGGGCAAAGTTCCTGTTCACCACACTCTAACTTGGTCACATAGAAAGCACAGCTCTACCACACCCTATCCCCAGGGATCCATCACAGCCAGAAGTTCAGCTACCTCTGTGGCTTTGTGCTTTTCATGTAAATCCATGTCAATAGATCCAAGATGACAGCAATTGTATTAATCAATGCTAGGGATGCTACCTGTCGGGACACATGTGTTTTCAAACAGTGTTCCCCAGTTGACTGAGTTTCATCTTCCCACTTCCTGCCACACATGGAGAGTGCTCCATCACTATCCTTGCAATGAGAAGTGGACAAGATTTTCACAGGGATGGGACACTATGTCTACAGTCACTAAATTCCCTTTGTGACAATGTCCTCTCTTAAACGATAGCTCTACCTAGTTCTGTCTGATCTATACACCTCATCCTGCTTTCTGTTGCCACCTTCATGTCAACTTTCAGACTTGACCACACCATTTTCACCAGAATGTTCTCAAACCCATGTATGCAGTGCTAGGATGCCAACTCAGATGAGCAATCTGCTCAAGTAACTTGCCTGCCAGCTCCCCCTTTGGCTATTTTTCCCACCAGGCTTATTCAGGCACAATAGGAGGTAGATTCTTGTTTTCTTGGAGTTAACGACCTATATATTTCTATGTGTGCTACAAACTGAAACTCTTCTATGTTGCTGAAATAACAAGTTCTTTGTTCTCCATCCAAGAAAAGGTCTGAGGTAAAACTGGAACAGCAAAGGGTGATAAATACAAGGTTTTTATTTAAAGAGCCCCCAACTTATTCTGACTAGGACTGAACAATAGGTGGATGGTGGCTATCCACAGGTTCTGTTGCAGAAATACCTCAGGTCTTACCCCTGGGGTTCCTGAAATATCAAATAATCCTCAATAATTCATCACTGAATGCATCAAGTACTGAGAATTCAAGTACCCTCTTAGAAGAATGGGGATATATAAAGGAATCTCTGGGAACTCCCTCTAAATGTGGATGAGTTGACTAGGTCATAATATAATTGATGACCAAATAGCAGAATGCGTGAAAATCTCCCCTGTTGGGATCTCAAGTTCGAGTCAAGCCTGCCAGTGAGTCTTAGATGAGATCTTTGTTTACATCCTTGTTTCTTCCTAGGACCAGAGTCTGTCCAGTTTGGACTCTATAGACATGTTTGGCTGGCTGCAAAAATGTCTGAATTGAATAACAACACTCCCCACCCTACTTAGGAATAGAATAAACAGTAACTTATGTATCACTAAAGAGGTTTAGATGGCCATTCCCACAACTGCTCAATCATGAAACCAAAACATCCAAAGCTAGCCCAGGCAATTACTGACTATCCTTTACGAGACTTGATTAAAACAAACAAATGAATAAATATGGGCTCTTGATTCCTAACATGTGTAAAACACCCCTCCTTTTTTATTTCAATAAAAGACACATTGTATACTTAAATTATACATTTTGAGCTAGGAAAATTCTGATAATTTTCTTTCTTTCATTTTAAAATAAAGAAAGAGAAAAGGAGATCCTCATTAAGTAGGCATGATGATGTGGGGAACTGTGTCTGCGATTAGTTCTCTTCAACATTGAAGTTAATATTTCTTCCTCCCTGAAGTATTTTTTTAGTTATACTCCTGGTTTTCTATTTGAAGACCTCATAGAACTCTTCTGGTGAATTGACACACAACCACAACCCAAATAGGTGTGAAAATGAGACAATGCTGACATTTTTATTTGATTTGTGGCTCATTCACATACCATTATCTACTAATTAAATAATATAAAATGCACAGTCAGCATTTTGACTTTTCATTTCCTTATAACTTGACAGTGCTTCAGCTTGATCATTTTCACCTACCCTGAAATTACACCTTAGACACATAATCCAGGTCCAATACGGATCCACTATCTGGACGATTTAAATTCCTGTTGAAAACATCTCCTGTCTGATCACACCTAGAGAGGAGCATAAGAGCGTGCTGGAGACGGTATTCCTGATCCAGCGTACTGGCAGTGAGGAACAACCACAGCTCTCATCCTCTGACACTATTCCGATTCAGCACCTCTCTTTCCTAGTGCCATGTCCCTTGTTGATTTATACTCTGCTAAGTTCATAAGATCCAGTGTGATTCCCGTGGAATTGCCTAAGGCACCAGAAGAAAGACCTACACTTGGCAGGCTGCTATGAACTCAGACAGTTTACTGCTTCATTAAAGTTGCTCTTCCCCTGGACAGTAGCACATTTTGAAGCTACCACCTCTTTCCTCAGCCACATACCCCCACCTCATCCCACTCTCCTGAAGAACAGAGACAGATTAAAGACCAATCAAGGTGGTGAAGCCACACCCACCCATCACTCTGACTTTACTCCCACTGTTGTTCTATTTCACAGGCCCCTGCTCTAAATGTTGTTGTTTTTAAAATCTGCTTAGGTATGTATCAGTGAGCAACTCTTCAGAGGCAGTTTTAGCCACTAAATCAGGAGTGGGAGTCTTTCTGAACAACAGCCCCTTTCCTGAAGAATCAAGCAATCCCTGGAAGAACTATCCCTCATATACACCAGGATAGTCCTAAAATCATCTCGAAGATGAAAGTTCTCAGGAAGAGATAGGTTTTGTAACCCAAAGGAGAATAGAAGAAATTAGGCTAATGATAATGATCAAGAGGTGACCCTAAAAGCAAAATACTCTTGGAAGGAATCTTGATTTATTTATAAATAACTGTATGATTTCAAAAAAAAAATATTCTCAGCCAAAGCATAGAACTTCTTCTTGATAATAATAATACTTAGCACTTAAATGAGCACTCTACATCTGCAAACTACTTTACAAACATTAACTAATTAATTGTTAACAACACCCTAGTGAGGCAGGTAAGTATTATTCAAGTATTCTCTTGAATGTTCAAGCCAGGATTACAGCAAATCCAGAGTGGGTTGTTATTGCTAGTGTGTGTGTGTGTGTGTGTGTGTGTGTGTGTCCAGCTCAACTCGTACTAAATGAAAGATTTAAGAATGTATTATAAATAAGAAGGATTGGGAATGACTGGGGAATAACAGAAGCCTTTCCAATACTTTTGTTGTTGTTGTCGTTGTTGTTGTTGTTGTTGTTTGGAGTTTCCCTAGTAGAAACAAAACAGTCTCAGAAATGGCTTCTCTGGACTTGCAAGGGTCTGATGTAACTAGGCAAGGACCAGGTTGGAGACTGAAAGCTAGCCAATTGCTCTCCACACCCTCTACCTCTCTTCACCTTTGATAGGAAAGATGAAAACTCACCTCAAAAAGAACTTTTATCATGAGTGACAGAAGGCTAGTTGACACAGAACATATCTCAGCCCAGGAGGGACTGGCAATTCTTTCGGACAGCAAGACATGTGCTCCTAAGATGGCAGGGCCGACACTGTATGAGCTTGCTGGGAGCTGAAGCAAGAAGAACAAGACAAGTAAAGAAAGGCTGGTAGTGCCTTGCTGGGGTGATGCCTTCAAACTGTCCCAACAAAACAGCCAAGGTGAATATTCCAAGGACCTCTGTAGAACACTGATTTCATACTCTCTTTTGGCTGGAGGGTTGTAGCATCCTCCACTGAACCCCAGCATTGGTCAGTGTCCTGGGTTAGATAACTTAATGCCAGAAATGACCTTGGGTTTCTTTAAGTCACTCATTAATAATGGCTGATGTGTACTGAGTCTTTCATTTGTGAAGGTCACTCTGTCAAATTCTTTAGTTTTATTTGGCTATTCAATCTTCGCCACAATCCCCTCAGGAAAGTTCCAGTGTCAACCACATTTGAATCTCTGTAAAATAAGGACTGGAGAGGTAGCTGAACTGGCCGAAGCCACACAGCTACTGAGATACAGCACTAAACCTTGGACTCTGAGATTCTTGATGCCACTGTTTGAACCATCTTTCTCAGTACTTTTTAGTGTACCCTTAGCCTAGAACTAAGCGCTGGGAATAAGTACTGAGGAAACAGATGTGAGTTTTCAGTGGTAGACAGACACAGAAAACAAAAACTCCCAATTCAATATGTTCTTTCAAACTGTAACTAGGGTTGTAGAAGAAAAACGATCAGAGATGGAGAGAGGAGCAGAAAACAGGGTGTAGAGGAGAGAAGCTGAGCATGCCCCTCCCGGGAAATGACACTGAAAGATAACAGGGGTGAGCTAAGCAGGAGGTGTAGAAGAACACTTATCCAGACAAAAATAAATGAAAGGTCCAGGGCTGCAAAGATGGCAAGAGACCTGACAGAAGACCAGTGGATGGAGGTGTCACTAGGGGAGGTCCACGGGAACTGAGGGATGAGGTCAATGGGATGGGGGCAGGACTGTGGGAGCCATATGCATCAGCAAACATTAAGTTTAACACCTGATAACCAAAGTGTTCAGCAAGAGCGACTTGGAGAAAACAGAAGGGTATTTCTCTCTCCTGTAAAATAAATCCAGAGAGGGGCATCCCAGCATCATAAGTATAGCGTCATAGCCGGCAGAACTGGGCTTTCTTTCATCTTTTTACAGTGTCATCCAGCCTGGGACATGAATGATAGAAGAACAATGGAGAGCCAGCCCTCAGTGTGGCATTCCAGGTATTTAAGAGGGGAGAAGAAAGAACAGTCCAAAAGCATTCTCAAATCAACTTTCTTGAAACTCCTTCCAGACCTCTCCCAAAACTTTCCCAAATATAGATCCTTTGTCATGTGTGTTAAACAGCCATGTCTGTTTACAAGGAAGTGGGGAAATAGAATCCAGCACAAGGCAGAGCTTGCTGCTTGGGGAAGGGAGAAGGAGCATTGGGAAGGGCCACAGTAGATGCCACATCATGATAGTCTGGATTCCATTGGAAGGATAGTAGCCTGTGAAAGAAGGCAACATCACTCAGTGAACATCTTAGGATCTCTGACTGCCTCCTCATGTAAACAGACCAAAGATCAAGTAAGAGCTGGCACAGGAAATGAGCTATAATGACATAAACTATAGGCCACTGTGGTTTTCCAGAGAAGGGTAGAAGTGGCATGGCTTTGATGAAAGCAGATCTTTCAAAATAAGAAAACATGGTGGAAATTGAGATATATGTTGAGAGTAGAAGCGTGGAAAGGTTTATGTATTTGACAAGGGCCTGTAGCTGTGGGGCTCTCCAGGATAATGCCTCAGTTAGCAGCACCTACAGACTTATGGCAGAAGGTGCCAGTTACAGAGGGGAAACACTAGAGGCATGGAAGACGTGGGTGTGGAGGAAACGGAGATTTTAGTTCTAGACATCTTAAATTTAAAATGCAAGTGAGAGATCCAACAGAAGATGTAGACAGTCGACAGTTGGACATGCAGGCCTAGAACTCACAAAAGAAGTGGTAACTAGAGATAAATATTTGGGAGTCATTGCCTATAGCTGATATTTAAATCACTGGGATTAAAATAAGTTCTCTCTGGGAGAGAATATCAGATACAAATTGTATAAATTATAGAATCCAGTGGAAGGGAAGGGCTGAACTCAAAGCATGAAGGAGACAGAAAAGTGAGACACAGAACACAGATGAGGGAACCCATTTCCACTGAAAGGGCTATTTTCAATGGCACAGGTAGGAAGATAAGAATAAGTATGAAAGAGATAAATGTGTGAAGGCTTCTTCAGTGGCTTCAGTGCTCTCTGGGGGAATGCAAATTTCCACAACAATAAGAAATGAGCTTACCCCATCTACCCCATGAGCAGAGAGGAAAGAGGTGGAGAGCATGCTGGGAGAGCAAGCCTAAAGATAGAAGCATTCTTACACACTGCTGGAGGGAGTGTAAAGTGGTGTGAACTCTATGGAGAGGAATTCAACAACATCTATTAAACAGCAAATAATGCACAATTTGGCCCACCTATAATACGTTTAGGAATTTATCTTGCAAGTATACTAACACATATGTACAATGGCATAGCTATTAACATAATCATTATTGCACAATTTATAATAGTAAAACATTGAAAATAACCATCATTAATAGGCTGCTTGAATAAATTCACATACACCTTTTAGTGGAATGGAATCATATTTAAAGAAGTGAGAATGTTGAGTGTACTGAAATGGGTTCATCCATGGTGCAAGTATAATTAAGGAAAAGCTAAAACCAAAATGGTACCATATATGTGACAGTAAAGAAAATAGGAAAATACGCACATTTGTTTTCATATTTATGTTATCTCTGGAGATGTACATTAAGAACTTCAGCAACTAGCTGGAAAGAGACCTAGGAGTTTGTAGAAGGAGGATACAATGTTGATTCTCAGATTCTTTGAATTTTGATTGATTTCTTCATCTATCTTGGCTTAAAATCAATAGTATTGTACTAAAGTTAGATGGAGAAAACCCTACATTGTGTATTATACATTTTGGTAATTCACTGAGGTAGAAACAAGACATTATAGAAGTCTGATGGTAACACTATTTAGCCATATTATAATAGTCTCCCTCTCTCTCTCTTCCTCTCTCTCTCTCTTCCTCTCTCTCTCTCTCTTCCTCTCTCTCTCTATCTCTCTCTCCCACTCTCTCTCCCTCTCTTTTTCTCTCCCACTCTCTCTCCCTCTCTCTCTCATTCTCTCTCTCTCTCTCTCTCTCTCTCTCTCTCTCTCTGCCTTTGTAATAGCAGATATGAAGAAGACAGTAGGTTTCTATACTCCTCTAAGATATAATTTCCTGTCAAGTTATGGATGTTTTATGAATTGTGAATATATTAAGATAGGTATGTGATGTGTGAGATGAGAGAGAAACATGGAACAAGAGTGATAGATACAAGTCATTATGAGGTTCTAAGAGTTTAGTGTTGAACATAAACAGGCATACTCTAAGCATAAGTTACACTTTCTGATCCCTGAATTAGTCAAGAACACTATTTCTGCTGGAGGAGGTAATTAATAAGAAATAATTACATTAAAAATAACACAAGTAAAGAACTTATGATATGGTTCAGTAAGTAAAGGCGTTTGTTATATAAGTTTGAGTTTGATCCCCAGATCCTGGTAAGGTAAAAAGAAAGAACTGATTAAACAAAGTTGTCCTCTGACCTCCACACATACACTGTGGCACACAAGTCCCTACCCCCCCACACACAATAATAATAATATTTAAAAATAATATCACATAGAGTGAGGAGAAAATGGAAGAACAAGTGAGTCATAAGGGTGTAGCTAAAGAAGAGATGCAAAATGAGAAGAATCAATTTTGTTTATTTATTTTTTTAATGGTGTGTATATGCACATATGAGCTTCAGTGCCTGAAAGGTCCAAAAGAGGATATTGGGTTCCGTGGATCTAGAGTTACCATCAGTTGTGAGCTGTCCATTATGGGTGTTGGGAATCCAACTCAAGCCCTCTGGAAGAGTGGTACCTGCTTTTAACAGCTGAGACATCTCTCCAGTCCTACAGGGTTCTCCTGAGAAAGTTGAGGCACATCAGTGGATTGCTATCACAGACAGCTATCCTGTCTTTAGACTCTGTAAGACAAGGCTGGTGAGACTTTGTGCTTAGAATCAGTGTAGCTCAAATGGAGTATAGAAGCGCGATCTTTGGCAATGCTATGGGCATAGCATTTTCTTAAAACAAATGAAAAAAGATTTAGAACTGTATTCTAGTCCACTGCAAGGCTAGCAAATGTGCTTAACCTTTACCCCTGGCAATTTCTTTATTATGAATAAAATCCTTGGCTTTTGCTTCTGAGAAAGCACCCAGAAGAAACTCTCCTGAGCTATCGTCCTGATGACCACTACCCAATTCTACCCAGTTCTAAGCCTAGGATAATCCTGAAACCCCCATTGCACAGGCTTTCAATGCCTCTAGGTAACCCAGAGAATGCAGGCAATTATGACAAGAAGTCCTTCTTCCTAGATCTACTTTTCCCCATCCAGGCTCAATAACTCTAAATATCTGCTTAAACTCAGGTAGATGAATTTTTATGGCTAAAATATTCATCTTAGGCCTGATTCTATAATTATCTGGGTAGGAAAAAAGATATTCTAAATAGAAACACTTGTGCCCCTCCCTTTGGCTATAAGACTATCAGTATGGACCCCAGGGAACTGAGAATTCCCCAGGAGCATTATCCTAAGTAAGGAAAAGGCTAGGGTCATGATGCCAGACATAGGATAGGATTTCATACAATTCTGACAACTTGTCAGACTATCTTACATAAAAGACTAGAGCCAAGAGAATGACAGGTCACTATGGGCACAGTGACCTCGACCAGGACTGCTTTGGTATGCACACCTCTTGCCCTCTGTGTAAACATAAACCTCACATTAAAACAACAAAGATGAACTTGGACCTCAATGAACTTCTTTATTTGTTCTTTCTCCCAATGTGGCTATGTTCAATAAATCTTTCTTTTCATTCACTCTTATGTGTGAAAAGTAAGAGGGGGAAGGGAAGGAGTAAGGGGGGGGAAGAAAGAAACCAAATTTAATGGTCCTATCTAAGACTAGTGACCATGAGCACTAACATTGCCTCATGCCTTCACATTTTACTTATGTTCCTTGCTTATTTGAAATAATCATGCTCTCTTCTACTTCAAGTTTAAGTCCATCCTGCTCTCCAGCACCTCCTGTCCAAACACAAAGTCCAAGAATACAAAAACTGTCCAAGCTTCTAAAAGGAGTACCAGAAACTGGGGGAACAAACTTGTAGGCAAGAGCAGGGCTTTCCATTTTTAGAGACTCTTGAAGTTCAAGTTTAAACCAATTTCTGACCAGTTCTCCATGACTCTAGCCAGGTTCAAATCCTCTGGAAGTCTCAAATGTAGTTTCTGAATTAATAATTCCTCATAGCTTTGATGTCTTCATTTGTAAGTTTCAGAACAGAGGTTTTTTTTTTTTTTTTTTTTTTTTTTT
>NW_022196905.1:6670361-6687229 GCF_008632895.1 Mastomys coucha
TTTTTTTTTTGAAATGGGAGAAGGCGTAAGAGAGAAGAGCTGTAACTTTCAAAAATACATCTGGTTGAGTGAGACTAACTTCCTATGACTAATGTCCCTCAAACACTAAGCTAATGATTAAATTAAAAAATGCAAATCCCCAAGATGTCATATGCTGCTGGGCGAACTGATGGAAAGGAGCCTTGCAAACAGTCCCTACATTGTGTGGGGAGCTGAGAGGAGGTATGAATCAAAACAACAGAGAGCCATACGGTGCTAGCCAATGGCCAAAAAAAAAAAAAAATTCCCACTCAGAGGACAGATAAAACACAAAAACATGCAGTGAGCCTCCCCCATCCTGCAAATTCTGACAGTTCTCTGGAAATTCTAAAGTGATGGAGGATGGAGGATTGGAAACAGAGTAATTTGTGAAGAAGCAAACCTATAGCCATTGCCCATGCGGAACTGCTCAGCAGGCAACATGGCAGGTGGCTACCCTTAGCACACAGAGATTCAGTCAGGTCTCTACATTCATCCTTTCCATATCTTTGAGAAATGGGACCAGTCCTCCAAAATCATGTAGAACATGGTGATAGCAGGTACACCAGAATGCCCAAGTGAGGCTCAGTAGGAGTCTTCTGTATCCTGATGCCAACTGCGAAAAGTTCTGTTTAGAAGATGCAGGAAAACTAGCTTCCTCATGTCATCTTGGTCTCTAGAGTGGTTATGTCTTGAATTTGTGTTACATCTTGCCTCTTCATTTCAAACTACATTGGAGCAAAGAGCTGATTGTGTTCTGTCTTCATCAGTATATCTTTAACTACATAGCAGGGGTCTTCAGCATGGAATTTAGGAATTTCTGGAAATTCAAGGATCTTCTTACGTTGCATACAATTTCTTACATGTGTGGTATAGGCACTTTTGGAAAAAAGGAGCCATTGATTTTACTTAATTTTCAAACAGATCTATTACCAAAAATTAGTTTAAAGCCACCAATCTGCCTCACATAACCAAAAAATGTTAGTCTCAGAATATAACATTATGCCTTCCAGATGTGTGAAGAACTTGGAGGGAACACCACTAGAATCAAGTATTTGGGATACAGAGACACCCATTTTATAGCCCCTCCTTTTCAGAGTAGAAGAGATATGATATACATTCTTCTCTGAGGGCATATAACTTGATCAGAACTGTGCTGGAAATAAAGGCTCTTTATTGTGGTCTTATTTCTAAGTGTGATTAATGAATGAAATGCCCAGACTCACCCAGAAGTCATCCTCAATACTTTACAAACAATATTAAATTACAGGCCTTACAGGAGACATCACAAAGCAAAAACTACCATTCAATGCACATACATCTTTGTAGTGAATTATATGTTATTAATATAGCCATACAAACTTAGAAGAGACCACAGAATCCTCCCCCTCATGGAACTGAAGAAGAAAATAAAAGCCAGGGTCACAGAGCATATCTTGCCCTTGAAGAACATCAGCTGACTGGGGCTCCAAAGAAGCATAATCAAGAGTTTGAAGCTAGTGAGAAACTGGGCCCAAAGGATAGCTTGGCATTTGTTTCAGGTGGCACAGCTTCTTGCCCTTCCTGCCATGTCCAGAGGGTACTTTCCCCAGACAGGCTGTGCTAAGTGTGACAAGTCAGTATGTAAGTGTGTGTTCTGGATTTCAATGCTTTCTCTCTGAAAACTGATTTCATGGAGAAGGTGTAGGTGATCTGACCATATAATCATCTCCCAAAACTTCAAAAAAGGTGAGCAGAGAGTTTTCCTATCTGATGTAGATGTCTATCTAGGGTGTCTGCTCCTGTAATATCACCATGTAGGACTTGAGTGCACACAGAAAGTCCTGGGATCTTCCCCAAAGGAAGCAAGTATCCTATCAACAGAGACCTGGCCTGATCTAGCTGCCAGGATGTTCAACTGGGATGAAAGTTTTGAAGAAGGTGGGTCAATTATTTGTGGACAGTCCCTTGATTTTGCTCTCACTGCTGTTTCTCATGGCCAGATTTGGATTATACCAATGAGCCAGGAATTCCTCCTTGCATAGCAGCAGGAGGCTTTACTGAAAGTGTTGGATGAGGTGAGGTAGAACCCCAGAAGCCAGAATCTTGTATCATGCCAGGCTCCTAGCCCACCACTAAGAACACTAAGTGTTCTGGATCTGAGCCTTTACTTGGGAGCCAAGGAGCTAAGGAGTTGGATTCTCAATTCCTTCCCTGTCTCTTGGAGGGTCTGCCCATCATAGATGCTTTGCAGGCTGGTAGGTGACAACATGCACAGAGAAGTCATTGTTGTCCTGGCTCTACAGCCAGGCTTTGCATCCTGTGTCATTGACTGAAATGATGTGGGAGCAAAGGACCATCTTGCTCCTGTCTTTTTCCAATTCAAATCCAGAAAGTTGAAGGGCCTGAAGGATGACCCTCGGCAGGGATGGACATCTACAGTCATCTGGGTAACTTGCTACCAACTACAGGTCACCCAATAACTCTCAGACTTCTTCCTAAACACTCTTCCCAATCCATTATTCATCCAGCAGAATCAGCAGAGGGCCAGAGGGGGCTGGCTGGAACCACCAGAACAAACTAGCCCTAGGCAAAACTGGAAAGTCCAAATGGCTTGTTTTCAGTGACCTCTGCTCTTGCAGAATACTCTCTCCCTTTTCAAAACTAATTTTCTCCCTAGAGCTTTGGGCTCCCCAGCCCTTTCTGACTGAAACTACCTCATCCGCACTAAAATGGTGGATGCTTTCTGCATATTCAGAGTAATAAACACTGTTTTTTTAAACAATGGCCTTATATTTTTTCCATGATACAACTATTATCTAAAATCCAGTTGAGGCAGGGAGGGATGTTTGGGACCTTCAACCCCTCAAATAATTCCAAGGCCTCCAGCCACCACTGCTAGACGAATCTGAAGCCACGGCAAGTGTTACTCTTAGGAAGCTCTCCCTCAGAGCTGCTGTTCTTTCCAACAATCTCAAGTCCCAGAGACACCTGCTCAGATGTGAGAGGAAACGTTGGCAGTGTGCTAAAAAGAGCACTGCGTTAAGCAGAGTCCACTGGATAACTCAATCTGCCTCCTATGTTGCTAACTTGGGATCGGTGTGACTCGGTGAATGAGAATTTGGCTAACATGTTGGAGTCACCGGATTTGATCTCCAGCACTGTAAAGCAATTAAAAACAAAACCAAAACCAAAAACAAAAACAAAAAAAAGTATAAATACAAAATAATGAACCTACCACTTGATCACACAAAAACACTTCTGAATTGGAGTTTTATTATCAGACCAACTACAATTGAAGCATTAAGAAAAGCTAAGAATGAGAAATGGAAGTGGATTAAAGTTGGTTTTTCTTAAACACAATACTTCTATTGATTATTTAGAAATTTCACATAATGCACCCTAGCCACATTCACTTTCCAGGCCCACACCCTACCCTTGTGACAAGAGAAGAAGAAAAAAAACAAAATAAACAAAGAAAGAAACAGAACAAGTCCCATTTGTGTTGCCCCTGTACTCACTGGAGCATGGTCAAATTTCCAGTGGCCAGCCCCTTAGTTTGTGTGGCCTGGGCTGCCATTTGAGGCCACGTTGAGGCCTGTGGCCCCTGCTGCCACCAGAAGCCATGTTGGTGTCCATGTCCAGTTCTGGGCAGGACCCATACTGATGTCTGTGGTCCATATTACCACTGAAGGCCATGGGGATGTCTACAGTCTGTGCTGCCACCTGAAGCCACGTTATGTCCGTGGCTTTGCTGTAGCCAGAAACCATGTGGAAGACCATGATTCTTGCTGTCAGTGACTGTAAAGGGCAAGGAAGCTTCTTTTGCTATGGTATGGATGACTACAGACTCACAATTGAAAATGAGAGACACGGAAGAATTCTGTGACACCCCCCTCCGTATTCCCCCCTCCCCCAGGAAACAGTCTAGACAAGAAGCTATTGAAGAAAACTCTTAAACTTTGTGATAGGGATGCTAAAGTGTAACTTTTCATGGCTGATGGCTTCTAGCAGGAATGAGACAAGGGAAAGACTCCATTGTCTTTATGGGGCTTAACATTTTCTAATGTTTATGTTTATTTAATGGAGGGAGGGAGGGAGTTCAAATACTTTGGCTAAGTGAGGAAACCATCAAGTGATCCTCCAGTTTCTGTCCCATAGGAACTGGGTTAGAGACATGCATAGTATGTATTGTTCATACATGCACAGTGTGTTATGTGACAGTTGACATCTGAACTCCTGTCCTCAAGATTGTTCAGCCAGTGACGCTAACCACTGAGCCGCCTCTACAGCCTAGCTTGAAGTTTCAAGGAAAATAGCCTTGCATTGTTAGTTGCAAGTAATGTAAATGTATGTAACTTGTAATGTGTATTTTGAGTACCATGCCCATTTAAGAGATAAGAAAAATTGAGGTGCAGTTTGCTTCCCTCAGACTAGTGCAAAGTAGGAATCTTACCGCAAATGGTGCAATTGTTCATGGTCTGAAAAAAAACCACACAATTGTACCCTTCAACATCAAAAGATTTTGCCAGAGAGGAATGAGACAGATTGAGCGGAGCTGAAGCCCTGAAGCATGCCGATGAGAAGGGTGGTCTAACTCTCTCAACTAAGGTTCACGCACCAGAGGGGGATGATGGCAAGAGATCTGAGCAGAGGGGCAGAGCCCAGCCTGTTTGCTCTGTGGAATTAGCTCCCTTGCTGACAGCTTAAATCTCTGAAAGCTGTGGATGGATATCTAGGAGCAGAGCTACAGAGAGGATTCTCAAGCCAGCTCCACGCCTGTGCCTAAAGACCTGCACCCACCAGCCATTTCCAAACCAGCCCTTTCTGGACATCCACGGTTGGGTCCAGGTCCCCAAGGACTCACTTCAAGAGTTAGTCTGGACCTTTTTACCTTGCTGTTCTATCTAGACTTCACTAAATAACACTCGGCTTCTCGCAAATCTCCAAACAGAGCCCCGTGAAAGTCATCCAGCTAATAAGCAAAGGCATGTGTGTGGCCGTAGGTTGTGCATGTTCACGGGGCTCTACTAGAGACAGACAGACACAGGACTGACTTAAATAGCCTGGAAGCTGGTTTAAGATAAATGCAGATGCTACCTCGGTGTTTGCAAGGCTGTCGGTATCTTAAAATCGGTGTTTTAGGCTCATCTAACTTCTTTTTTGTCCCCTTCTGGTTACAGTCTGGCATAAACGTGTCAGTTTGTTATGTGGGCGGGTAATGGTATGCTTTTAATTACAGAGGTAGAGACTAAATGAAACCACATCAAGTGGCTAGTGTTTCTTTAATTTCAGATTGTGCGTCCCGGACCCTGAGCACAAGGAGTTGGGCTACATCATGATTCCCTTTTAATGGTTATGGCTGAGAACTCCATCTCGTGACCAGCTTCATAATTGATTAAACACAACTGTGGACTCCCAAGATCAGGAAGTGCAATTTTGCCGGTGTGGGTTCAAGTCTGAAATACCTCCAGGGTAATTACAGGCTGTGAAACTACTCAGAGGCTTTGAAGTAGGGGAAGAAAAGCTTAGAGCACCCAGAGGATCTGCCTGTTCCTTTGTCCTTCATGGTAAAATCTTGAAAGCCTTTGGATAAGATGCCTGTGTCTGGGCAAAGGGGCAGACCCCTAGATCTGGGGCCCCTCTCTGAACAGCCGCAGATGTGGGAAACAGGGCTGTATCCCCACCACAGCAAGCTGCAAAGGTCATGCCCTAGCACCCCCTAAGTTAGGTCATCTCTTCCTGGTTGCTCCAGATGTCATGCAGCTCTGGTTCCCTTTGCTTTGGGACAAAGTGCCCAGCTGGCTGCCACTTCAGTTGTCCACTCCACTCGAGGCAGGGAGATGTGCACTCTGCCTGTTCATCTAAATTATTTACCTCCACAGCAATTATCAAATGCTACAAGCCACACTCTAAAGGCCTCTTTTCAGCTCACGCAGCGAGGATATAAACCTCATTCAGTAGTGGAGAGAGTGAAAGACTGTTTCTTGTTTTTTAATTAATAATAGGTTAGAAATAAAAACCATGATTAAGGGCAGTCCATAATGGGAATGCAAGACCTGTGCTGCTAAGAGGCCCATGGCAAGAAATGTTAATGAATGGAATTGGAAGTTCCTCATAGTCAACCTGGAGACAACTAATGGTTTCCAAGTGGAAACGTGAAGAGTTATTAAATGCTGTATATTTATTGCACTAATAACCAAATTGCCAGAGGTGAGGAGAGATGCAAATATGGGTCCAAGTCTTGTTGAACCATTGGCTGTAGAAACGTAAGAGATTCACTAGGGGGAAGTTACTGCACACAAACATTTGCCAATGCCACTGTGATGAATAGCTTGTGGATTAGGACCCCTCACTGCTCCAATCCTGTGAATACCTATCTCAGCAGAGGATAGAATCATAACTTAATTTTTTACTGGGACTTGGAGAGAGACAAGGGTAATATTTCTGGCAGCTACCATTTTACATAGTCTGGTATTTTGGGTTTTTTGTTGTTGTTGTTGTTGTTGTTTAAGACATATAAAGCTTTTCCCATTGCCCAAGTTTGCCAGCTTTCTCCCAGGTGGACATAAAACCTCCTAAAATCCTGGCACATAGGGCAGAGCACTTTCTATTTCAGAAGACTTCCTAACCCCAGGTAATGCCGTAAAGATCTTCTTGTTGAGCTTTTATGTGCCTAGTCCTACTGCAGCTTGACATGCCACATATCCATGGAAGGCTCCCCTTCTCTGGAGAGAAAAGCAGGGAGAGAAGGGTAGAAGAAAGGACTGAGGGAGGAGGGAGGAAACTTGCCATCCAGATGTTAATTAGTTAATAAATTAATATTAAAATGGTTCCCCAGCTTGTAGGGCTACGGTGGCTCATTCCTTCAATCCCAGCATTCAGGAGACAGATCTCTGAGTCTGAACCCAGCCTGGTCTACAGAGTGAGCTCCAGGACAGCCAGGGCTACAGGGAGAAACCTTGTCTCCAAAAACCAAACAGATAGATAGATAGATAGATAGATAGATAGATAGATAGATAGATAGATAGATAGACAGACAGACAGACAGACAATAAACAGGCAAGCAGACAGAAGACTTCCCAGAAAGAACAACTGACTTGACTGGGAGCAGACCTCATTAATCAAAACAAGTGTGGCACTAGACACAGATCATTTTCTTGTTGGGTCAAACTGGCAAAGCTGCTGATCCCTTGGAACCATAACTAGCTGACTTGCAAAATACTGATGCCTGCCTTTCATGTCAGCCAAAGATTTTACATAAAATTATTAAAAGGACCTAATACAGCAGGTACTAGTCAAGGATTCAGTAGCTTTCTGGAGGATCAGCGTCTGTCTGTCAGGGCAATGGGAAAAACAGGATGAAAAGGGGAGGGTCAGTTAGGACCAGAGTTCCAAGAAAGCAGGAAACACATTTCTGGGTCTATTAGTAATTGACTAAGGCCTCCTGGAAGGAATTTAAATTCCTAGAAACTTTACAACTCTCCAACCATAGGAAGGGCTGCCTGGGATAGTTCTCCAGAAGAGTGGCAATCTCTGCCTGATGGCACAAAGGGCCTGGTGTTGTACCAAAGTGACATAGAAAGCCATCATAGCATCTGAGCTGAGTACTCACAACATCCCAGGGTTGTAGAGTCATCCTGAGATAAACTCATAAAACCTTCTTTCAGTAATCTTTCAAATGTGTATGGAGACACAGGCATCATCCCTGGACCCACAACAGCAGTGCCACAGTATTTGCTGTGTGATGTCACTAAGTGAGGTCCTATAAAATACACAAAGGATGCAAACGGTCCTCCCAGCTCAGAGCAGAGAGAAAACTCTCATTGTTTGGGAGCAACAGAACAAAAGCAAGGTGCAAAGAAGTTCCTAACTCTGATATCACCGGTGAGGAAAATTGGCCCCAGCAGAAGATTCACAAGAAGCAGGATTTGCTCAGAGGGTAAATGACGTCTCCAAACCACACCAGCCAATGCCATGCAGGAGATGGCTTATTGAAACAGTAAGCAGACAATAGTGAAGCAGTACTCTCCTACTCTTATGGACAACCCAGCCCCAATGACACTTCTGCCATCAAAAGCCCTACATGAAATGAAGATGGGAAGATTTTTCTTGGAAAATAATTATAAATAATATAATTATCATTTACAGCTACCAACACTTGAAAGAAATTAGAATTTCCCAACTGCAGGATCCTTAGAGAAAGTCTAGACTAAATCACTTCTTTACTAGTAAGGAAATGAGGACATGTGGTTAGCTAACTCACACTGCTACAGAACTCATTAGAGACCATATCTTCCTCAATGTAATGGTCTCTGTGTTATCCGGTGTGAAATCTAGAAAGACAAGAATTGCTTTTTTTTTCTTTTTAAAATAATATTTCTGAGAATACTGTACATTAACACTGCATCTACATCACTTTCATCCATCTCTCCCCAAATTAATTATATCTTCTTTGTTATTGTTATGTAAATATGGGTGTGTTTTATTCATTGGTTGGGGTTTTGTTTGTTTGTTTGTTTGCATGCTTGCTTTGTGTATGTTTTGAGATAGTATATCTGTGTGTAGCCTATGCTGGCCACTTAATTTTATTGCCTAGGCCTACTGAACACTGAGAATATAGGTGTTGGTCACCATGCTTGTCTATAAATACAAGATTGTAAGTCCAAATGATAGAATCTTTCAGCCCTATAGGGCAAAGGTCATCAGACTGTGGCCTGTAGGACAAATCATAGTTATTGTTCAATTTGGTAATTAAGTTTTTATTAGGGCATGTCTGATTTGTGATGGCAGAATTGAGTAACTGTGGCCAAGAGTGTCGGACCACCAAGGCCATAATCACTATGTCCACTGGCTCTGCCACAGTCTGGTAGGAGGTCAGCATTCCTGAGTACACAGCCTGTCCATGAGGGTGGGTCTATAATTCAGGAAGCTGTTTAAATGCCTGGTGGAGTAGTCAGAAAAATGGAAAGTGATGCGATTGGTTAGTTGATTACATTAAGATGACAGTCTACCCTGCATTCCCAGGCACAGCTCCTCCAGGGAAGGGATGCCTCCCTCCCTACATAGGCTATTGGCTACTCTTTCATGTATAGTTAGAGCCCTCAAAAGTACTGTGTATGTCAGCTATAACAAACTCCTGAAACCATCAACTTATAAAGGGAAAATAATTATTTTTGCTTACAGTTTACATGCATCAGTCCATGTCACAGATCTACTGCTTTGGAGCCAGTAGTGAGGTGGAGCAGCCTGATGCAAGGTGAGACAGTACAACCAAATAGCTGCTTACCATGTAGCAGCAAAGGGCAAGAGAGAAGAGGAAGGACCACTGCCAACCCTCACTTCAAAAGTCTGCCAGTGGCAGTAAGACTTCCCAGTGGGTGCTACTTAGGAACCAAGAGACTAAGCTCTCAGCATGTGGGCCTTCTATCTCTGCCATCCCAGTACCAACCAACTTCACCCCTCCCTTCCTTGCTCATTCTGCTTTTCTCCCAGTCATCTATGAAATTAAACTTAAAAACAGATACATAAATTTGTCAAGGATCCTTGCTTCAGTAGTGCCAGACACAGATATTCTATTCTCATAGAATAATTATACATACTTAGCAATGACTTTTTATAAATCTAACAAGAAAAGTGAATGATCCTCACTCTTTAGGAGTGAAACCCACCAAACCACACAAACCCAAGAGTTTAGAGTTCAGTCTGTACAAGAACAGTTAACATCTGTCACAGACCCCAATGCTGTTATTTTTCCAGCAGATAAACATGACTCTTTATTGAGAAATCATTGCATTAATGAGGTAGTTGTTAATTGGTCAATGGGGTAAGCTCAGGAGCTGGGCAAAACCAAGCCACTTGCAGGTATCATTGTAGTTGGATTGCTACGAAGGAATATTTTAGTTGTCAAACCTAGAATACTTCTGTTCTCCATGTATAAAGGAAAGTATTCCATGGTTGTCTTGAAAACAATATCATCATCAGAATTAGTCACGTGCTTGTATGCAGTACAATTAACATATATAAAATATAAATCATATTATGTTCCTTATAGTCACAAATTTAAAGTGGAAATAATGAAATTTTGTCAGAAGACCAACCACTGCCTACATTCGGCTGAGACTCTGCTTTCAAAGGAAACCTGGCATTGCCCCGCCCCCCAGCACCTCCAAAGATGAGGTCAAATGAGGCCTGGCAGCCTTAAGTGAGTCTCAGGTGGAATCTGCTCTCACACCCTCAGCAACCCTCTAACAAGACAGAACACAATAGTGAGTGGGAAGCTGACACTCTAAACGGGAGAGGGTAAGAAAATATCCTGCAGTCTCAGCCAGAAGGGGTCCTTGGAGACCCACGCCTACAGCAGCAAGCAGGGAACGACAACTCCTTCCAGCAACACTGATAATCTGCTATGTGTGCAGCTGCTCCCCTGAAAGCCATGACGAGGCCTGGCAAGCTGGTGCTCTCAGGACTCAGGCACACAGGTACCAGCCTTCAGAGGCGTTGGCTGTTCAGCAGACTCACTAGTAGACGACTCAGGTGGCACCAATTCTCTGGAACATCTAAGTGCCTAAAATAGTCAAGTATGCATCTGCCTCCATTGCTCCACTTCTGGGCAGTTGAATAAAGCAAGTTTTGAAGATGATGGAAATGACCTCTGAAGAAGCCCAGCCCCATTTGCACATGACCAATTCCAGTGTTTCCCCAGAGCTGAGTACTATTCAATAGATGCTGCAGAAAGACGAACAACATGGGATTCTTCATCTGGACTGTTTATCAGAGCCTTTATCATTTTTTTTTTGAGAAAACCAAGTCTTTCTCTATGAACAGTGGATTTGCCTTGTGGAATAAATCCAAAGGTTTCAGAAACATGCCTAGCTGTCCTTTCCTTTCTGTTTGTGTCTGCTTCAGAGACTAATTAAAGTAGGAACCTATAATGAGTTGTCTTTTCTCTCTAATCTCCCTCAGTAGCATTTGAATCCTCAGTATTCAGCTGAGGATCATCACACAGGATTCAAATGAGGTGAGGCAGGAGGAATGGGTCTACTTTTCCTGGTTGTCTCCTGCTCTGTTCCTCAAGATGGGTAGGAAAGGGCATGCTCTCCAAGGCAGCTTGAGCAGTATCTGTAAATGCAAAACATCAAAAAGCACACTGGGCTATCACTGGACCAGAGCAAACACTACTTCTAAGATTATTCAATGCCACACCCATGTCTCAAACAGCGTGGCCAGAGGTGAGCACACACGTATGTGTAGGTCAATATTCTTTTCCAAAGGCCTTGTTTTTCATTAGAGGTCACAAGTCACAGCCTGAGGGGACAAATCCATTCTGCCAGACTACCATCTGTCTTATAAATAAAGCTTTATTGTAGCACGGCCACACCCCTTTGTTTATCTCTGGACCTCCACTGCTTTCACGCCACAATGGCAAAGTATTGAGCAACTACCACAAAGCATCCATTGCCAGAAAAATCTAAAATATTTACTCTTGACTCTTTATAGGAAAAACTTAGCAACACCTGTCCTTTCCTCTCTGTTTGTGTCGGCTTCAGAGACTAATTAAAATAGGAACCTATAATGAGTTGTCTTTTCTCTCTAATCTTCCTCAGTGGCATTTGAATGTTTTTATTCCTAACAAAAGATGGTGACGTGGAACATGCTGTGTAATTGCGTCCATTGCCTAGCACTGTGGTAATAAATTATCATAACCGGGAGGCTTGCAGATCAGTTTCAGAAGCTGCAAGTCCAACTACAGTCAGAATGTTGGCAATGTGGCTAGTTACTCTCCTCTGTCACTAGGATAAAAAAAAAAACTAACGAGAGCAACCTAAAGGAAGAGATGTTTACCTCAGCTCACAGTTCAAAGGGACACAGTTCACTGTGGTGGGAAAGACAGGACAGCTGGTGTTGCAAACACAAAGGCTTGTGTACAGATGATTGCATCTCTGCAGGGATCAGAGAGCTTATTCTAGAACAAGCTAAAGTAACCCTCAAGACCCACTCCCAACAATGGCTCATTTCCTCTAGTTGAATGTCACCTCCTAAAGGTGGCAAAGCCTCTGAAAATAGTGCCACCAGCTGGGGATCATGAAGCTATAGGGGATATTTCATTTAAACCATAATGTAGTGTCCTTCTCCATCTGAAGCTCTTGGGAGAGTGTCTGTTGCCTCTATCAGCTTCTGATAGCCAGAGATCTTGAGGCTTCATGTCCTGGAGACTCAGCACTGCAACTTCTCACTCCATCTTCATTTATTTCCCCTATGTCAGTATCTCTGGATCCAAACTTCACTCCTCTAAAGACATCAGTCATACTGGGCCTTGTTTGGTATCTCTGATTCTCTATGACTTCACCTTAACTAAATCATATCTTTAAAGATCCTATCTGCAATTAAGGTTATAAGGTTATATCCACTGGTTCTGAATGGACTTGAATTGGGGGGGGGGGTGTGAGTAGGGGGTTGGGGTACTATTTAACCCTAGGCAATTCATTATTTGATACTAAATACATGTTATTTCATTGCCAATCATGATATATTCTGACTAGTTTTCAAGCCAATTTACTCCCTTTGCCTCCACAGTAGTCTTGGGGTGTTGTCAGTCCCGCCCCCACAGCAGTCTTGTGTTGTCAGTCTGTCCTGTCTACTCATGCTTGCTTTCATCTACTTTGGAACATTTCTCTTCCTAGCCACCCAATGTCCCTTAAAGCATCCCTGTCTGGGGCACTCATCCTTGCCATTCCTTTTTTATTTTCAGTACGTTTACCTCTCTGAGCTTTCTGGCCTCACTGGCTTCCTCTGTTTATCTTGTAGACAAGGCACAAAAACCTAGTGTATTCTTGGTGTTAACCCAGCCACCGTCTAACAAAGAAAAACCAAGCTGAGACAATTCTCCACTGTTCTCTCTCTTCCTGTGATTTTATGGTCATAATTATTTATTTTGCATTTTAATAGTACTTGCCTTTGTGTAGTGTTATGAAGGAGTCATGAATGTTAAAGGAAATTCCTGTCTACCAAAAGACAGCCTCAACCCCACCAGTGACAGGTAAGGCGAAGGGCTTCCAGGTCAGCTGCAATTTTATACAAACAACAGGTAATTTTGTAGTATAACTATATTGTACGCAGTATTTATGACATATTTATGCTAAAAATATTTATTGTTTATCTGAAATTCAGAATAATGTGTGTCACCTAGTTTTATTTGCTAAGTCATAAATAATAGTCATTTGCTACTTAGAGGTACAAAGGATTTCACTAACTACTAAAAGATATCCACCTTCCTTCTACTGTCAGTAGCTCTGAAGAGTTGGTTTTTAAGGCCAGTTTCTAGCAAATAACACCGAAGCCTGTATCTCTCTTTCTGTGTGGGAGGAGATTTCTCTAACAACTCTAGAAGCCTTGATACTAGTCTGAGACTCTCAACATTGAGTAGCCATGTGGCTTTGAGCCCACCATTTCATCTGTCCCTCTGTACTTTGGCATATTCATCAGCAAACAGGAGTAAGGTGGGCTGTGGTGAGGAGTAAATTTCATATAAAGAGTAGTAGTTTGCATATGGCAATCAGAAAATACAATTCCATGGCTTACAATTATCATTTGCCATTGCAACTGACTGCATGGGTCAGAAGTACATTCTGCCAGGACATCAGGTTGTCAAAGGAATCAAATGTAGGCTTTTCCAGGTAAAATTATACCTTATTAAGACCAAGCTGAAAGGCCATGTTCATTGTATAATTTAATACAGTGAAATATGTGTCCCATCACATTCCAAAAATGACTATTTTAAGCCAAAGTCTGTGCTGACCACTGGTGATAAATCTATAAATCTACCACCAAGAGAGATAATCAATGGCATAGTCCATCCTAACCCAGAGCTTCTAGCCAATGAGCACACAGGTATGCTTCATATGAGTCATGGGTGTGGCCTTGGAAAACCAGATGGGACCAGAACCCTGGACCAGTTCCACAGACACAGACATCTCCTTAATTACCAACAGAGTCATATAAGTGGAAAGCACTATTGTAGCCTGCAGTAAGCTCATGGCTTTGCTGCCTCGGCTCTAAAAATCCACTTTTGATGAGAACAGGAGTCTAAAGTGGATCCTAATAAATGGAGTCTTTAGTGATGTGCAACTGAAGACCCTCTTTCAGGTACAGCCTACGATGAGTGGAGTGGAGTGTAAATGACACCAGTTGGGAGGAAACCTTGCTCAATACGTGTCTAACTAGAGCAACTAGCCAGGTACTTTTCACCTTGTACTGACTTAAGGTTGAGAGCTAGAGGGAAAGTGGCACCAAGACGGCCAGAGCTCTGTCCTTCAAAATGAGACCTGCTTTTCCAACCAGCACAGTTCCTGTTACCAGGTGGGCCAGGGCTGGCAGTGTGTGGGCAATGTGGGTGGTGGATATTTACTGTCTCCTAGGCTCTAATCTCCTGAACAATAGACAGTGATCGGGCATGCCAATGTAATGCTGTCGGTTGAGGGAGGAAAGCATGGGTTTAAGGCTCAAACAATTCTTCAGATAAAACCCAACATGAAAGCTGCCTCTCTGACTTGGACAGAGTCACTTGAAGTCTTTGAGCCTCACCTCTCCCATGAAAAGTAGACATAATAGCATCCTCCTTGCTGGAATGTTAGAGGGATTTATGGAGTTAACATAAAAAAGGAAAAGTTAACACCATCCTGCCCAAAGGAATGGAGTGATGCTTCCTGCTCCTCCTCAAAGACTGGCTTCACTGCTACCTGACTCTGGAGGCTCTTTTTTCCCTGGCTAGGTTCAGCCTTCCATGAGTTCAACTTTGAACACTGCTCAGACACACACAAACACATACAAACACAACACAACACAACTCTCTCTGTCTCTGTCTCTGTCTCTGTCTCTCTGTCTCTCTCTCTCTCTCTCACACACACACACACACACATGCACACATAGAACTCCCCCTACACATACACTTCACACATTCTCTTACACACATACCATGCACCACGCACCACACACTGCACATATATACACAACACAACACACACACATACCACACCACACATATTCTCTCTCACACATACCACACATACCATACACACACTCTCACACACACACTTTTTCTCACACACACAAACACAACACACTAATACACACACTCACACATACCACATACACACATACACAACACACACACCATACCACACGCACACAATGCACACATACTCGATCTCACACACTGCACACATACTCGATCTCTCACACATATACCATGCATCACGTACCACACACACATACTCTCTTTTTCTCACTCCCATCACAACACACACACATGTATACATACACACATTACACAAACACACCACATACACAACTTACACATTCTCTCTCTCACACATATACACGACATACACACATGCACAACACACATACACACACACTACACATACACACATACCACATACACAAGACACACACATTCTCTTTCTCTCTCTCACACACACACATTATACACACAGCACACCCCACATACCACACACACACACACACACACACACACACACACACATTATACACACACCACACCCAACATACCACACACACACACACACACACTATACACATACCACACCCCACATACTACACATACACACACACACACACATGCATACACACACACACACACGCACGCACACACACACACATACACGCATACGCACAGGCACACACATACACATGCACATGCACACGCACACACATACATACCGTTCCCCCAGTGATTTGTGCTGGTAGTTTCTCTTCTCTGTATTCCCAAAGCAATGAAAATTTTCTGTATTGTGTAATATCAATTTAAATAATAATAAAATAATCACTCAAAATCTTGTGTAAACCTTACACATCTTCTGTCTCTTCTAACATTACATCTGTGTGGTCTCACCTAATTATCCCTTCAAGACAGAGGCTTTATTTCTTATTTGTCTCCATGTTCCGAGAACCATGTATAATAAAAAGTTGATGAACAAATGAATAAGTGGATAAATATCAAGAGATAATCTTCCAGAAGGGGTGGGATGCAGTTAAGAAGCAAGCTCAGTGGTTTCAAGGATCCCCAAGCAGTCTTTAGAAGACCGTGGTCTGATTATTTTAATGCTGTGCCCTTGTTCCTTACATGTTTAATCTCCATAGACTATGTTGAGGCTCAGTGCCTTGACACTGGAGTTATGGAAGAGACACCCTTTCACTCAGGAAAGCATCTCCTGGGAACAAGGTGACCAAGAGCCTATTGGGAAAGGAGCCTCAGGTGAGAGATGGAGGCAAGAGATGCCTGAGCTTCCAGAACTGAACTCTGAGTCTAGCTGAGCTGGGAGATAGCTTCCTGGCACTGGGAGATAACTTCCTGGACATTGAGTCATGCCAGCAGATTCCAACAAGGTTCTGAGTGTAGGAATAAAGTTCTCTTTCCTTTACATCTGCTTATGAGATGACATATTCCAAGATGCCTAGATCCTAAGCAACAGAGGGAAATAGAACTTTTAATAGGGCTCAATGGCTAATTGTTTCCTCATATGTCAAATGGGAGTAAAATCAGCTCCTCTACCAGGTTTCCAAGAGAATTCAAGTGCAAAGGACTCTGTCTCCTTGTGGTACCACAATCTGTCCCAGTGGTGGCTGAGATATTATTATTAAAACATACCCTCAATTTGAAGATAGCACTGATTAGAAAGAATATACCAAAAAGGCTTTTTCTTTTTTAGAAAGAATAATGAAAATATCCTAACTGTAAGACTCAGGCTGACCAATAGATTGTAAAAAGTGTGCTGATCATAAGTACCTAAATTGCTTTGGAAGTATTTCTGAGAACTGAGGAAATATGATGTAGTCTCTCTCTATTCTCT
>NW_022196905.1:6687239-6688297 GCF_008632895.1 Mastomys coucha
CTCTCTCTCTCTCTCTCTCTCTCTCTCTCTCTCTTTCTTGTTTTTTGGGACATGACTTTTCTGTGTAGCCCTGGCTATCCTAGAACTTGCTCAGTAGACCAGGCTGGCCTCAAACTCACAAAGATCATCGTGCCTCTTCCTCAGGAATGCTGGGATCAAAAGTATGCACCAAGATCACCCATCTTATTTCTTTAGAATTTAAACCCAAACCCATTATCTTATAAGTCAGAGACTCTGGACTATTTCAGCTTGCTGAAAAAGTTCTTGTAGGCCAAAGAAGAGAAGGACCCTTAAGCCCAAGCACATGCATTCCTTATTTGGAAACTCAGGAGCAAATCACTCTTCTCAGGAAACATGTTCATTGTCTGAGCAGAATTGTGTTCTTTTGGAATTAAAGCTGTGAGTGGGAGTGCTTGCATCCTGGAATAGAGGCTTTTTCCCCTTGCCTCCATCCCTTGTTCCTTGGCTGCATGCTATTATGTGATATTCAGGACTGTCAAACCTTCTGGAGCCATAGGCATCCTTTAGACAACCAGTCTCAATATGTGTTATCAAAATTAGATCTTTTCTCTGTAGATGACAATTATGTATTATATGGTTAGTTGCTTATGAGCCTGTGACACTGTATTGTGAGACTCAGAGTATTGACTTTTAACAATATGTTACCTTATTATATTTGGTGTCACATTCTGCCTGGATCGCAGCAGCATTTGTCCCATGGCCCTACTCAGGCAGCAATTAGGGTCAAACAGGTTTGGGTGGAGGAAAGGAAATTGGGTGAAAAACTTGCAAATGTTTTTTGGTTTTTGGTTTTTTCGTTTTGTTTTGTTTTGTTTTGTTTTTACAACTGTCACTTACTATCTTGCTTCTCCACAAAAGAAATCCAACCTTCTTGGGAAACCCAAAGTTGTATATTCATCAGTAACATTACTCTGAGCAGAGTGGTGACTTCAGTTGGGAGTTCAAACATTTCAAAGGTCTTGGATACTACCCCATGGTATGGGATACTACCCCATGGTCACAAGGTAGGAAGAGAGAGAGAGAGAGAGAGAGAGAGA
>NW_022196905.1:6688307-6727386 GCF_008632895.1 Mastomys coucha
AGAGAGAGAGAGAGAGAGAGAGAGAACAAGAAATCCCTGTATTCATTTCTATAAACACAAGCTCAATGCAGTTTGAACTCATAAACATGCTAAAAAGAGCTAGAGGTAGCCTGTTACTTTGTCATATATTTTTATAGGCCTTTCTGAATGGTTTCAGACTTGACATAGTAACTGCCTGTTACTAGAAATAAACTGTAAGTCAATTCCATGCTGCCATAATTCACGGCTCAGGGTTGTTCACAAAGATTTAGTGATGCCCATGATGGACAGCGAGCCTCTTGATGTTTTCATTTTCACTTAGTGTTTTTGTCATGCTTCCGGCTCTCTGACCTCAAGAGACCTGGAAGGAGAAGGCATTCCCAAGGTGCTTCTATTCCCACCCCATTCAGAAAAGACTTGTCCTTGCCAGAAAGCAAATGAGACATCCTCTCCTTGTCTCTTTGGGTCTGATTGCCTCCCTTATTTTATTTCTAGGGGTTGACTATTCTTGCTCCTATAGAGTGACCTGTTTCTGTGAGAATAAATTACACCAAGGTCATACATAGCACCCAGCAGGAATTAGGTGCCTGCAAAGTAGCAGTACCTCATCTTCTTGGCTGGCATTTTCTCTTGGCTCAAGGCTTTGGCTGCATCTCCACCATGTCACGCACCCAGATGGAAAGTGAAAAATCCATTCAGCCATCTGGCTGTTTCTGTCTACACAGTGCCATGCATCTGGAGCCATCTGGGAGAAGGACTGGATTTTGTCACTTGCTGCCTGGTATTTGGTGTGGTGTAGATGCAGCCCTGTAGAGGACAGAAGAGCCTAATAGTCCCCCACTCCGTGTGAGACTAAAAGGAAGATTCTCGGATAATGAGGCCTAGTATACCATTCTGGAAAATAAATGAAAATAGTGGATTGCAGGATAATAAAGCAGTAGGGAATACTGAGGGAGATGCCATTGTTTATTAAACAGAGCAAACTCTGAGAGCGAATCCCATGATTATTTGTCAACTTAGTTTGTCCCAGACAGTTAACAAAATATTCCCAGGGGGCATATTTTTACAATTCTTTTCTAGAGTTGGACATTACTCTAAAAGACATCTCAAATGAACTCCTATGCTGGAAAGTATGGCTGAGCTTTAAAGAATATGGCTTCTAAGCCCTGAATGGATATCCTTTCTATCTCTCAGAGTTTGTCATAAAATAAATAATGACAAAAATTATAACACCTCCCAGAGATGATGTTCAATGTAGGAGTATCCAATTCAAGAGCCTTTCAGCAATGTTAAGACCTTAGTGCTGGTGAGATAGATGTGTGGGTATGAAGGGAATATGAATTCTGCTGAAACAGGAATGGGAATTATACAAATGAGGGTTTCCCTGACGTTGTAATTAAACATATTGGAATTCTGGGGTTCTTCTTTTCTATCCAACTCATCTCTGAAGCTTGTCTCAGCAGGGATTGGCAGATTTGGGTTTGCTTCAATCTCTGACAGACACACAAACTTTCAATGTTTTTATCCCATGCACAGTGAGGTATGATGTAAAACTGATTAACAAAGAATAGCTCACATCTAAAAGAATCAAGATTAAAATCTTTGACCCAGGGAAGAAGCAGGGCAGGGGATAAGTTGGCAGGTCAGTGTACATAAGGTTCTCCGGGGGTTTGAGTCCAACCTTACTTCTGAGACTGACCTGCCAGGCGAGGTTGGAGTGCTCTAGGACCCAAAGGAAAGTGAGGTCAGTACAGGTGGGTTCAAAAGAGAAAAGAATCCTGCAGCTCCACCCACACAAATGGGAATCTCACTACACATCTAAATGCTGTGCTCACGTTTTTTTATGAATCAGACTCTTAGTTTTAATTGCTTCTTTTACTATAGGCCAATTAAGGATGGATCTGGAGGGCAGGGATCATTCCCACAGTTCCTGAGTTTGAGAGGCGGGGCTGATTTAGCCTAAGGCACCCCATTCACACTTCTATTTTTAAAAAAAAAGGAAAAAGAAAAAGAAAAGCCCAAGTGCACCATTAAACACCTCCAGTAGGCAGGAGGGATGCTGGAGGGATGCTGGCCTTGTAAGGCTGAAAGCAAATACTAAAAGCTAAGAATTTCCCTTTGCCCCCATCTTCTGCTTCCAAATAAATCAACATTGCTCCTTGTCTGAATCTTGCAAAGCTAAATAGCGGTAGATGCAGAGCCAATGCTAGGTTGTGAGAAACTGCCAGTAGATTGGAGAATCCTCTGAGAGGGCCACTCCTTTTATCTATAATTGATCCCTCCATCTTCATACTATACTAGGGCGAAGGCTTGAGAGTTATAAAAATATATACACATCCATATGGATATATTATGTGGACGTATGATTCACATCTTGGTTTTTACAGAACAAGTCCAGAACTGTATATCACTGAAGTACATACTGGAGGGAAGTTAAAATGGAAGGTCTGTTTTTTTAAGCTATCCATTATATCTGACATCCTTTGACATACGTATCAACTATTTTTCCCTGCTTTGTTTTTGCATAAAAAAAGAGAAACTCATGGAATGTATACAAATACTACACTCTGCCAAGCATTTCCGAAGCTTTTAAAAATCAGCCCTAGACCGACCATCAGATTGAGTGGGACAGTCATCTGCACCCCATATTTCAGAGACAAACAAGTCTAAATGTTAATTTTGAAGAGCCAGTGGGGGGTGGTGAGAGGGTCAAGCTAAAGAGTACACGCACTAAGCAATAGCAAATAGCATTTCTCGCTTACAGGTCACTGGTTCAAATCCCACTCCAGTCAGCAGGACCCCAAAGCCGTGACCATTTAGTTGCTTGGGGATCTGGTGAATTGAGTTGCTATGGGAAGTCTAGTTACCATCCCAGCTGGACATCTAATCAGAGCAAACAGATTGTTCCAAACTCGCCCCTGGTCCGCCCAGCTTCCTTCCCCTCTCCCATCCTGTCTTGGAAATGTAACTTTAACCCAGAGACCCCAAGAGCAGGATCTAGAGCAGAAATCCTCTTTCCATTTACAGAAGTATGAGTTATCAAGGTATGGAAAGAGACAGGCACATTCACATGCACATACAGGAATCATGTACCCCAGTCACTGTCTATAGTCTCACATACTCTCTGCTGTGAAATTACTGCCTTCTCTTAACACCACATTTGCTTGCATTTTTTCTCTCAGGTGTACACATCATATCATTCTTTGGATAACCAGCCAATTTTATAATATAAAAAAGTACTTTTCTAACTTAAGCTACAATAAAGCATTCTCATTTTCCTAATGAAGGAAGGAAGCATCCAAATAAAAGTAAAACTATTTATTAGATTTTTGTTCCTGCTCCACTGAAATAAAACAGTAAACTAGCTTGGCACTTTCCACAGGGACCCAGCATGTGCTCATTAACTCTTTGCCAGGTACAAAGGTACCCTAACAGCTCTGTTTTAATTCCATGATCTGGCCCATAATCCAGTGCTAAACAATAATTAGTATTGACTTGTTAAACAGTAGTGGAAGGCTTCTTTTAAGCACCTCAAATATGCTTTAAGTTCCACAGACAGAATCAAAGGGATGGGGCAGGCATAGTTAGGGAAAGAGGGAGAGCAAGCAGGCATTTGTAGTGTTTCTAACTATAAAGAACGGAACGGATTGTCCTCACGCCTGGTCATGTTGCGTGAATGCATGCATTCTTTCCAGACCCACACAGGCTATTTATCTTACCCCATGCCTGCTCATTGTTGAAGGAAGCCTTACAGTCCTTAATAGCTTGCCCCTACCCCACAATCCTCTTTACCTCCTCAGACTGACCAAATGCAGGACAATTTTCTCCCCCCTTATAATGTGGCTTAAGTTCTTTCCTGCTAATGGCTCTTTTCAGCCTATGCATCAAGCTTCGTTTAAAATTGACAATGAATAGGATCCCTGACACTGGGCTTTCTGGGGTGTCGTTTATTGTCCAATTATGTATTTGGATAAACAAAAGGAAACACTGACCACACTTGCTAAAGAAGAGCTGCTGAGTGTACCCATCTGGCCACGGGAAACCAGGAGGTTCCAAACCCGGGATGTGTTGGCTGGAGAAGAAAGGCTTGCTCTCAGTTTGCCTACTGTACACTTCCCTCATACAACTATCCGCGCATTTGCCTCCTGGTATGCCACTACCTGAAGAGAGGGAAGCAAAAGGTGTGGGAGGTGCCAAAGGAATGGTCTGAGGAATTTGTCATTGCTCCATTCTCTCTATAGAGGTTCAGGATTAGATGCTTGGCTATCTGGGTCTGAGGAGTGCAGGAATGTAGGAATGGGCCATACTTCCAGGACAGGTCACAGTGTGCCAGATTCGCAACCCCAAACCAAGTCAATAGGCTACCAAAGGATCCCTGTGCTTGCTCCCTCCTTCCTCTTCCCCTCCCCCTCTTCCCCATCCAATCAGTTTGAAAACATCTGAACATACTTTAGCCAAATAAGATAAGGTCTTATCCTGCAAATAGCCCTACCTTCCATGGCAAGGAACAAGGCATGGAATCCAGAATTCAAAAAGGAATTACAGAGTATAATTAATTAAGGAGTTAGGAGAGAAGACACGGCAGTCAGGGAGAGCTGGTCAGTTTGTGCTCCTAGAAGATGTGGATTTGTGCTAGGGCTTGAAGTGGAGGAAAGGTCAATATTTTTTAACAGAAGAGAACTCAGATGGCTGAAGTGGGAGGATTATTTGAGACTAAGTTCAAGGACAGCTGACTAGCCAACAAATAGAGGAAATCATATCGCCAATGGAAAAGAGAAAAAAGAATAGAGAAAATGACCACAGCAGACATGGAAAGTACCACAAAGGCTCAGAAGCCAGAACACACACTTCATCTGTCCAAACCACTACACACATAAAAGTGCACTAGTGAAGATTGTACAACTCCGATGGCTACGCCTCCCCTTCTTTCTTCTCCGACTAAAATTCCAGGTTGGGAACAATAGAAAGATCTGTTGGAAGCAGCACTAGATAGTGGGAATTTCATGCCATCTTTGCAATGAGTTACAAGGGATAGGATTGTGGGGACTTGAGGGTCTGCACAGATAAAAGCAAAGTTTAAGAGAAAGAATAAGTATGTAGCTCTTGTGGGTGACCAGGGGTGGTTGGGGGCACTCATCATGGAGATAGTCACAGAGGAAGAAGGGTAGGCAGGGGAGAGTGGACATAATAATTTCATTTTACATTCAATCAATTTCATAGTGCTTTACAAAGCTGCAGTGGAAATATCCAGGAAACAGTTATGTGTAGGCAATTCTACTCAAATTGGAGACTAAATAGAAGCATTGCTTTAGGTGCCATCAGTAGAACTGTGGGGTCACCAAGATCTCCCACAAGAAATAACAAGAATTAAACTTTGGGCACTCCATTTTTGGAACAGAAAATGTGCTCAGTTATTAAGACCCATTCTATGTAGAAGCCTCCTTGGAATCATGCTTGGAGGTTCATGGGCCATAGAAAGAAAATGAAGTTGAAAGAGACAGGCTCTCAGTGTCTGTTCAGTACCTCTATTGTTTCATTCTCCAAGGAGGAGACCAATAGTGGAGACAATGGCTGCACCATATTTTATCAGTCTATTAGCAACTAAAGATGTCCATGTGTATATGGAATGCTTCTGTTAGCTATGCCGGAAACATAAGACTTAGTCTGGGAGGCAAGATCATCCGAGTTAAACTTCCTTCTGATCACTGGACTTACATATCCATTCAGCAATTAGCCCAGACAGAATGGGAGGGAAAGTCCAGATACCATCTACTCTAGGCACAGAAAGAACAGAAATGGGGAGCCAAGTTACAGAAACCTTGTGAAAAATGGAAATAAAGCAGAGAGTGAGATGAACATGATCCTTTAACATAAGTGTGGTGGGTAGTGTGAAAACCCCAGACAAAGCTAGACGGTCAGTGGAACACATGACATCCAAAGGACTCTATCCAGTCTGATTATCACCAGCTCTGAATTCTCAAGATTATTGAATTATAGACAGTTCATGTTTGCTCAGAAGCATTCCATAGTCACTCAGAAGCATAGAGATAGGGTTCCTCTACCTCATGAAATTCTACAAGCAATGCTGAGTGTTTCAAACACTTAGAATCTGACCTCAAACACATCTAAGATGAGTGCTGTGAATTTGGACAGGTCAAACAGCCCAGAACACTTGGAAAAAAACATAACAAGCACTTGTGTTAAACGACAAAACTTGCCAATCTCACTTGGTACTTAAGAAGATAAAGTAATGGATGAAGCAGTCTGGTTCAAAATAAACTATCAGTACAGACAAATTATCTTCTCAAGCATACTTCTTAACAGGATATTCAATTCCCATACAGCCATATACATCATTAATAGTTTTCAATAAATTATTTCCGTATTAAATAGAAAGAGCCTGCAACAAATCCATATATCAGAACTTGAGTAGAATGTTTGCAATAGATTCTATTTTTGTCAAATGTAGGACTATACTGATGTCATTAATAATAATGCAGAAAGCAAAGAAGGGACTCAGGACAGCAACAGATAAGTTAAATAAGCACACACATATGCATGCACACACACACACACATGCACACACACACACATACACACATGCACACACACACACACACACACACACACATACGCACACACACAGTACCTAGTCAGTCACCCTGAAGAAGAAGGTTTAAAGATTAAATGTCCAGTTCAACCTCCTCTTATATGGGTGGAATTTTTGTACCTGCAATTAACTCCCTCAGCCTTCAATCTAAGAATCAGCTGGTTAATTGTGCATGTAAGTGGCTAATAGCTCCAAGTGGGGGATGGTGCAGGCCTAAAGGGTCACACACCTTCTTCTCCACACGTTTCACTCTTGCACATTTCAGACCCACATACACACATACAAAGGAACTGCAGTAGATAGAAAGAAATGAGTATCACATAATAATAGAAGCAGAAGAACAGCATGGAATGATTGAGGCACAAGTGTTTCAAAAAGAGACCGTCTAGGAACTGCACCCTCCTGCGTCTCATGACTGTAGGGTCTGATGACTATCTTCAAACAGTTTTTAGATTAAATAGATTCCAAGATTTTTTTTTAAGGGGAGCAGAGAATGGTTGACAATAATGTAAAGAATTTTCTCAAATAACTACTGGACTACACTGAGCTTTGGGAGCAGGTACTTGCACACTTTACAGAGAACAGAGATGGCCCATGGGTGTTTTTTCTTTTTTCTTTTTCTTTTTTGAGGAAGGAAGAATATGCCAAAGTACTAAAAGAGGGAGTGAGCACTGTGCATGAGGTGCACCCATCACTACCCTCTACCATTAAGTCAATCTGTGGTGGAGATTCCATCATCCTGATGAGGAGCACTAACCGTGCTTTGAAGTCTCCACCAATATTCTGGACTCCAGCCCTACGGCCTCTGCTTGAGGCTTTCCTCAAGAATACCGATTAGATTTCCCCAACAGTTTTTCCTTCTTAGGATGCATGAACTACCTCTGCACTATACTTGTGTCTGACCTTGCATCTGCAAAGCCAATTCATACTTCAAGCCATGCTCTCCATAATCCTACCTTATGGGGGAAGAAAACTGCTCAGCAGTATCAACTGTAAGCATTTGTGAAATGCCCAATTAAAAGCAATACTGGCAATAAGCCTTCCTTGCCCTTATGTCTAGTTGTTCTATTGAAATAAAATTCTAAGCTACACACCAAATGTTCAAAGCCTCAAGTGATCTGAGAAGTCTATCTGGCTGGACAATTGGGGACTTAAAAGTTCACCAGACCCAGAAGAGTGGATTTAAATGGCAAGTGCTTCCCTGTAGATCACATTGAACTTTCTCATAAACTTGGTATAATGAAGTGCTGAACAGGGGACTTCTTTCAGTAGTATTTTCTCCCAGTAAGCATTAAGGAGGTTTGGCTTGCCAGTCAGAACTGGAAGGCAAAAGGTCTGTTTAGGGGACTACCTAAGGAGGGCAAACCAAAGTAGACAAGGGGTACTTAATATTTTGGTGAATCTCTTAAACTTTCCAAGTCTCGAATTTTTTTTATGTACAAAAATGGGAGGGAAATCAATAAGTGCCCCCCCAGGGTGCTTACTCTGAACAAAGTATCTAAATGTGTCAGGCCAATCATAAGACTAATAGAAGGACACACACACAGGAATGAATGCTTTGCCTATCTTTATATATGTGTAATACACTTCAGAATTTTAATATACTGGCTTGAGGTTAATTACTAATGGGCCAAAATTCAGAAATATTTCAAAATTTTAGAACAAAACTCTAAGAACAAGACTTCTTGAACTGTTCATGTCACTTGAAAGGTAACTATGGGTCGTTGTTTCCCCTGCATATCTTCCCATTGCCTTTCTTTGATCCCATTTTGGTGCTCCCCCGCTCCCCAAAGAAATCCTACTCATGAAAATTCCTCTTTTCTATGTCTCACATTTTTAGGGTCTGGATTGTTAGCTCCCTAAATTCTGATGACACTCATTCTCACCATGGTGTTAATGACTGATAAATATCTATTCCCTTTCTCTGGGTCATTTGCATTTCAAATGGGGATTCCTGGAGAGTCCCTGCTTTGAGGGAAATAACAAGTTGATGAGGGCCATGCCTAACAGAAACACCGGCCATGTCATCCTGAAAGTTGTCTTATGTGCAAAATCATACCGGAGGGAAAATTGCCAAATTTGGCTATTTATCAGCCTCTGTAAGGCTGCTAGCTCTGGTTCCCCCCCAAGAATGTCATGCGTGGGCAAGGTGAAGAGTGGAGAACAGAGAGGACACTGGGACACCTCGAAAATGTACCCTGATTTGAGGTGTCACCAAGTAGAACTTCATTGTGCTCAGCCCCTGTCCTGCACAGGTCTAGAGTGGGCCCAAGCAGCAAGCTCCTGGAGCGCATGTTTTCTCTGTGGTTCTTCCTTTCCACAAGTTTCACTGTGGGTGGCCATTTCTTGTCACAATTTAATTTTTCTCAGTTGCACACTGGGGTTCTAATCTTCAACACACCAGGAATAGAAACGTTTGTAGGAATCATTTCCCCAGAAACTCCAAATGCATTTACAGTAAACTGTACCCCAACCTGTCCAGCTGACTGTGTCATTTAGCAATGGCACACCCACTGTCTTAGCTACTTTTCAATTGCTGGGATAAAACACCATGACCAAAACAACTTACGAGAGAAAGCTTTAATTTGGAGCTTATGGTTTCAGAGGGTGAATCCATGATCTGCCTGGTGGGAAGCATGGCAGCAGGCAGGGGGCTGAAGCAGGAGCTGAGGGCTTACATCTCAATCCATAAGCAGAAGGGCAGAGGGGTGGGGCGCGACGCTGAGAATAGGGTAGGATTTGAAACCCCAAGGCCCACTCCAGTGACACACCTCCTCCAACAAGGCCATGCCTCCTATCCCTTCCCAACAGGGAACTAAGTATTCAAATATATGAGCCTATGGAGGCCATTCTCATTCCAACCACAAATATCCTTGAGTTCTGAGAGCCCAGGAGGTTAAATTTGGTGTTCTCTTCTTTTCTAGGAAAAAGCTATGTCAATGTGCCCAAAAGTTTTCTACTAAGCATGTGTGAAGGAAACAACGCAAAGTGCCCATTCCAGAGGGTGGGACAACTGAGTTGTAGTGCCTGTCAGCTAGGCTACACAGAGTTAGATAAAAGGGGTTTGAAGTTCCACACTAAAATTATGTCAGTTTTGGGAACAGTAGGATTCAAAATATAAAAACAAAAAAAAATCACTTCTATAAATATATATATACACATATATACACATACATACATATACAAATATGTGCATACAACACCTATATAGTGAATACATATACATATATAACATATACACACAAATTATATATATAATATATAAGTATATATTATAATATAATTATAATAATATAATTATATAATATATTATATAATATATAATATATTATAATATATACTTATATATTATATATATAATACACACACACACACATATATATATATATATATATATACATATATATATATATATATATATATATATATATATATATTCTCCAGGAAGTTCTTTAAATCCCTCCAAAGAGACAGTATAGTTTATGAAGTCTGTTTTCAGGAGTCCAGGGCTGTGTCCCCTGCCTGTGAGTCTACTGCCAAATGTAACAAAAGTATTCATAGGAAAGGGCCAAGGAGCAGTGGCCCCAAAATCTATGAAATCAGAAGGAAAATTTAATTAATCATAATTCTATCCTAGACTGAGAGCTGAAATAATACCAATGAGGAAAAAAAAAGAAAAAGACTAGAGAGTCAGTGGGGGAGGGGAAACTCAGAAGCAGCATGGGGAACAAGAGTTTCCCTTTCTCCCCAGGACTAGAGTTCGTGTTTGCACCACTTAATGTGAGCCCATAAAACAAACAAGAATTTTGTTGTTGTAGGTTTTGGTTTTCATTTTTTATAGTTCGGTTTCTTCCTTTATGTTTCTGATAGTGGAGGATAAGGCAGCATGTGGCCCAAACATTCCTCCAAAATGCAATTGATAAGAGTAAAAGCTGGAAAAAAAAAGAGTAAAGGCTGAGGGCCAGGCAGGGCAGCACCCAGAGTGCACCCACAGCACAGCAGGGCTGCACAGTGCACCCACAGCACACCCACAGCACACCCACAGCACGGTTGCTCACTGAGGGCCAGGCAGGGCAGCACCCAGAGTGCACCCACAGCACACCCACAGCATGGCAGCTTCCTCTCCTCCCTCTCCTTACCACCCATTCTCTTCTGCTTTCTTCCCTCCTTTCCTTGTCTCGCCTCCTCTTTTTTTAAAGTCTTTGCTTCAGACACTGGAAACCAGTCAAGGACTGAGCACCAGGTATTGTTTCCTACTGGAAGGTGGCCTGCTTGAACACATCTTTGGGTCTCTTTGGAAAGACTGAAAAGTACATTCATTTCTAACAACTGCTTGAGCAGTCCTTCCTGTGGAAGGCTGAGCCTGCTGTGTCATCTGCAAGCCCACCCTCAGTAAACTTCCCAGAGCTTTGATGTTGCACAGGGCACATGGCAGTAGGCATCTGTCCCAGTGCGAGTCAGGGGCTCCCTATCTGCTGACAGAGGACCTTGGAAAAGGACAGACGGCAAAGACTCCCCGCACCTGCCACATCCTCTTCATCTGGTCCATGACACTTCTGAATCACTGGCATCTTTGTTGCAGCCTTTTGTCAATGCCATTTAAATGAATTTAGAATAATAATTTTATTAAAATGTTTTAGATGCCATATCTCCAATCCATAAAATTTATTGTACTTTTATGCAGAATTATACTGGAGTTGAAACATATAAATCAATTTATAAGGTCTAATGACACACAAACGCTTAAAAACTAAAGGCAATGTAGTAAATTCAAATTACCATTACAAATGTAAGCTTTGTAGTCAGTGTGTGACCTGCTAAGGATTATATTTAACTCCCCTGAGAGTGGTTTATCATAAAACTTTATACTTTTATTACAGTGAATTATTAAGTCCTCCATGACATGAGTCATTCCTCGTACTGACTATGGCTTTTTTAATGACACTATAATAGACATCTTGCTAATGGCAGGAGGGTTGCTACTCTGCTGCAAGAGAAGGGGTGGGGGGGGAGGGAAAGACAATCCAGGACATGTGAATGCATGAACAGATTCCCCAAAGGACTGGCATTAACAATTGTACGCAGAGGTGTTCTAGCAGAAGCAAAAAAAGGCATACCTCTGCATGCTCTGTCCTGGGTAAACAATAACTTACTGCAGGAGAGAAATTCCATTTTAAAGTCACAGGTGGGAAAGAGGAAACGGTCTCGATTTTCTAGAGCAATTTTAGATTTCCATTAAAACTTTAAAACCCTTCCCCGGCTGCTGTGCCAGAGGTGGGCTCCTTTTTGTGCCAATAAGCTCGTTTTAATAACAGATGCTTGCCATCCCATAAAGTGGAATGACCACAGCTCCTAGACACGGCTTCCCTGCACTCACCCCTCCTATGTGAGCCCTGTCCACATGAAGACTCTTTAGCAGGAAACTCTATGGTCTGTATGAATCCAAGGACCTTCATGGTAAAGTCTCGGGCTTGATCAGACAATGCTCCGAATGTTCTCCATGGAGTCTGTGAGCTTCAGGAAGGCGATCTCTGTTTACTCGGTGCTCATAGGCTCAAATCTAATTGAGACCCAAGAAACTTGTATCCAACAACCATTCACACACACTTCACCATTTCTATAGAACTAGGATGGCAGAACACCAAGCCTCAGACCTAAGAGAACAGTGAGCTCTAATAAAAGATAAAAGATAGTCTTTATGCAATGGGGAGGGGGGGACATAAATGAGCTAACAATGAGACAGGGAGTCGACCAAGAGAGAGATGGCCTAGCTTTCTGTGCATCTCTGTGAAAGAATTACTTCTTTGTATGCTTTTCTCATGTGGTCTGTGATTGCTACTAAACTCTTCGCTGTTAGTCACCTTAGTAAGCCCCTCCCTGTGGTCATTTGGTCATTTTGGAAACTGTGATGCAAGAGCTGTAGGCCTCTACTTTTTCTTCCAGTGGCTTGATGGGGGCTCTCAGGCACTCATTTGCTGACATGCTTCTCTTCCTTCTCCTCCTCTTCTTCCTCCTCCTCCTCCTCTTCTTCCTCCTCCTCCTCCTCCTCCTCCTCTTCCTCCTCCTCTATCTTTTTATGGCCATAAAGGCTAGAATTACAGAGAGAGCATGTATCTCCTCTATAGCTCACTCTGATTTATAAACCACAGAGACTGCGTTAGGAAGAGCTTGCCATACAAAGATCTAATAGTCTGGGCAATTCAGTCAACTCAGAGCAGACTTGCAGACACGGACAAGGTGACTAACTCAAAGAAATCCTACTGGATGTTTTGAATTTTATAGTCACAGACAAGCTTTATATGAAATCAATTCCTTCTCAGGCTTTTGGCTAACATCATGTATAAAATTTATAGAAGCCCTCTCTGTATCCCCTTCTTTTTTCTCTTCTCTTGTCCCCCTCTTATATATAAGCATGTTCACACACATATGCTTACCATGAATTCATTTGAAAAGTTTTACTAATGAGTTTTACCTTAATTATTTCAAATTCTTTAACCATAAATAGTTTCCATGCCAAATTCTGCTGTTTATACTCCCCTCACCAAGACTGACGACTCTTGCTTTTGGGGATATTTTTCCATAAGTACAAGGTCACTGGGTTCAATCTAATTTAGTATTTATGAAGTGTTTATTTCATGCCAGGCCACTACGCTAAGGGACCTAGAATCGAATTTCACAAACACGGCACCATGTCCTATAAAGATGCTAGCCTGAGAGCAGGGTCAGCAAACTCTAGTCCAAGAGCCGAATACAGCCTGTCACTTGTTTAAATAAACAAAGTTTCACTGGGACAGAGTCACACTCATTCATCAATGACTCATTAATACTCATTCACAATGGCAAAGTTGAGTGGTTGTTACTAAATTGTATGGCCAACAAAACTTGAAATATTTATGGTCTGGCCCATTAGGAATAAATTGCTAGCCCCTCATTTGAGCAATGATTCTACATTCTACATGCAGTGGGTGGCTCTGTACATAGAAGTGCTGGCTGTTAAGCCTGACAACATGCGTACTATTCTTAAGGCCCACACATGGTACACATAGAGGAGCAATCCTTGAGAGTTGTCCCCTGACCTATATCCATGCACACATACTAACTAACTAACAAACTAACTATATAAATGAATAAATAAATAAATAAATAAATAAACTTACAAAATATTTTAAAAATACCATTGGTATTCAGACTAATTGTTTAATTAGAAATTAAAGAACTAAGCACACACACACACATGCACAACAACAACAACCACAAAACAAATAAAACAAAAAATAGATTCCCTACATGCTTGTTGATCCAGAACCTCACAGAGAATGACTTCACAGATCCACAGATGAAAACAATGATGAGTGTTCACTCAGTAGTGCTGCACTGTCTGAGGCAGCTTCCGTGTCACCAGAATGGGCTCATCTTCAGGAGGTGTTCTCGGCTGCTCTCGGATCTTTTGGATCTTTGGCTTTCTTCTTACTACTAGAATGTGTGAGTATAAGAATCTTACCAAGTACCCATGTGAGGACTGATTGCAGAGGCCGATCCTCTTGAGCTGGAGTTACAAGCAACTGTAAGCTGCAGGTCCACGTGCTGAGAATCAGATTCAGGTTCTCAGCAAGAACAACACATGCTCTAAATCACTAAGCCACCACTCCAACCCTTCCTGCTTTCCTAAGATCTTTTTCCTTAGTGGCATAAGTTGCCCACAACACACATTGCCACCAGGAGCAGCACAAATCCAGTTTCTTTATTAAGAAAACAATCAGACATTTGTGCATCCACTTCTTCCCACTCTGTGCATGCTATACATGAACTGAATATCATCATCATCATCATCATCATGATCATCATCATCATCATCATCATCATCATCATCATCATCATTATTATAGTAGCCATAAAAGAAAAACTGGCCTAATTTACTGGTTAAGGGGACCCATTTAACTCAACACACACACATACCACAAATCCAGCAACAGTATCTAATTTGAGAGACCCTCAAGCCATCGAGTACCTATCAAAATATCTGGAGACAGGCATCTCTGATCAGCTCTAGGATGGAACAGAGGACCTACACTGGAAGCTTTCATTCGGTCTTGATTTCCCTTGGGTACCAGGCATACTATGCAGTTGGTAGAAAAAGAGTAGAGCAGCTACTTAAACATGCAGACATTCTAATAACAGCCCAGTAAAACAGCCTCAGACAGAGCAAATTCAGAGTGTGCAGTAGCCTATGAGGTATTCAGAGACCTAGGAAAGACACACTCAAATTCAGGCAATCTGTATATCTCAACTTAATTTTTCTTAAATAAGTACTTATCAGTTACTAACTGTGGGCTCAGAACTAACTGTGGGCTCAGAAAACTGTAGTGTAGATGTGCACACACATATACACACACACACACACACACAGAGAGAGAGAGAGAGAGAGAGAGAGAGAGAGAGAGAGAGAGAGAGAGAGAGCATGTATATACTAAATAATGAAAGAATTCCAGATCTACAGGGAGGGAAGGTATCAAAGCTGCTAGCCATCATATGTAAAAAAGGACCTAGGACTTTTCAGACGATAGAAGAACTTGAGAAAAGAAGAGAATTCCTCACCAAGGGCAGATTCTCTGGGAGAAATGCAGAGGCAAAGAATCACTGGGACTAAGAAATCATTTGGCTTTCTTCCTTAGCCTTCAATATCTTCTCCAATAATGTCTTTGGGAGCACCAAGGAACTTTGAGGGATCTGGAGAACACTCTAGAATCATTCTCCAAAGCCATACACATTCACAAAGCACTCTTCTGTCAATTGTCTCTCAGTGACCTCTCAACAGCCCCACAATTACAAGTTATTAATTGTCACCATAGTAAAGAGTAGGCTTTTTTGCCTGACTTTCGAAGAGGTTAATAGAACACACACACACACACACACACACACACACAGAGAGTAATAAAGTTAGCAAATAGTCGAGCTGGAATCTTTATCCAGCTTTTCAAGGCTCTTTTCACAGAGAATGTGGGGAAAAGTGAAAAGATGCTTCCTTATCATAAAAAGCTGCAGCCTGAGCCAGGGTCCTAAATGGGCTTCCTTAGCCCTGAGGCCCCCACCTCTAAATGACAATAGCATCTAATCATTAGAAGACAAAGACAAAAGCCATGGTGTCTCTTATGCTCCCTGTGATAAATTAGGGCTTCTCTCCGTTATACACACACTCAAGGACTGCAAAGATGTTAAGGGAAATAAATGAAAAATCCGTATATTGCCCCAAGGCAGATTTTAGCTTGTTTTGCACAATCAATTCATATTTCAGTTCCTTGGCCTTTTGTTAAATCTTAGAGGGAAGAAAAGAGGGGGAACAAGAAGTCACACGTGGAAGCTGTAAAGCAGAGATCACTTTTCGGTGGTCATGTCAGATATAAAGGGCAAAATAACCAGAAAACCAAAAACCAAAACCCAGGTTGGGCAGCTGTAACAAAGACCAGAACCTATATTTGACCCTCCCCCATTTGGGGATTCGGATTTAAAAATATTTGAGGTATAGAGAAAAGAAAGGAGAGATGGGACAGAGAAGGAGGCAGGGATGAAGGGGCACTTGGAAAGGAGGGAAATATAGATGCAGAAACAAAAAAATGAGCACAAAGAAAATAAGAGATAGTCACAAGCTATCTCCCGTGATCCAGTCACTTGGAGTACCATACAGCAGTGCTGTTTACATCCCGAATAAGGGCTTCTCCTGGGAATAGCCTTGCGATTGTCCTAGAAGGAACACCAGGAGGTCTGTGGTGGAGCCAAAACAAGAGCTAGCTGGTCAGTCAACACTCGGATTGACAGTACAAGATGGCCCAGCTTTTCAGGTCTGAAAGCTACCCAAAGTTGAGCTTTTCACCACCATTCTTTACCCATTTCAAGCTCCCGGTTAAATCCGTCCCAAAGGGAGAGCCAGAGTCTCCTAGGACAGTTCGACCCCTGATTTCCACCCCTGAGATTTGAACCACCTCTCATCCCCACATCACCAGACGACCTGTTGACAAGTTGTGCACTTACACCCTCCAGATTGCTGGATGACCTGTGTACACTGGCTGACCCTTCCTTCCCTTTGTGGCCCTCAGCAGTTCCCGCACAGCACTTGAGACAAGTATTTAAGACAGTGATGATGAGACACTGAATCAGCTTTCTGTCTCCACAGCACTTTCTATTCTGCCTCTTCCCTTGGTCACTATGACCAAATACAGAAAGAAATGACTCAGGAAAGATTTACTTGGGCTCATGGTGTGAGATTTCAGTCTCTTGTGTCAGGGACACATGGCCAAACAGCTCTGCCAGCTATAGAAGAGAGTGCAGTGAAGTTGTCCACCAGGAAGATTGTGGACCAGGAAACAGAATGAGGCCGGGGCCAGGAGCTGAGTTAAGGCTTTCAATAGCCTCTCTCCAGGGACCCATTTCCGCCAACAATGTACTATGTCCCAAAGGTTACCTAGCTTCCCAAAATGACACTACGGAAGGAAATATGCATTCCAAAGCATAAGCCTGTGCAGAGATTTCAGATCCAAACGAGAATGCCTATTTTGTCTTCTTTTCTGATATATTTACTTCAGAGACCTATCATTAGTGCTTTTAATCAAGGTTTGGGTCTCCTCTGTTCTACATTTGTTTTCCAGTCTTTTTATCTCTGCTATTATTTGTACTATCCTCCTTCTATTTTCTTGGGCTCTATATTGTTCCACTCTTCCAACTTTTAAACCTGGAGGTTTTGTTCATTGATTTTCAGCATTTCTTATTTTCTAAGTCTGTAAGGTATCTCTAGACATAGCATGAGCTATAGCACACAATTTGGGAACATGAATTATTATTATATAATACTAAACTTCTAAATGTCTAAGTCTATAAACTTGTCTCTAGACATAGAATGAGCTATAGCACATAATTTGGGAACATTAATAATTATTATGCAATCCTAAATGCCTTGTGCTTTTTCTGTGACACATTACTTACCTGGATTATAAAGTCGGTCTTTCGGATTTGTGGGTTCTGCATACACAAGCTCAACCAATCAGAGATTTAAACCTGAACAGACTCTTTTTATTATTCCCTAAGCATCTGTCAACTATTTACATACTATTTATACCTAGAAAGTGTTTAAAATCAACATTTAAAACATACTCGAAAATGAATGTAGGTTATATCAAAAAACTATACCACCTTATGTATCTGCTTGGGAAATCTCTAGATTTCGGTATCTACAAGGGTTTTAGGACCAGTTCCTCACAGACAGTGGGAACAATCCTCTGGGGCATTTCCTTTAGGTAGCCAATGCTACTGCTTTATAGTAAATTTGCATTGTGTTCAGAAGATGTGGCTCTCTAGTAATGATATTTGACAGTGCATGTTAGATGATAACAGACACTTTGTGTGCCTTCCAAATAACATGTGTTCTAAACTGGCACACCATTCTGCTATGTCCACTGTGTTAAATTGTTGTGCATGCCTTAAATCTTCAATCTTACCTGAGGTTCCTTTACTTGCCCATCACTTACTAAAGAATAAGCACAGAATCACAAAACTTGAGTTAGACTTGTCTCAAAGTTCTTCCTATCTTTGTTGAATACAAGATATACCACAATGCAGAATTATAATAGCCTTCTAACAATTTGATATTTCATCATATGATGGGTCATTTTTCTTGGTAATGCTCTTTTCTAAAGTTAATATAGCAATTTCAAGCCTCTCTTTGTTAGAATTTGTTTAGATACATTTTTCATTCAAGTTCTGTGTGTCTTTAGCTGTTTGTTGCTTTTGTTTGTTTGTGTAGCAGTTTCTCTCCAGAACCCAGGCTTGTCTGAACCTCATACTCCTCCTGCCTTGGCCTCTCAAGTGCTAGGATAGCACGTGTATACATCTCTGTCATTGGGTATTAAGATCATGTTTAAAACTATTTAACATACTTTAAAAACCTAGTATGATGCCTGTGCTTTCTGATCAGAGAACTAATTGTATTTATAGTAATTACTATTATATTTAGGTTTGTTTTATTATCTTACCACATATTTTCTATTGCCCTGCCACTTTAAAAAAATGTTTTTGTTATATTCATGATGTGTGCTTAGGGTGTCTATGCATGAGTGTGGAGCACATCAGGCAACTCTGCAGAGTTAGTTATCTCCATCTATTTTAACTGGGTCCCTGGGTCCCAGGCTTGGGCAGCAAGCACCTTTATACCCTGGCCATCTTACCAGCCCTATCCTGCTAACTTTCTTCCTTTTTTTAAATTTCCCTCCCCTCCTTTTTGAAGGTTAAGCTGTTCTCTCTCTGGCTCTCTATTGTCTCTGTCTGTGGACAGTAAATTGCCAAAGCTCAAAGTGGATTCCTACTGTTACCGTCCTCCCAACAACTATACAAACCTAGAACATTTATGCTCTAACCCCTCATCCAACACTTGATTACTTTATATAATTCTACCCAGAATCCCAGACTTTGTAAATGACCATTTTTCTTTTACCTGAATCAGCCATTTTGGTAGGCTCAAATTAAGGTGATTGTTATTTAATTTATCTGGAGCAGTTCTCTAGAGATTTTTCTATGTAAAACTCCAAATAGAGGGCTCTGGGTTTGTTTTTTTCCCAGTATGTAGAATACCTTATTATCTTATATTCTATTGCCACTGTTGGAAAGTCTAAATACAATATTTCACAGATAATATATGGTGTTCTCTGGCTGCTTTTTAAGTCCTTTCATTGTCTTTATACTTTATAGCTGTTTTATCCAATATTTATCCTGCCCAATTTATGTTGAACTAGCGAAGATTTATGCTAAGTAACTGATAAAAATTCTCAATTATTCATCTAATATGCCATTTTCCATTTTTCCTGCAGCAACTGTCGATATCTTTGATTAGATATATTTTAGTCCTTTTTATCCCATCCCACATCTTCCCTAACTTCTTGGACTCTGTCTGCATTATCTGCCTTAGGTTGGTCCTTGCTGGGATTTCTGGTGTCTCCTGCACTGCACTTAACAAGATAAAATCCCTGCTTGATTCTGTCTGATTTTTCATGGTATCCCACAAGTTAACCTCTATCATACCTTTCTGTTCGACAAATTCATCTCAGTCATCTTGGTCTCTGTCCCTTTCTCATATTTGAAGGTTTCCCATTTAAATTTTTTATAGATTGAGCATAGCTATTTTAAGCTGGATGTCTGGTCATTTCAGCAAGTGAAGATTCTCCAAGTCTAACTTGGAGTTCAGCCTTTTCTCCCATCCACTCACATGTGGACTTTGCTTCCTAGTGGGTTTTCTGACACCTGCCTGAACTCTTCAATGACTTTGTAGGGTCCCCTCTTAGAACTTTAGACATGGCTTGGAAATGGCTTTCTTTAGACAAAGGAAGAAAGTCACCCAGCTTCTTACTAAACAAGACTACTTTGAATGAAATTCTCTACTTGAACTCTAATTTAAATTACATAGGTAGCAGAAAGCTCATAGAAGAGCTTGCTACTAGCCACTAACTCTCCAAGAATTTCCTTTCACTGAACAGCAAAGGTGAATCTTTACCTCTGGTGTACTTTTCTCTATTTCTTTATTCATCTTCATATTCAGCCACAAGCCTTTTGACTTTGAAGTACATATTAGGGACTCTCTCAAACACCTCAAGGGAAGACCTTCCCATGTAGTTCACCATTAAGGCAAAATTTGGTGCCATGAAGGTTCTCCAGAAATCCTGAGTGAGTACACTATTGTCTGCCAGTGCTCATCTACTGCCGCGGACCGGGGTTTCTTACCGGGGTCCCTTGTTCCACAGGACTAGGGATTCCGGCCAGGTGGGCACGGGATTCGGCCTTGACAAACAGACTACACACGAGTGGTGTAAGATCTGAGTGTATTTCTTTAAAAATGACATGAGGCTTTTACAATCATTGCAAAAGAGAAAAGAAAAATCTGGCAGCTCAACAGTTGAGCTACCTCTGAGGCTATCTGAAACATACTGGGTCTAAAGCAGCAGCTATCTCCTCTGAACTGGTGCTGCATCCCCCGGGCCCAAGTGCTCTGGGCCTGGGGGACTGTGAGAGATACATGAATCTGAGTCCTAGCCCATCTAAGTTCTAGTGCTAGTCCTGCATGCGAGTCCAAGTCCTTCTTCCCCGTCCTAGTACTAGACTGAAGTCACGTAGGCAAAACGACCCCCACACACCAAGGTCAGCAGGGTCTGGTAGCTAGGTTTGAAGCAGGAGGAAGAGGGGTGGAGCCCTCCCTGTTGAGGTATTCTTATGCTAATTCTCTGGTTCTTGCTGGAGGCAGGCAGAGGGGAATCCCGACCTAACACTTTCAGCTAACGTCCTAGAGTGAGAGAAACCTTTCAATTACTCTCTAGTACTTAAAACATTAAACTAAGATAGTTGGAATCATTGTGTCGGCCAGGAGATAATGTCCAATCTTAACCATTTACAAATCATTACTTGGGGTAGCTTTATGCCTAATTATGAGGCCGTGTTGATGATTGGAAAGACTAATTCTGGAACACGTCTGAGTTAGGGGATATACCAGCGACTAGTCTGAAATCCAGGAGGCACAGAACTCCTTTTGAAGTCTTATTGCCTCTTATCCTTTATCAGGATTTTATCCCCGATATTTTGGATGTGACTGGAGTAGACGAGTGTGAGTGGCAATCTACCTTATACATCATCCTCCCTTCTATCTGGCATTAGCATTGTGTTTCCTTTAATACTAGCTCTGCAAAGTAAATGAATAACAAATAAGTCAAAGTAAACTTTATTTGTAACTCATTTAGCACATTGTCCTACAGTCTTATAATGACTTTGTAATTCATATAAGTATTGGAATAGCTTCAACAAAAAGTAATGGATGAAAAGCAAAGATTATCATGGTTCAAATACTAGCATCTCTGATGTACCAAAGAGAATTCAATTCCCACTTCATTCTACAAGCCATCTGAAGCCTAGATTTATGAAGGTTTTGCAATAGCTTCTGAATCTAATCATTATCGCTGACCTTGTGGGTTCCCATACCTTAGTTATTTGATCTCTTCCCAAACCTGGGATCTGGGAAGTGGCACCCTAATTCTAAGGTTCCTTTCAGTATTGATACCATTAATGGTCCACATAGTTCCCCTTTTTCCTTTGGCCCACAACTTCAGTTTTTGCTAAGATTCATTCTTCATACATTTATTGCTCATCTATTATGTCTTAGTCACTGTACTTGTTGAATAACAAAAATCACAGATCTTCATAGAAATTTCCATGAGAGACCTCTAGAGATAAAAGTCCATTTTTACTTAGAACTTGTATACATCAGGAAGGAGAAATACAATCCCAACAGGACTCAAGGTAGTCCACAAAGGAGCAGCACTGATATCAACTTGGACTTGATTAAGACCATCTAAGTGTTGAGGGCAATAATCAGTAACCTGTAGTTCTGTAAGCTCTCCGGGCAGTAATTAAACTTACCACTGTCTCATGTCATTTTCTGGTATCTGATTTATTTAATGATAAAGTCTGAATTTTACTGATTCTGATTTCTGTTCTTCAAGATAGTCACCAATTTCTTAAAACACCATTGAAAGGAGCACTTACATTAACACAGTTTCTCTCAGGATCCAGAAGGACTGATTGTGCAGTCTGTGATGCCTGTAGACACAGGGCATAGCATTCTCAGCATAAAGTAGAATGGCTGCAGGGTTTTGATAGACTATCTATATCAGCAAAGCTGGCAGATTCCCCTTGTTTCCTCATCTTGCCATTTGCACAAACGTAGCTGATTTTCATGAGGGGATGCAAGTCCCAGCCAATCTGCTCACTGTGTGGTTGCAAAGGGCAGGGCAAACAGCTACATGGCCTACCCACATTTAAATCACCGTAGGAGGGGGTGATGTGGTAATCAAAGCCCATGTCCAGAAGTAGCCTAAAGGCCATTAAAAACAAAGGAAGGGAGAAGTAAAGGAAATCAAGCTCAAAGGTACAGGTGGGCAAATACCACCATGATGTGGAAAAAGCAGCTCTCTGCAACAGTACTAAGGACTCTGTTTCCTGCAGTATGGGAGTCAAACCTCACTCAAAGGGAAACAACATGATGTAGGAAAGAAAAAAGCCCGGCAGAGTCCAAAGTGAGGTAGTAATTCTTTCCTGGCAGAACTAGGAGGAAGGAAATCTTTCGAAAGAAAGGAACATACGGGGGCTGGCGAGATGGCTCAGCGGGTAAGAGCACTGACTGCTCTTCCGAAGGCCCTGAGTTCGGATCCCAGCAACCACATGGTAGCTCACAAACACCCGTAATGAGATCTGACGCCCTCTTCTGGTGCGTCTGAAGACAGCTACAGTGAATTACGCTGGAGCGAGCGGGGCCATCCTGACTTCAACGCCCAGCAGCCACACACATGATGGCTCACAGCCATCTGTACAGCTACAGTGTACTCATACACATGAAATAAATAAATAAATCTAAGAAAAAAGAAAGGAACATACTCAAAATGTACTTGTCTTAATAATTTAATGTGTGTGGGTTTTTTTTTTCTAATACCTTATGTGCCATGTCTTCATAACACATGGATGTGTGCTTAGCATGCTGAAACCCCATAATACCTTTCCCAAGTCATCTCAGGAAAATTCTGCTCCAACCGACGAGGTGGCAAAGACACTGCTGGATGGCTGCTTGCACTGAAATTTATTTTCACAACTAAAATAAGAAAGGGGGTAATTGGCTTTTGAGCTGCTGTCTAACTTACATGGTTAAGGCAAGATTAAGAGTCAACACTGTACAACAGAATCTTGGGGGATCCAATAACTCCCTATTCCAGGATGAGAAGAATAAAAGACTTTGGGGTTCTTTGGGGAGAAGGTTCCCTCCATGGAAGCTCTGTGGAATCCCCTTGACACTTCCAGAAGGAAACTAAGCACAGTGGTTCCACTCTGTGGTCTCACTCAGAAAGCATCAGTGCACTGGTGGCAGAAGAGAAGGTGTTACCAGTCTCTACCACTGACACTGCATGGCACAGAGAACACACTTCTCTGGCTACCCTAGTCTCCAAACATGTAGATAATTAGAAAGGATTATTCAGGTTGAGCAGTGGAATAAAGCATAGTAATGAAAGAGATTGCCAATTCAGATTATGTTCAAGGGGAAAAGAAGAAAGGAGGAGGAGGAGATGACAATGACAACAATGAAGAAGAGGAGAAGAAAGAGGACAGAAAGGGAGGAGTCCCCACAACTCTTGGGGTGGATAGAATACTGGGCCTTAAAGATCTCCATATTTGAATCTCCAGGATGAATGAATATGTTACATTTCATTTGGTAAATGGGAATTAATTAAGATTATTAATCAGCTGACTTTGAAGTAAGGCAATTATTCTGAATTACCCTGGTGGTTCCAATGTAATCATGTGGTCCTTAAATGAAGAAGCAAAAGATAACAGCCAGGACAGGGGAACCAGCACAAGGACTCAAGCAAAGAAGGATGAAGCACAGAAGACCAGCAGCCTCCAGGGGCTAATGTGGTAAGGAGAGCAGTTCCCTTTCCAACCTCCAGGGTGAACAGGTTCGATCACACCTTTAATCAGGACTTTTGACCAATGGCACTGTAAGCCAGCAAAGTTGGTCTGGGTGAAGCCGCTAATGTGGTTGTTTGTAACAGTGGTGACAAAGAGGAGTACATCCTCGCTCTAACACAGTCCCTCCTTCCCTCAGAGATAAACAACTATGGGTTGTATGCTTTTCCTTTTTGGACTTTTACTAAAGGAAATCATACCATGCATTTGTGTCTGGATTCCTTCGTTCTTTGGCAGTTTGAGGTGGCTATAGGTAATATACATAGTAACTGTTATCATGCCACTACTTAAAGACACACTGGGGCTCTTGCAAGCAGTGTGAGCAACAGCGCATATATCCTTCAGTGCTGTGTTTATTGTCATAAACCTAGAAGCAAATCAGCTGGATGGTAGGGAACCACAGCTGAAGTTGGTCATACTTGGTTATTTTCAGGACATTCTTACATGCTGAAATAGTTGTTCCAGATTAGCTTGCTTTGCCATCATTATCTTGTCCTATTTGTTGCTGCTGTCACTTTACCATTTTAATACTGAACTGTTTATTTTTATATTGCTGTGACAAATGCCATGACCAAGACAACTTATGAAAAAAATACTTAATTGGGTTTATAGTTTCAGAGAGTTAGAGTCCATGATGATGGAGCAAAGACATGGTAGCAGAAACAGCTGAGAGCTCACATCTTGATTTACAAGGAAAAGGCAGAAGGCACATTGAGTACTGTGCAAGACTTTTGAAACCTCAATGCCAGTAACAGATTTCTTCTAATAAGACCACACTTAATCTTTCCCAAATAGTTCCACTAACTGAGGATCAAGTATTTCAACACATGAGGGAGGTTATGGGAGCCATTCCCATTTAAATCATCACAAAAAAATATGTATAGTAATAGCTCATTATAATTTAAATTAGCATTTCTCTGATAACTAATGAGGTCATATATTCTTTGGTTCATGGGCATTCATATTTCTCCCATTATGAAGGGCTTACCAAGTTGCATGCCCATTTTCTATTAGTCTACAAGACATATTAGTCTATATCTTTTTCCATATTGATGTGTGGGCACTCTTAGTGTAACTTGAATATGAACACTGTGTTGGTTCTAGATACTGAAAATACCATTCACCCTATGGCTTGTGTTTTAATTTTTATAGTATCAATAGATATGTATGATTTCTTAATTTTAATGTAGTTTGGTCTTTTCCTAAGCATTTAGTACTTTTCAGATGACATTCCCCAACTCTAGATCATAAAGAGATTGTTCTAAATTATCTGCCAGAATTTTTAATATTTCAACTTTCACATTTATTCACACAAGTCACCTCTACTGGATTTTCCTGTATGATGTATGGTAAAAGTGAAACTGCATTAGAAAGACATAGAATCAACACTGCTCTGTTGTTGAACAAAGGTCCTAGACTCTTCCTGTGCTGACATTCTACTATTGGCACAAACCAAGCATCAGTGTATGTATATCCTGTTCCTGTGGTCTCTTTATTGCCTTGTGCAAATACATGCCAGCACCACACAGCACCATACATTAGCCATAGCTTCATGTATGGTTTGCTATGCCACACAGTGTGTTTCCCACCTGGTTCTGCTGTGAGATTATTTACTTTTTGCATTACCAGATAAATATTAGACTAAGGTTTTCTATATATACAGGATAAATCTGTTGAGAGTTTTCTGTAGCTTGTGTTGGCTATGTACATAAATACGAGAACTACCATCTTAAAAACATTATAAAATGTTTCTTATAAATATGAAATAAATACTTCTTATCTCTATTAAAAGAGATTAATATTTTAATACTATTTATGTTATCTTTTCACCATTAATTTTATATTTTAGGAACATAAAAATACCTGTTAGGTGTACCAATATTGTGGCAGTCTTCCTAAGTTTCTTTCTAAATTCTAATAATGTATATGAATATTTGGGAATTTTTCTATTATTAAAATCATGCTACTTATAAATAGCAAGAGAATTACTTCTTGGGAACTGTGGGCTTATGAGGGGGAGAACTCTAAAACAATGCTGAATTAAATAAAGCTATCCAGGCTCCTTGTCTCACTCCTAACTGCACAAAGATGCATTGAACATTATATCTTTAAACATAGATGTATTCAAAGTTTTGTCTTTCATAGACAGATCATATTAAGAAAAATATGTTTCTGTTTTTTTCCCTAGTGAATTTATGAATGAATATGAATTTATGTTGAATTTTACCAAAATCATTCCATGTAAATATTCTTCACTAATATCCTCTAACATAATAAAGTTGCTAATAAGTACTTAGTCATGTTTTCATTTTAAGGGAAAATATTGAACAAAAGGTTAAAAGCAAACAAATATGCTGGCAGTAAGATCACCCTACAATAAAGAGAACCAGGGTTTATAGGCGATACACTGACAGAAGTAGTAAAGGTTATAGGCCATAAATTAGTAGAAGAGGTGAAACTGGGTAAAATGACACCAATACAATTCAAAACAAAATGTGAGACACATTTAAGTCCAACATAACAGTAAGCACAGTTAATAAGATTGGTGTAATAATGGGTTAAAGCCGGTCTACAACTCTGCCCAGGGCATATTGGGTACACTGCCCCTCTCCCACACCCCACAGCCTGCCTCAGGAGGGCTGCCATAACCAAGGACACAGGTGATACCTCCTGCCACAATACCTGCCACAGCTAGTACCCCCAAGAGAGCCCAGTGGACAGATCTAGCTACTCTGCCTGAGCCCCATCTTCCTTCTGGTCTGTAACTTTGCCTAAGACAGAATGAGTGTTCCTGCCCCTATCCCATACCCAACAGCTTATCTGTCTTTCAGGAGATCTGCCTTAACCAGGGACACAGCCTGACTGTCTCCCGGGATCTCTGAGACAACCAGGGACACAGGAGGTCTCACCTAACCAGAGACAGCACTGTCTGCCTCTCAGAATGCCTTCTCTAATTCAAGTCACAGAGATATACATGCCTACAAGGAAGGACAGTTGTAGTCAGAGACACCCAGGCCAGTTAACACTAGAGATAACCAAATGGTGAGAGGAAACTGCAAGAACATAAGCAGCAGAAGCCACTGTAATTTGACACCATCAGAACCCAGTTCTCCTACCACAGCAAGCCCTGGACACCTTAAAACACCTGAAAAGCAAGATTCTGACCTAAAATCCCATCTCATGAAGATGATAGAGGCCTTTAAGAAAGATATAAATAACTCCCTTAAGGAAATATAGGAAAACACAGGCAAATAGGTAAAAGCCTTTAAAGAGGAAACAAATAAACCCCATAAAGAAACACAGGAAAACACAATCAAACAGGTGAAGGAATTAAACAAAAAAAAAAGTCCAAGAGAAACAATAAAGAAATCACAAATGGAGGCAGCCCTGTGGATGGAAAGCCTAAGAAAGAGATCAGGAGCTACAGATACAAGTATCATCAATAACAAAATTAATAGGAGCCAACAATAATGATCTTTAATATTTCTCAACACCAATGGACTCAATTCCCCAATAAAAAGACATAGGTTAACAAAATGGGTACATAACTGGATCCAGCATCATGCTACATACAAGAAACACACCTTAGTAACAAAGATAGAAACTACCTTAAAGTAAAAGACTGGAAAAAAGGTTTCCAAGCAAATGGTCCGAAGAAAATAAGCTGGAGTAGCCATTCTAATATCCAATAAAATAGACTTTCAACCAAAAGTTATCAAAAGAGATGGGGAAGGACACTTAATACTCATAAAAGAAAAAAATCCACCAATATGAAGTCTCAGTTCTGAATATCTATGCCCCAAATGCAAGGGCACCCTTATTCATTAAAAAAAAAAAAAAAAAAAAACTTACTAAAGCTCAAAACACACATTGAAACTCACACATTAATAGTAGAAGATTTCAATGTCCCACTCTATAGCACATTTCAGTCTAAAACAAAAGAATATACCTTTTTCTCATCACCTCATGGTACCTTCTCCAAAATTGACCATATAATCACATACTAATTGAGCCTCAATAGATACAAGAAGATTTAAATAATTCTATGCATTCCATCAGACCACCACGGATTAAGGCTGGTTGTTAATAACAACAAAAACAATAGGAAGCCCACATATTCATGGAAACTGAACAACCCTCTGCTCAATAATAACTTGGTCATGGAAGAAATAAAGAAAAAAATTAAAGACATTCTAGAATTTAAGAAAAATGAAGGCACAGCATACCCAATGTTATAAGGCACAATGAAAGCAGTGCTAAGAGGAAAATTCATAGCACTAAGTGCCTTCATAAAGAAATTGGAGAGATCCTACACTGTCAACTTAACAGCATACCTAAAAGCTCTAGAACAAAAAGAAGCAAACACTCACAAAAGGAGTAGATGGCAGGAAGTAATCAAACTCAGCATTGAAAAAAATAAACAATGAGAAACAAAGAGTTGTTATTTGAGAAAATCAACAGGATAGATAAACCCTTAACAAAACTAAAGGGCACAGAGACAATATCCAAATTAACAAAATGAAAAGGGAGACATAACAACACAAACTAAGGAAATTCAAAAAATCATCAGATCCCACAACAAAAGGCAATATTCAACAAAACTGGAAAAATCTAGATAAGATCGAGATAAATGTAGAGAGATACCATGTACTTAAGGTAAATCAAGATTAGGTAAGCTAAATAAACAGTCCTATAACCACTAAGGAAATAGAACAGTCATCAAAAGTCTCCCAACCAAAAAAAGCACAGGGCCAGATGGATTCAGTGCAGAATTCAACCAGGCCTTCAAAGAAGAGATAATACCAATACTCCTCAAACTATTCCATAAAATAGAAACAGAAGGAACACTATTTAATTCATTCTATGAAGCCACAGTTACTCTGATACCTAAACCACACAAAGACCCAACAAAGAAAGAGAACTTCAGACCAACTTTGCTTATGAATATTGATGTAGAAATAATCAATAAAATTCTTGTAAATCAATCTAAAAGCCTATCAAAAAAATCATTCACCATGATCAAGTAAGCTTCATCACAAGGATGCAAGGATGGTTCTGGATAAAAAATAATCCATCAACTTAATCTTCTATATAAACAAACACAAAGGAAAAAAATGACATGATCATCTCATTAGATGCTGAAAAAACATTTGACAAAAATAGAGTACCCCTTCAAGTTAAAAGTCATGGAGAGATCAGGCATTCAAGGAACATACTGAAACATAATAAAAGCAATATATAGCAAATCAACAGCCAACATGAAATTAAAAGGAGAGAAACTTGAAGCAATCCCACTAAAATCAAGGACAAAACAAACTACCTACTCTCTCCCTACATATTTAATATAGTACTCAAAATTTTAGATAGAGCAATTAGACAACAAATTAGGTCAAAGGGATACAAATGGGAAGAAAGAAGTCAAGTATCACTATTTGCAGATAATATGATAGTATACATAAGTGACCCCAAAATTCTACCAGAGAACTCCTACAGCTCATAAACAACATCAGTAAAGTGGCTGGATATAAAATTAACTCAAACAAATCAGTAGCCTTCCTTTATACAAAGGATAAACAGGCCAAAAAAGAAATTAGGAAAATAACACCTTTCACAATAGTCACAAATAATATAAAACATTTTAGTGTAACTCTAACCATGTAAGTAAAAGATCTGTATGACAAGTCCCTGAAGAAAGAGATCGAAGAATTCAGAAGATGGAAAGATCTCCCATGCCCATGAACTGGTAGAATTAACATAGTAAAAATGGACATCTTACTGAAAGCAATCTACAGATTCAATGAAATCCTCATCAGAATTCCAACACAATTCCTCACAGACATAGAAAGAGCAATTCCCAATTTCGTATGGAATAACAAAAAACCAGTATAGCCAAAACAATTCTGAACAATACAAGAACTTCTGGGGAAACCATCAACCCTGACCTCAAGCTATACTACAGAGCAATAGTGACAGACAGGGAGATCAATGAAATAGAATTAAAAACTCAGAAATAAACCCACATGCTTATAGACACTTGATCTTTGACACAGAAGCCAAAATCATACAGTGGAGAAAAGAAAACATCTTCAACAAATGATGCTGGTCTAACTGGTTATCTGCATGTAGAAGAATGCAAACTAATCCATATTTACCACTTTGTACTAAGCTGAAGTCCAACTGGATCAAGGACCAACACTTAAAACCAGATACATTGAATCTAATAGGAGAAAAAGTGGGAAATAACCTCGAATGCACTGACACAGGAGAAAATTTCATGAACAGAACACTAATGGCTCAGGCCCTTAGATCAACAATTTACAAATAGGACCTCATTGAACTGAAAAGACTCTGTAAGGCAAAGGACACTGCCAATAAGACAAAACAGCAATCTACAGATTGAGAAAAGATCTCTACTAACCCTATATCTGATAGAGTGCTAATATCCAAAGTGTATAAAAAACTCAAGAAGTTAGACTCCAAAGACAAAATAACCCAATTAAAAAATGGAGTACAGATGTAAACAGAGAATTCTCAACTAAGGAATCTCGAATGGCAGAGAAGCACTTAAAGAAATATTCAATTCTGCCCATTCCAATACCTGATCATGTTCCCCTTTTCTTCTCCCTGTCCACTCTCCCACCCAGGTCCCTCCCTTCCTCTGCCTCCCATGCTTGCTTTCTTCTCCCTTCCATGTGGGATTAAGGCACCCTCACTTGGGCCCTTTGGCTTGGCAACCTTCTTGAGTTCTGTGGATCATATCCTGGGTATTCTGTACCTTTTGTCTAACAATTAGTGAGTACATACCATGCATGTCCTTTTGGGTCTAAGTTACCTCACTCAGGATATTTTCTAGTTCCATCCATTTACCTGCAAAGCTCATGATATTCTCATTCCTAATAGCTGAATAGTATTCCATTGGGTAAATTACCATATTTTCTGTATCTATTCTTCCATTGTGGGACATCTGGGTTGTTTCCAGCTTCTGGCTATCACAAATAAGGCCACTATGAACATAGTGGAGCACATGTCCCTGTGGCATGGTGGGCATCTTTTGGTTATATGCTCAAGAGTGGTATAGCTGGGTCTTCAGGTAGATTTATTTCCAATTTTCTGAGGAACCTCCAGATTGATTTCAAGAATGGTGGTACCAGTTTGCAATCCCACCAGCAATGGAGGAGTGTTCCTCTTTCTCCAAATTCTCTACAACATGTGCTGTCACCTGTGTTTTAAATCTTAGCCATTTTGATCAGTGTAAGGTGGAATCTCAGAATCATTTTGATTTGCATTTCCCTGATGACTAAGGGCTTTAAACATTTCTTTAAGTGCTTCTTGACCATCCAAGAGTCCTCTGTTGTGAATTCTCTGTTTAGTTCTATACCCCATTTTTATTGGGTTGTTTGGGTTCTTTGGAGGTTAGCTTCTTAAGTTCCTGAATCCCTGAAGGCCAGCCGGAAGAATGGAAACAGGCAACCTCAAAAGGTAGGAGGTGATGATGACCCTCTAGAATGATCCAGAGACCTATAAGGTTAGAGATGTTCAGGACTCAAAGGGAGGGACCTTAGATGAAATGCCCAACAGTGGGTAGAGGGAACTTGTAGAGGACACCTCCAGTAGAAAGACAGGGCATCAAGTGGAGGGATGGGGTTGCCATCCCACAGCCAAAAACTCTAACCCAGAATTATTCCTGCCTAAAAGAACTGCATGGACAAAAATGAAGAAGAGACTGAGGAAAAGAAGGTCTAGCAACAGGCCCAAATTGGAATCCAGCTCAGCAAGGCCTGAAGTTATTGCTGATACTATGGTGTGTTTACAGATAGGAGCCTAACATGGCTGCCCTCTGAGAGGCCCAACAAGCAGCTGAAAGAGTTAGATGCAGAAACTTGCTCCCAACCAGTGAATAGAAGCTGAGGACCCCTGTGGTTATATTAAGGAAAGGCTGGAAGAAGCTGAGGAGGAGGGCAACCCCATAAGAAGATCAACAGTCTCAACAAACCTGAACCCCCAAGATCCCTCAGGCACTGATCCACCATCCAGGTAGCACACACTAGCTGATATGATTCCACCCCCCCCCCCCAACACACACACACACATATACAAAAGAAGACTGCCTGGTCTCTCCTTAGTGAGAAAAGATGCACCTTTCTCTGGAGACACTTGAGGCCCCAGGGAATAGGGAGACCTGGTAGGGATGGGGTATCAGGGGGACATCCTCTTGGAGACAGAGGAGGAGGAATGTGATGAGGAACTGTTGGAGGGCAGACTGAGAGGGGGATAATGACTATAATGTAATAAATGATGAAAGATAATTTAAAATAAATAAATAATATTAAAACAAAAACAAAAGCAACAACAAAAAGAAATGTTCAACATCCTTAGTCATCAGGGAAATGAAAATCAAAACAACCCTGGGATTCTACCTTACACAAATCAGATTCTACCTTACACATGTTGGCGAAGATGTAGAGAAAGAGAAACACTCCTCCGTTGCTGATGGGATTGCAAACTGGTATAATCACTATGGAAATCAGTCTGGCTGTTCCTCAGAAAACTGAAAATACTTCTACCTGAAGACCCAGTTATACCACTCCTGGGTATATAAGCAAAATATATTCCACCATATTACAATAACACATGCTCCACTGTGTTCATAACAGCCTTATTTGTAATAGCCAGAAGCTGTAAACTACCCACATGTCCTTCAACCAAGAAATGGGTACAGAAAATGTGGTTCATTTATACCATGGAATACTACTCAGCTATTATAAATGAGGACATCATGAATTTTGCAGGATAGAACTTGAAAATATCATCTTGAGTGAGGTAACCCAAACCCAAAAGGACACACAGAGTATGTACTCACTAATAAGTGGATGTTAGCAAAAAAAGTTCAGAATACCCATGATACAACTGTCAGACCATATGAAGTTTAACAAGAAGGAAAGTCAAAGTGTGGATACTTCAATCCCACTTAGAACAGGGAACAAAATAATCATGGGAGGCAGAAAGAAGGAGGGACCTTATTGAGAAAGGAAAAGAGGAGTAAATGGGGGATCGGGATAAGGTATGAATGGAGACAGGAGATAAGCCCAATCGGACAGGAGAATGAATAGAAATATGCAGGAGTATGGGGTATGGGCCAGGGGAACCTCTAGAAAGTCACAGAAACCTGGGAGATGTGAGGCTTCCAGAACCCAATGGGGATAGCCTTAGCCGAAATGCCCAACAATGGTATCAGAAGAGATCACTTTCAATAGATAGACATGGCCCCCAATTGAGGCATGCAGCCACCCGCTCATCTTCAAAATTTTTGACCCAGAATTGTTCCTGCCTATAGGGAATGCAAGGTCAAAAATGGAGCAGAGACTGAAGGAAAGGCCACCCATTGACTACCCCAACTTGGGATCCATCCCATACGAAAGCACCAAACCCAGACACTATTACTGATGTCATGTTGTTCTTGCAGACAGGAGCAGCCTAGCATGACTGTCCTCTGAGAAACTCTGCCAGCAGCTGACTGATACAGATGCAGATACTTACAGCTCAACCATTGGACTGATGTCTGGAACCCCTATGGAAGAGTTAGGTGAAGCACTGAAATTGCTGAAGGGGATTGAAACCCAATAGGAAGAACAACAGTATCTACTAACCCAGTCCCTCACAGCTCCCAGAGACTAACCCACCAATCAAAGAGCAGACATGTGCTGGTCACTGGCTCCCACTACATATGTAACAGAGGACTGCCTTGTCTGCCAGAAATAAGAAGCATGCCCTTAATCCTGTAGAAACTTGATGCCCCAGGCAAGGGGGTTGCTAGTGGGGTGAGGTGGTAGTGGGTAGGTGGCTGGGGCACACCCTCGCAGAAGCAGAGGAGAAGGGTGAAGAAGAACTCATGGAAGGGGAACGAGGAAGGGGACAACATTTGGAATGTAAATATAAAATAATTAATAAAAATAATAAAATGTGGTTCCAAATTAATAGTGACTTTTTTTTTTTTTAATGGTGAGTGGTCATGTCCATGTATAAGCAGATCATCTCACAGTCTTATTGTTCTAGAACCATGTTTATCAGTCTGGGCTTTGTTCATTGAAGGTTACCCCTATAAACTCTACATAATTGCACTTAAGAATGAATCTCTTTGGTTGGGTACTTTATAGTCACATATTAATGTGAATTATACAAATTAACAACTTAAAATTCAAATTAATAATATATGGGGGTTTGTACGTCTACTAATATGTAGACTGTATCAGCAGAAACCAGCAATGGCTGCAAAACTAAGGGCACCTTAATATCCTTTGGAAATATCAATGTTTGTACATTGCGCTACTAAATTACAATCATATGGTATGGAGGCTAAGAACTATAAAGATTTTTAGGGTGTTTTTAAAGTGCAACCTATACTAAGAGTCACTTATCTAACTGCTTAATGTAATTTTTAAATGAAAGAGAATAAAGATTAAACACTGCAAAAAAAATTAATAAAAATGGGATTAAATCACAGTAGCCAGAAAACTACTAAAAAGCACTAAACAAAAGAAACTCACTTCAAATATGAAAGCATAAGTTGGCTAAAAAGGAGAAATGCTAAAACATATGTTATTTTAACACCTTTTCAAGAGAGAAGAGTAATTACGTTAAGATTGGTTGATATAGATTTCAGAGCGTACTTGTAAAAGTCTTTTCAAAATTATAAAAGAATCAACTCAGTATGAGGAAATGATTATCTTAAACATTTTTCACTTACAGAATATTCACAATGTCAAAGCAAAAACGGATAGAGAAAATGAGAAATAAACAACTAGCAATAGGTTTTTTAAAAAATGTTTTTAATAATTGCTAGGAAAAAATGGGACAGGAAATTGGTGGGGATAGGGAACAGAGAAATTTAGTCAGGCAATATGGCCTAGGAGACATCTAGACAAAAATCCACCCAACAACAGAAACATTCTTCTAAAAATACAAAGTATCACTCCATAAGCAAAGTGCAGAAGGAAACTGCTTTCACTTAAGAAAGCTTAGAAGGAAAAACTCACTGACACCCCCTCCCCAAACCACACTTCATGGTAAAAGATTGAAGGCCTCTTCTTTAAGGTCAAGATCCATTAAAAAAGATGGTCAAGTTCACGTCATAGTAGCATGATGCCACGAGGCACAGAACAAATTATCAAGAAAAACAATAAAAGGCTGTTAAACTTAAAAATGAAGTAAAAGTATTTGTTTCTCAAACAACATGATCCTATACATAACCTCTCAAGATTCTACTAGTCCCTGTGTGTGTCACAGGCACCGTTAGAACAAATAACCACATTCAGTAATTAAAAACATACCTACTATATAATCCTTTCATCCCACATCTGTGTATATGAACAAATGAATTGAAAGTGGGACCTCAAAATAATATTTTTTTTCATGCATGTCTATTGCAGCAAAATAGACAGTAGCCAAGAGGCTGCTCATACATCTGCTAGTAGAAGTATTGTGATTCCTTGGTTTGAAATGTCTCCTGCAGGTTCAGGTAGGTACTGGGAGCTTGGTTGTCAGTTGGTGGCCTTTGGTGAGGTGATTTGATCCTGGGGTCTCTGATCTCTTCAATTGCTTAATTCCCCAATGGATTCACATTATGATGCCCCTGAAAGAGGGTGAAAAGTAAGAGGTTGAGCATTATTGGAGGAAGTGTGTCACAGGAGGGGCAGGTCTTTGTGGTTTTCCATCTTGCTCTCGTCACTTCCAGTGTTCTTTCCACTGTTTCCTGTCAGCCCTGGTATTAGCATGGCTCCCTTTGCCCTCTCTGCATTGGCCCACTGAAGCCTCTGAAACTCGTGGAAATTTTTCTTTCTTCCAGTGGTAGTTTCTGCCCAGTATTTCATTCCAGCAATAAAAGCATCTAGCACAGTAAGTAAAATAAGTTACAACTTCTAAAACAGAAGGGAATTCTAACATGTGCTTAGCCATAGAGCTCTGAATGCATCAAGAGAAACAAAGTGGCACAAAATGACAAATACTACATTATCTCATTCAGAGATTTCCATAGGAGTAAAGTTCGTAAAAATGTAAAACACACTAGTGGACTAGTGGTGACCAAAGACTTGGTTGATGAGGGTGGACATTGGGAGTTGTCTCATGAGTATAGAGTTAATTTTGCAAAATAAAGTTCTGGAGATTGGTTTGGAAAGCAATATGACCTTGCTTAGGACCACTAAACTATATACTTACAAATAGCTGAGATTTTAAAAATGACCAAGGTAGTTACCAAGGTAGAGCATTTTCTAGGCTATAAAATGGATCTTAAGTAAAAATTTACACTTGACCCTAGCCAAAAGACTGAGAAGCGATTAAGTAAAAATTTAAATACTTTATCAGATCACATAGGCCTGAAAAAATTGTGAAAAACTTATAAGTTTAGATCACATTTTATTCATTTGTTGGTTTGTTTGTTTACATCCCAAATGCTGCCCCATCCCCTGCTCCCTCCATTACAGAGTCTCTCTACCTATCTCCTTTCCCCTTCTTCTCTGAGATGATGGGGCCCCCTTGGGTATTCCCAAGCCTCTGTCAAATTAGGTGCATCCTCTTTTTTTTTTTTTTTTTAGATTTTTTTTTATTAGATATTTTTTTATTTACATTTCAAATGTTATCCCCTTTCCTGGTTTCCTCTCTGAAAACCCCCTATCCCATCCCTCCTCACCCTGCTCACCAACCCACCAACCCTTGCTTCCCTGTCCTGGCATTTGCCTACACTGGGGCATAGAGCCTTCACAGGACCAAGGGCCTCTCCTCCCATTGATGTCCAACAAGGTCATCCTCTGCTACATATGCAGCTGAAGCCATGGGTCCCTCCATGTGCACTATTTGTCTGGCCTCAATATAAGAGGATGCACCTATACCAACCAAAAGAGTTGGTGCATGCTCTTATATTGAGGCCAGACAAGGCAGACATGGAAACTGAGCTACACGTGTGCTACATTGATCACATGTTCTTATTTGATATTTCTTTTCTATATTTTTATACTGTCAGAATTCATCTAGTTTCTTCTTCAACTTTCTAAATTTTATGCCATATAATTTTCTTTATTATTCTCTATTTAAACACTGACAGTATCTCTATCCTATGTTCATTCCTAGATGGTACTTTGTGTCTTTCTTCCCCTTTGTAATCAGTCCAATATGTGGCTTTTCCATTCTCCATCTATTGAAGAATGATCACTTGACTATTCCAACAGTTGTCATTACATATTCATAGAGTACACACTAGGTTTTGCTCTCATGTTTATTGGTTTTTTTTCTTTGTCATTCTAAACTACTAGATACAGCTCGTTTCCCCCTATAAATCATGCACCATGTTTCTTTCTAATCACATCTTTGGTAGCACCTCTAATGTCATGGTAGATGCTACTTTGTTTTGCTGCAGTACATATATATTTTTCTTATTTCCAATGTGATTTCTCAATGTAATAATTATTAAAGATATTAGCTAATTACAAGCAGTTGACAGTTGTGTCTCTTTTCAAAAGAGTATTTGTTATTGATACATAGATTCTTTTTAATTCTATTTATATAACATTCTGTAAGATATCAATTTAAAAATTTGTTTTTACTTGCTTTGCAAAAACTATTGCATTGGTCAATTTTATGTATACTGTCTGTGAATGTGAGCATAAGCTGTTGGAGATGGGTGGTGGTGGTGGTTGTATGTTACTGGGCATATCTCATACCATTGAAATGGAATTACACATGTAAATGCTAAACTTTGGTAAAAATGTTTCAGCATAATAAAAGGTACATTATTGGACATAGTATCCTGTATATGTTCCTTAGGACAATTGAGTATCCATGCTATTCATCATTCTCCCTCCTTATTAACTGTTGCCTTGCATGTTCTATTCATTACATTTCAATTATGAATTCTCACTTCCTTTGCTTGTTGTGCTTTGATTGAGTTGGCTCCCATAGTCTTGGGAATTTGAATACTTGGTCCCCAGTTCATGACCTTCTTTGGCTGGATCTAGGACGTGTGGCCTTGCTGGAAGAAGTGTATCACTGGAGGAGACTTTGAAGTTCAAAAACCACATGACAGTCTCAGTTTGCTCTGTAGGCTTTCTGCTTGTAAGTCACGATGGGAGCTCTCAGTTTTCTCTTCAGCTCTTCAGTCATCACTGCTGCCCCACAGTGCCATCAAATAAACCTACTTCCATGGCTTATTTTGGTCATGGTGTTTTATCACAACAATAGAAAGGTAACCAATATAGTTGTCCTTTAAACTGGTTGATGCACATTCAGAGCTGTTAGTAAATGGCTACAGATTTGAAACTGTGCTATCTTTGCAATAAGTTATCTTTTCATTATGACATATCTATTTTCATTTCTAATAATATTTTTTGCTTTAAAATCTTCTTTAACATTAATTTGGCTATATTTGCATTCTTATGGTTGATCCTTTCCTATGTTTTTAAACATTTTTAGGTTTGGGCAAGGTATTAGGTTTGGAACCCACGGCCCTGAGCCTTCTGCGAAAGCACTCTATTTCAGCTTCTCTATAAGACCATACGTTGGAATTGCATCTCGACAGCAGCACATGGTTCGATTTTGTCACTTCTCTGAGCTGAGAACTTACATGCCTAGTTCATTTAATCTGTGATATTTACTACAGTCACTGATGTGCTTGGATTTAAAGCTGTGCTTTTTACTTTCCCTATCCTGCCATGTTTTGTTTTCTATATTCTTTTGCTATCCATTCTCTTTCTTTCTTATAGGCTACGTATTTTACTTAGACCATCCCAATTATCTTTCTACCCATTCTTTTAATGAAAGTATTTGTATCTAGCCAGGCAGTGGTGGCACACGCCTTTAATCCCAGCACTTGAGAGGCAGAGGCAGACAGATTTCTGAGTGAGGCCAGTTTGGTCTACACAATGAGTTCCAGGACAGCCAGGGCTAACAAAGAAACCCTGTCTCGAA
>NW_022196905.1:6727544-6750177 GCF_008632895.1 Mastomys coucha
ACAACAACAAAAAAAAAAAACAAAAAACCATACTCATGACTTACTCCATTCTCTAAGTTTAATTCACACTTTCATTTTCCCCAAATGATTCAGGGGCCTCAAAATACTTTAATTCCATCATTTTCCCCAATCTATCTGCCATTGTTATAGTACATCTAAATTATATACAAAGATGCTTCCCAATTTATGATGGGTTACCCGCTAATAAATCCATTGTAAGTTGAAAATATTGTTAAGCTGAAAATACACTTAATACAACAAGCCCTCAGAACATGATAGCTTAGCAAAATGGCACACTAAGAACATGGCTATGCACTGTCTGGTCGTATGGCTGACTGAAACCTTCAGCTTCCTGCTGCTGTCCAGGATCATGCAAAGTGTCTCATCATAGAACTCTTCCGAATCAAAGCACTCTTTTTTTTTTTTTTGTATTTTTGTAAAGTTGGACACCCTTAACTAAAACCATTGTAAGACAAGTCGTATTTAGTCTTCTCAAATGGCATTATTATTTATATAAATCGGACTCATTTGCATTTATCCTCATTTCCATACCTTTTACTTCTTCTATATTCTCAACCTTCAGTCTGAAACTATCACAGGATAGTTCTGCTTTTCTGTATTATAGATCTATGGCAATATCTTTTCTGTTTTACTTATCTAAAAATATATTTCATTATGCTTTCATTTTGTAGGATAATTTTGGTGGGCACAGAATTCTACATCGCTGTTATTTGAGTCCATGTACTCCTGGCTTCTACTGCCACTGATGGGAAATTGGTTGTTGGGCTCTTTGTGCTTTCATCAGAGTAATGTCACATGCAACTTATTCTACTTCCTGGGAAGAGTTCCTATTATTTCATAGGTGGCTTGCTACAATTTAAAGAAACATCAGCCATTCTCCCTTACTATGCTGCTTTTACCCAGTCTGTTCTCTTCTCTCCTGATTCCCTTCTCCTTCACAGGTCACACATTTCCTCTGCATCTCTTCCACATCTTCTTTCATTTATTGCTTTCCATCATACACAACCTTCATTTGAATATTTTATTCTGAGCAATACTGAAGTGATCCTCTATTTAGCAGTGTCTATTTATTGCCTATTCTTTGAGCTCTTAGCACTATTATATTTTTCAATTCTAGAAATATTTACTTACTAAAATATTTGGTGTATCCTCCCAAATTCACAATCCTCCCTTTTTTATTCTTGGTAATAAAAAACATGCATGATCATTTAAAAAGTAATGTCTAATAATTCTATTACATTGATGCCTTCTGGTGTGTTTATAAAATATATTATTTCTCTTAATTTGTATCATATTGCTTTATATTTTATATGTCTGGATAACTTTATTTGCTTCACACCATCATATAAAGAAAACAATGCAGTAACTTCAGGACTGGGATACAAAATTGTACTCTTGAAAAGGCTTGCATTTGTCTTTGAGAGACACAGGCCACCTTATTGGAACTGGGCTTTAAAAAGTCCCTACATATTGACACAAAATTAACTTTATATTGATCCAACTACAACCTTGGGGGTTCTACCATTTCTTACTTTTAGGCAATCCATGAACACAATTTCTACACCAGCCCTGTGAGATTACCAAGAGCCTCTTTTAAGATTTCTGTAGATTCCACTAAGGAAGCTCCTCAAAGACTGATTTTATCTATATTGGTTCCAAGATCCTCTCAACTTTTGGTCCTATTAGCTTGCACTGCCAAATTAACCATGTCTGACTTTCAATAGATTCTTGTTATAGTTTTTCCCCCCTACTTGTTCTCAGTGTGAAAGCTGTTCAGTTTATTTAGTCTTTCTTACAGAAACCAAAACTCTCAAGAGGAGATTTCAGACATACACCACTACCACCATGACAAGCTGACAAAAGAAAGGTTAATGGCATAAAGTGTTCAGGGGTGGGAAAGGGCTGACTGCAGATATATATGACTGCAGTGGTATAGTAATAAATGAGGACAGGAAGCTCACTGTTTGTCTTGTCATAATTTCTGTCATGAATGCTTCATTTGGGGTGGTGCATAAGTGCAAACACTACATTCTAGAATTATCTCTACAGCTTCAGATGGGTATTTTAACTGTGTAAAAGTGATTGAGATGTATATACTGTGGGTCTGGCTAACTTGGGTGAGGTTCATTTTCTTTGCAATGTATTTATTTCTTTTTTCTTTTTTTGTTTTTTCGAGACATGGTTTCTCTGTGTAGCTTTGACTGTCCTGGAACTCACTCTGTAGACCAAGCCAGCCTGGAACTCAGAAACCTGCCTGCCACTGCCTCCCAGGTGCTGGGATTAAAAGCGTGTGCCACCACTACCTGGTTGCATTTATATAAAGTTTATAAAGCAATGTTTACTTAAAAGATGGCTACCTACTCTCTTTCCTTGACTAAATGCATTCTCCTTCTCTGTACCTGGTCACATAATGACAAGGACTGTATGATGGGTCATTCTAGAAGCATTATCTACTGAGGATCTAAGAAGTTCCCTTTTCTTATGAAGCTAAATCTTAATATACGATGAAATAATCTTAGAGGTAAATCATGGAGAATGTTGATTTTTGTGAGTCTGAGATCTTTGAATGGTCTAGTCCCTTTGCTTAAATAGGACTGCATCTATACTCAAGTCTCTCTTTCTAAATTCAGTCCTTTGACTACCTTCTATATGCCAGACACTGAGACAGAAATATAACATGGACTAAAATAGACCAAGTCCCTGTTCTCGTCCAGTATAAGACTAGGGAGAGGAACCAGGTTTCAGTCTCTAACTATCCCTAGCATATATAGGAGGAAGTAGACTTTGATATGCCCCATTTGCCCATTCATTTGTGCAATTACTTCACTACAACAAAGCTGAAAGGTTGTAGCACTGCACAAAGAATTGGGAACAATGTTTTGCATAAGACAGTAGCTACCAGCTGTAGTGAACCACAAAATAAACAGAATCATAATGTGTGTTCTAACACAACATATAAGGGAATCAACTCATTTTGCACAGTTCTGATAGGATTCTTGAAGAAAATGGCACTTGAGATATGAAGAACTGACAGTAGTCAGGTTCAGAGTGAGCATGGAGGAAGATCCTCTGTAAGGAACCTGAGTGATAGAGTTTGGTTCATACTTCCATACAAAATGGACAAGAAGGGGACAAGAATGGATAGTAAGTGGAAACATCTGTTTTCTCCTCTAGCCTGTTTGCTGTTTGCTGGATTCCCTAGTTTCTTACCACTGGGAATGCTGGAGAGTCTTGAGCTAAGAGGGAACAATAGACTTGAAAGTGCTTGGGGCCCCCGGCCCCCGCCCCATTACTGTTTGCATCGAGATAGCTGATGGTACCAAGCAAGAGTCTGGATTGTGAGGAGCCTGGCAGCTTTGCTCAGCTATTCTCAGCCACTGACACAGCTTTTTCCTCTAAAATTTGAGATGTATTTCCATGTTGAACTTTTTTAAAATGTGAGGGGTGTGTGTGGGGGGAATGGTACAAGCTGAGAGAGGGAGAAGAGAACTGAAAATGATTGCACATCGAAATAAGTGTGCTACTTGAGAAAATTATAAATGCCTAAAAACAGGAATCTGTAATGAAAGTACCCTCCGAAGCAGAACTGGAGCACTGCTGATCTGTGCCGACACACAATCCACCAGCCTCCTAAACCCGAGCAAAGACTTAGATTTAATAAGGTGGGTGGTGTACTAAATAAATGCCAACTGATTATTAAAGATCTTTTTATTGAGGATTTACAACTATGTCATCAAATAGCTGAACAGTATTCAGGTGTAATAAGACCCATATGAGAAACTTAATTTAAAGTAGTGCAAAGAACTCAAAACACTATTACAAACAGACCATGAAAACTTGGGAAATAGATAAGCAAAGAGGCAAAAAATATCCCATCAAATTATTGTCAATCGTGGGGGTAGAGGCAGTGAGGGAGGACAAAATATCATTTCCATATGAGTCAACTAAATAGCTATTCAAAGGCGCCATAGCATGACGGAACTGCACACCACTATGTAGATGTGCCCTCCCCTAGGAGCTGACTGTACCTCCCCTCTTTCCTTTGGAAAGAAAATTAACTTTTTAATGTGAATTCTCTGTGGTAAAGAAACCTTTGAATTTGTTAGAAAATGGCCTTGCAAAGTAGAGTGAGCTGAGTAAAGAATCCTTGTGAGCCCCCTTCTAGATCTAGAATGTCACTGAGGGAGCGCTGGTAGGGAAGGGAAGCAGAGAGGAGTGGGGCATGGAGATGTGACAGGCAAACAGAAGTAGAGAGGAGGACAGGTGATGCTATTCCAGACAGGAGTAGAAACTGAGTCATTTGTTGAAGTATAGGGCCGGAGGGTTTCCCTCACACATACGGCATGGAGCAATTTACCCTGAATGTTTAAACTCCATCAGGTCCCTCACGGTAGTTAGTAAGGAAAGCTATAAGATCTCTAAGATCCTCATGAGTTCTCTCGTCCTTCACTCTGTTCTCAAGGTTGGTCCTAGTATGCTGACAATAAGAAAAGCTTTCCAGACTAATAGGACATCCTTGGAATCTAAGAATAAGGGAGGAGCTTAGGGCCTGGGTGATCCTGAGGCATTTGAGGCTTCCCTCAGCCTTACTGTTTGACAGACAGGAAGGGATTATTGCTCAGTCACACTGATGACAGGATTCTACTCACATCTGGTTGGGGGACCAGACCTGAGCAGTTCAGTGTGAGGCTGCCAGGTTAACTGGTTAGACTAGCCACACAGGCTGGGTGTCTTATGTAATGAGAATGAGTGGATACAGCAGTGTTCTAATATAGGGAGACCCAGAAACTTGGCTGGGTAAGGGCGAGGGGAGTAGCTTGATGATTTATAGCTATTACAGGCAAAGAAGGTATGTCAGACAGCAAGCAAAAAGGGATACAAAATTCCACTATTGACGAATGTTACCATTTACAGTTCAGATTTTAGATACCTTGTCTGTGGTCACAAGTGACATCAAGTGACATCAAATTTGTCCCTAAAATAACTACCCCTTTACAACCTTGTTACTCGCGGCTGTAGGTTAAGATGTCTGGCTGCCACTCATAAATCTGATCTCCTTTAGGACCTGTTGGTAGCCCCCCAGCTTCAGTTGACACTGAACAGCCCCTTCCTTCCCCCACCCCCCGGCAAATACTATGGGGAGGGGTAAAAATATATTATTAAAATATGCAAAGCAGTTCTTCAGTTCTCATAGAAAAACACTCAGCTAGGAAGAAAATGAGAGCAAAAGAATACCAAAAGAAAAATGAAGGAGAAGGGGAAAATGTATGCCTCCATCTCTTCTCATCTCTGCTGTGTTTCCCTAGCCAAGATCACAGCAGTTCTATGCTGTAGAGGGACATCCGTCAACGCTAATCAATACATGTGGTGTTAGTCATGGATGATAAATTTGAAAGGGATTATAACTGTAAACAGTGATCAATAGAGACTTGCTGGAGGAGACAGAGAAGAAAAAACAACCTTAAAATGTTACACGGTTAATAAAGTAAGGAGGAGAGTCAGTCTTAAACAAAACTCCTAGGAAGCCACAGAGCGCCTAGTTCCTTCTCATAGATGAGACTGAGAGTGGGCGAACAGTCCTCCCCAGACCATCTCACAAGTCAATCACTACTAAAAGAGTGCATTATTAATTCACAGTACATTTGTGATTCTTCTGGTTGGAAGGCACAATCTCCATTATCATTTGGTTGAAGATTTGTTCCTGGATCTGAGCTGGCATCACTCAAAACCCCCAGAGTATAGCTTGTCCTTTCCCCACACCAACCCCCTTCCCTCCTGTCTCTTCTCCCCTCCGCAGATTTCACCACCGCAGGCACATGACTGAGCAGTGCATTCACAGGAGTGACATTCCTCTCTGCAAACAAATATATCCTGAATCCAAGCAAAGGGGAGAAAAAATGCAGGAGCCTCTGCTGCTCACCCACAGATGAATGGAACTATCCGTCTTGTCACCAGAGGTCAGATGGAAAGGTTACTTGGAGTCTATACCTTACCTTCTCTGCTGATGTTAGCAGGCAAGTTCCTTAAAAACAAAGCAAAATAAAGAGAAAAAAACCCACCCGAATCCTACCCCATCAAGCACTAACGGGCTCTCTAGAACCATTTCTGAGATCGTGTCTTCTCACCACCTTTGAAGCCACAGCTCCAGGCCTGACATGGACATTTTTTTTCCAGCTGACCTTTCAGTGTCCTTTCTGCCAGAGTGTGTAAACCATAAGCTGATATATGAAGGCAATTTTTAGTGGTGCCACTTGTATCTGAGCGATTGCACACACTTTACGGTTCTGGCCTGCCACCCTTTCCACCTTTCCAAGATCTCTCTATTTTCTTTTAAGGGAACTGCACCAGAGGTGAAGGCAAGTTTAACTGCTTCAAGACTTTGACTGCCACAAGCACCTGTTTGGGCGATTCATGACTGGCCAATGCTCAACCGCAAAGCTGAGATACCTTTGGTGCTCTGGGGGTGGAGTCAACATAGCGAGAGAGATGTGGACAGAGGTAATGCCGACACATCTATCCATCCCCATACCCCCTTACCCTCAGCTACAGCCAGACTTGATAGGTATCAACGCTGCAGACTCATCTAAGACTCAAAGGGCACAGAGCCATTTTCTCCATAAATTCTTAGAGCTGGGACCCTGGGGACTTCTTCAGGCAGAGTTCAGAGAGAATCAAGGGACATGAGATAACTGAGAGGAGACATCAGCCGGCAGGGTCATATACAGCATCTATGCTCTTCCACCCTGCCATTGTCACATCTCTCTCAGAAGCCAGGGCTGTCTTTGTGTGTAGAGCTGCAACTTCAGTCCTGCTAGGCTCCGGGCTATGCCTGGACTCTACACTCTAAGGGGGACACCGAGAGTTCAGTCTCACTTCAAGCTGAGAAGAAAAGCTTTAGAAACAGTTTCACACAGTGTGCCATAAAGCTAGGCCTTCAGTTGTCAATGTGAATCAAAGAATCATTAGATGGTTCAACGCTCAAGGAGCTCCATCAAGAATATCCTGGCCATTTCAAGTAAGACTCAAGGTCATTCCCAACTACCTGGTCCCAGTGTTCCAAGAGACTATGCACCCCAGAAGCCAATGAGGATGACTCTTGGGAGATCTTCACTGGACTCTTCATCCTAGGCCTGTGTATCTTTACCATATATAGGGAGCAAAAGGATTTACTACTAAGGTTTTAAGATGGAAAAAAAATGATTTCAACCTATTTGTTCAAATCAAGTTCTCACTCACTTTGATTACTCTTACCTTAGCTTGAGCCATAAGGAAAGGAAGGAAATACAGAGTGCCTTTATGAATTATCCAGTCTGAAAACTTATCTGTGCCCCAGACTGCCAGATCATGAAGCCATATGATAATGACAGATTGTTAGAAAGCTGAATCCCATTCTGATGTAAGATTCTTGGGTGGTAGTTCTCAAAATTTGCGTAGATATTTGGGTTTTACTTTTTGCACAGAGAAACCATCCACAATAGGGGTGACAAAGAAGAAAACAATGAGAAAGTGGGAGTGAGTCATTGACCAGTGTAGCACAGGCTAAAACCAGTTAAGAAAAATGGACAAGTGTCACATGCCACTACCATCACATGTGGGACAGCAGAGGGATTCTAGTTTCTATAGACAGCTCCTTCCCATCTTTTCTGCCCAAAATCTGCTCTAAATTCCCACTGCAGGCAACGTGATCAAATTCTATTTGCCATCTGGTAGAAGCCACAGACCCAGAAGGTCCAGTGTGGTCCTCAGAGATGGAGTGCTGGGAGATATGATTGCCCCTTGCTGCCTTTCATAAGGCTTAGTCATCGTGATTGACTAAGAAGTCTTAGTCCAAAGGATAAGGATGTAGCAAGTAGCATTCTGACCTGCCAGCCCCTGAGTACTCACAGCCAAAGGAGGGAAGCACTCCAACCTAGACAATTCCCCTTCCAAAGTGACAGAGATTTAGAAGAGCCCCAGTGGGGAGCCCAGAGAATACCAGTAATGACAGTTCTCAAGCATGGACATTGGGAGCAATTACCGCATGAACAACCTTAGTATCCTGGAGGCTGAAGCAGGAGGATGACAAGTTCAAGGACAGCTTTGTTCTGTCTCAAAAACAGAGCAGAATAAAAGAACAAAGTCAGTGAGCCATTGCCAGATCCACTGCATGGTGTTCTGGATCAGAGTTCTAAGAAAGACAGTGCTGTAGACTGCCTTGAACTGTGTGGTGTTGGCAATAACTAGGTTCTTTTGTAGTTTTCTGACCAATGTGAGCAAATCATTGCTCTTGTCAGGGGAAGTGCAAAGCTCCTCCGTCACAAACACAGGAGTCCCAGGAGTCATAATAAAATTGTGGCTGGAGAAGCAGAGATGGGGTAGAGAGACCTACTGTGTCAACAAGTTCTCAATGATGGACAGAAAGCTGGTGCATCACCTTTTCTCCCCAGGGTCCTTAGGATATCTGGCATAAAGTGAAAGGGGGACCAGAAGCCAGCCTTGCTGGAAACCTTGAGCTCTGATAGATGGACTGCCACTCTGATGCTAGACTGGAGAGGCCTGAACCAGACTCACATTTTATAGGGTTTCAGAGAAACTACATGACCTCCACAGTCATGTGAGGTGTCTAAGCCATCCCACCCCTTCTTTCCACTTCTCCCTGTCCTCAAATTACCAATTCTTCTTTCGCCTTTTTGGTTCGGTCTGTTCTTAAGCTTTTATAGAAGAGCTAGCTTTCCTTTGAAGGAGAAGGAAAATTTCTCCTAGCAGAAAAGGAGTAATTTCCAAGACAATCTTCAACTCTCCATTTGGTTTTCTGTGCTTGTGGCTTGGTTGGTTGGTATAGTAAACAGAGAGGACAGTGAACAGTCCCACAGACCACTGCACCTTTACCTCTAGGGATAATAAAACACTCCACCAAGTGTAAAGGCACTGCCACCCACCCCTCACCGTTTCCATGGTCTCCCAGCTACCACCAACTCTAATCCCTGATTTTACTGTCCTCAGCAGAGTCCAGAGTGAGGCAAAACAGGGCACACAAAATGAACCAGAAACTTCTGTCTCCTTTCCGTTCCCATCCACGGCCCTAATCTTTGCTGCATTTAAGGTTTTACTCCTGGAGCAGTGAGGAGCTCAGAGAACCTCTTGATTGATGCTGTCAGTGAGATGAAGAGCTCTGGTGTCAGGCACTGTCTTTTCTTCATTAAGTTTGAAAACATGCCCAGGGGCTAGTCTGTGATCTGCTCATCAATAAGTGGAAATCTACTGATAGACTCAAATTCATGCCAAGTGTTAGCAGAGCAAGGACAGATAGCTTGTCAGTTTCCTTCCCCAAATAAGAATTCCCAAGCACCCCTGTTGTCATTCACAGTAGACGGAGATCTGTGGTGAGAAGGAAAGGCAAGGCGACCCAAGCAGTGGGATATGGCTTTTTTCTGGGAGGGTCAACACCAGGAGCACAGGACTCAGTGTTCAGGGGGAACCCTGCCAGGGAAACGCTAAGTTACTACTAACATTCACTCTCCAGGATCATCAGGGCCAGATCTCCAGGCCAGGAAAGGCCAGTATTCAGAGTCCATCACCAATGACTCATTCATGAAGGATCTCCTCACAAAGCCTCCAAGGATTTGTAGAGGACAAAGGAGGATGGGAAGTGGACTTACCAAGATTTCTAAATGTCCTTGCAGAAAAGCTAATGAACAAGACAAACATTGCTGCTAAGTTAACATCCAATAGAAGGAAGGAAAGAAGTAGAAGAGAGCAGAGGGATAGAAAGAAAGCAACTGCTCAGAAAACTTAAGCCGGAAACCCTTTAACCTGCCTTAAAAATAAAATTTAAGAATTCTACCTTGTGCCAGAGTAAAAAGAGAGCAAAAATATTATTTCTTTTTAAAAAGAGCAAACACCAAAATTGCCGTTAAGCCAACAAGTATTAGCTTGAGAGCTCTGACCTGCAGGTTCAATAATTAGCTTTGAAAGTGATTGTTCATCAATCCACCTTGATTTCCTTATATAGGATGGGGTAATGTCAATATTGGCAGGCAATTCCTGAAAGCCCAACTGTGCAGTAATAATGTCTATACTGAGCATGTGGGACACAGAGCAAGGACAAGGGTTAGGAGTCCTTGTTCATGTTGATTTGCGGTTACTTTTTTTCCTCCCTTTTCATCTCCAGGCTACACACTTTTTATTGTCAAGGAGCATTACTTAGCATTAAACTAGAGAAATTACCACTGCAACCTCATCTGGTAGTTCACAGAGAAGCTGCAAAGACAATGTTGAGCATGCTTCTTCTGTTCATTTGTGTTCTTTTCACTGGACATCCTAGACTTCATTCATTCTTCCGCTACTATTATTTGATGACCTGCAGTGACCCCTGGTCTCTGCACCTGTTATAGAAACGGAGACAGAAGAGAAAATAATGGCAAAAAAATTACCCACAAAGACAAAAAAAAATTATTCTATGCCATGGAGATCCTGCCAAGACCAGAGGCAGAGACACCCTCCTTGTAGGAAAAATTTGAGATGCATATGAAAAGAGAAGAATTCCTCAGGTGAAAATTCATGAGGCTAGTGCTAGAGACAGGTTCCATAAAGGCACCTAGGGAGCAAAGAGTACTGTTCATTAAAGGAATAATCATAATAATGGGTCATGTCACTACAGAATTCACCACCAGCAATGGTAGTCAAGCTTCCAAAAGTTCTCTCAATGTTCCCAACAATTCTAGGAAATACATAATATGATTGTTCTTCTTATCAGATAAAATATGGAAAATGACAGTTTCTCAAGGTCTATCTGCCAAAGAGTATGATTGAATAGCAGCTGACTCCAGAGACCATTCCTACCACCATGGCAGAGAGCAGAAGCTTGCCTGCAGGGAAGATGGGAAATGGGGACAATGGTGGCTACTGGGAAGAGGCCCTGGGATGCTGACTAAGCATCATTCACAAGCTATGGTAGATTTAGACAATAATGACAGATGATCAGATTAGTAAAGATGACTCCATAGCCATGGCAAAGAATTATAACAAGAAAAGCAACAAGAGAAAGGTATCTTTTAGCATTAAATCCAAAGGAAGTACTATTCCTGGTTTCTTCTTATAAACTCCAACACACACACACACACACACACACACACTCACAGAAAGAGAGAGAGAGAGAAAGAGGCAGAGGGAGGGAGGGAGGGAGGGAGGGAGGGAGGGGGAGAGAGAAGCATGTTCATATATAAAATAAATAAATATAAAAATGAAAACAATATATACACTTTTTAAATTATAAAGAATAGTGCAAATGCTGCTTCTAGCCAATAGGGAAAGAGAGGAATTGGATTCACTTTCTACAGCCTAACACAATTAAAAAACAAACAGCAGATATCAAATTAAAGATGTATTTTAGAGCCTGGCAGTGATGGCGCACACCTATAATTCCAGCACTTGTGAGGCAGAGGCAGGCAGATTTCTGAGTTAAATGTTAGCTTGGTCTACAGAGTGAGTTCCAGGACAGCCAGGGCTACACAGAGAAACCCTGTCTCAGAAAAAAAAATGTATTTTAGAACAATACCTACTTGTCAGAGGCCAGGGTTCTTTGGGAAATAAACGTTGGATCTTTATGGCCTCCATTTTCTCATTCATTTCTGTGGCAAAGTATTTGAAAGTACTTAAAAGGAGCAAAGTTGTAGTCTGCTCATGTCTTAATTTATGGTCACCTGGCCCATTGAATTTGGGCCCATGGAAAGGCCTATCATGGTTAGGGAGCGTATGGTAATCATATCATGGTACCTATCTTAGTTAGGTTTTATTGCTGTGAAAAGAAAGTATGGCCAAGGCAGCTTTTATAAAGGACAACATTTAATTGGGGCTTCCTTACAGTTTCAGATGGTAAGTCTATTATCATCATGGTGGGAAACATGGCAGTATCCAGGCAGATATGGTGCTGGAGAAGGAGCTAAGAGTTCTACATCTTAATCCGAAGACAGCCAGGAGGAGGGTCTCTTCTGCACTGGGCAGAACTTGAGCATAGGTCTTCAAAGCCCACCCCCAGACTTCTTCAAACAAGACCATACCTCCTAGAAGTAGCATTTTGCATGGGCCAAGCATATTCAAATCATCACATTCTACTCCTTGTTTCCCATAGACTTATTCAAACACATGAGTTTATGGGAGCCATACCTAGCCATAGTACAATGCAAAATACATTTAATCCAACTTCAAAAGTCCCCATGATCTCTCACAGTCTCAACCCTGTTTGAAGTTCTAGGTCTCTTCTGAGATTGATGCAATCTCTTAACTGAAATCCCCTGTAAAATAAAAATAAAAAAGCAGATCATAGACTTTCAACATCACAGGATATATAGTACCATTCTAAATTGTCATAGTGAAGAAATACTGGACCAAGCCAAGACCCAAACCAGCTGGGCAAACTTTAAATTCTGCATCTCCATGTCTGATGTCAAAGTGCTCTTCAGATCTCCAACTCCTTCTATCTTTGTTGACTGCAACAAACTTCTTTTTCTTGGGTTGGTTTCTACTTCTTGTTGGCAGCTTTCATCTGCAGGTACCCCATGACTCTGACATCTCAATACCTTGGAGTATCCAAGGCAACTTCAACCTTACAGTTTCTTATTCCAATGTCTAGGATCCACACATGATATGATCTTCTGTACTCCTCCAAATGAGGAGTACATCACTTCTCCAGCTCTGCCCTCTATAGTACTCTAGGTTCTGGTTGACTCTATTCCATTACTGCTGATGATCTTGGTGGTTATTCCATGGTACTGACGTATCCAGTATGGTCAAGCCCCTCACAGCAATACGTAGCCTCTGGTACCAACTTCTGTCTTCATTAGGGTTTTACTGCTGTGGGTAGACAACATGTCAAGACAACTTTTATAAAGGCCACCATTTAATTTGGGCCACCTTAACATATCAGATGTTCAGTCCATTATCATCATGGTAGCATGACAACATGCAGGCAAGTATGGTGATGGAGAGGAGCTAAGAGTTCTATATATTGATCCAAAGACAGCCATAACGAGACCATCTTCCACAGGCAACCAGGAGGAGGGTCTCTTCTGCACTCTGAGCATGGCTTGAGCATAGGACATCAAAGCCTACCCCCACAGTGATGCACCTTCTCCAAGAAGGCTACACCTACTCCAACAATGCTTCACCTCCTAATAGTAGCACTTTCTACTGGCCAACCATATTCAAACCTTCATAGCACCTAAAAAAAAGAGAGGAAGGAATGTGAATGCCAATACTTGTTTCAAGCACACTCCCCCCAAACCCACATGCCACCTCCACCAAGACTTTCTACTAAACTCCACACTTGCCAACATCACCATAGAGTGGCAACTATGCCTTTGACACATAAGGTTTTGAACATGATTCAGATCCAAAGTCACAGTATTTTCCCCCAAATTACCATTTGCAGAAGGTTCCAGATGACTGTGCAATTAACATTTGCAGAAGGTTCCAGATGACTGTGCAAGGAAAGGGATCTTCTTGGAGTCCAGTACTCTTCCAGGACACTGGTTTTCTTATTGATAGTGAAAGTATTCAAGGAAGATATTATGGGAGGAATGCTGCAGAGACACAGAACTGGGTGGTGGCTGAGGAAGGTCCATTAAGAAGTTGGAAGAATAGTGGCCTGCGGAAGGAAATAGGGAACTAAGCAATTCCAGCAGGGATGAAGAGAGGGGCAGAAGGGGGTAGAAATAACAAAAAGGCATAGGGCCACTCTGCCAGCCAAGTTCAAGAACAATAATTGTACAAATTAAGGTTTTTCATTAGTGGTGGGAAAATTAGTTCTAAACTGCTCTGATCTGGCTTGATAAATACAGGCATGATCTGAAAATCTCAAACTACTTCCAAATAATTTTATAATATCTCCGTATATATTGGATATTAGCCCTCTATCAGATATAAGATTGGTAAAGATCTTTTCCCAATCTGTTGGTTGACATTTTGTCCTATTGACAGTGTCTTTTGCCTTACAGAAGCTTTGAAATTTTATGAGGTCCCATTTGTCAATTCTTGATCTTAAAGCATAAGCTATTGGTGTTTTGTTAAGGAAATTTTTCCTTGTGCCCATGTGCTTGGGGCTTTTCCCTGCTTTCTTTTCTATTAGTTTCAGTGTATCTGGTTTTATGAGGAGGTCCTTGATCCACTTGGACTTGAACTTTGTACAAGGAGATAAGAATGCATCGATTTGCATTCTTCTACATGCTAACTGCCAGTAGAGCCAGCACCTTTTGTTGAAAATGCTTTCTTTTTTCCACTGGATGGTTTTAGCTCCTTTGTCAAAGATCAAGTGACCATAGGTGTGTGGGTTCATTTCTGGGTCTTCAATTCTATTCCATTGATCCACCTGCCTGTCACTGTACCAATACCATGCAGTTTTTATCACAATTGCTATGTAGTACAGCTTAAGGTCAGGGATGGTGATTCCACTAGAGGTTCCTTTATTGTTGAGAATAGTTTTTGCTATCCTACATTTTTTGTTATTCCAGATGAATTTGCAAAGAAAACCAAATAACCCTATTAAAAATGGGGTACAGAACTAAACAAGAATTCTCAACTGAGGAATACCGAATGGCTCAGAAGCACTAAAGGAACGTTCAACATCCTTAGTCATCAGGGAAATGCAAATCAAAACAATCCTGAGATTCTACCTTACACCAGTCAGAATGGCTAAGATCAAAAACTAAGGTGACAGCTGATGCTGGTGAGGATGTGGAGAAAGAGGAACACTCCTCCATTGCTGGTAGGATTACAAGCTGGCACAACCACTCTAGAAATCATTTTGGGGGTTCCTCCGGAAATTGGACATAGTACTACCGGAGGACCCAGCTATACCACTCCTGGGCATATACCCAGAAGATGTTCCAACATGTAATAAGGACACATGCTCCACTATGTTCATAGCAGCCTTATTTATAGTAGCCAGAAGCTGGAAACAACCCAGATGTCCTTCAACAGAGGAATGGATACAGAAAATATGGTACATTTACACAATGGAGTACTATTCAGTGATTATAAACAATGAATTTATGAAATTCTTAGGGAAATGGATGGATCTGGAGAATGTCTTCCTGAGTGAATTAACCCAATCACAAAAGAACACACATGCTATGCACTCACTGATAAGTGGATATTAGCCCAGAAGCTTGGAATACCCAAGATACAATCCACAAATCAAAAGAAGCTCAAGAAGAAGGAAGACCAAAGTGTGGATACTTCAATCCTTCTTAGATGGGGGAACAAAATACACATGGAAGGAGTTGCAGAGACAAAGTATGGAGCAGAGACTGAAGAAAGGACAATCCAGAGACTGCCCCACCTGGGAACCCTTCCCATATTCAATCACCAAATTCAAATACTATTGTGGATGCCAGCAAGTGCTGGCTGACAGGAGCCTGATATAGCTGTCTCCTGAGAGGCTCTGCCAGTGCCCGACTAATACAGAAGTAGAGGCTCACAGCCATCCATTGGACTGATCACAGGATCCCCAGTGAAGGAGCTAGAGAAAGGACTCAAGGAGCTGAAGGGGTTTGCAGCCCTTTAGGAGGAACAACAATATGAACTAACTAGCACCCTCAGAGCTCCCAGGACTAAACCATGGACCAACGAGGACACATGGTAAGGCTCCAGCTGCATATGTATCAGAGGATGGCCTAGTTGGTCATCAATGGGAGGAGAGGCCCTTGGTCCTGTGAAGGATCTATGCCCCAGTGTAGGGGAATGCCAGGGCCAGGAAGTAGGAGAGGGTGTGTTGGTGAGCGGGGGTAGGGGGAATAGGGGTTTTATTTTTGGAGGGGAAACTGGGAAAGGTGATATCATTTGAAATGTAAATAAAGAAAATATCTAATAAGAAATAAATTAATAAAAATAAAAAAGAAAGTACGCAGCAAAAAATTATAATATCTCAGAATAAAGCTCAAAATATTTACAAGCACACTAAAATACCGTGCCAGTTAGAACCAGAGTTAAGTGACTCACCTGCCAGCTGAACTGCCTTGTACCCAACACTCAGTTTCCAAAGTTCTATTCCACTGCCCACCCTCATCCCATCCCATTGCAATGCTCTCCCCATGCTGTCTGCCTGGCTCCAACAAAGGTGGAAGTTCTGCTGCCTAGGTTCAGGCCACACCAGTCAGAAGAACTAGTGTCATTTGAAGAACAAATGCAGATCAAGGAAACCAGAAAAAAAAGGTAGGCAAACTCAGGCAAAGTTTCTGGGCTGAACCAGAGACCACACCAGCCACCAAAACTCCAAATAGGAAGCCTATTTGTAAGCCTCTTCCTCTCACTCAGAGTCCCCAATTTTCATCCATCTCTTTATCATCATAGCCTTCTGTACTAGCTGGCTTTGTGTCAACCTGACACAGGCTGGATTTATCACAGAGAAAGGAGTTTCAGTTGAGGAAATACCACCATGAGACCCAGCTGTGGGGCATTTTCTCAATTAGTGATCAAGGAGGAAGGACCCCTTGTGGGTGGTACCATCTCTGGGCTGGTAGTCTTGTGTTCTATAAGAAAGCAAGCTGAGGAAGCCAGGGGAAGCAAGCCAGTAAGGAAGATCTCTCCATGGCCTCTGCATCAGCTCCTGCTTCCTGACCTGCTTGAGTTCCAGTCCTGACTTCCTTTGGTGATGAACAGCAACGTAGAAGTGTAAGCTGAATAAACCCTTTCCTCCCCAACTTGTTTCTTGGTCATGATGTTTGTGCAGGAATAGAAACCCTGACTAAGACCCCCACCCCCAGCTCAGGCAGAAACCTCAGGCTACACCAAAAGCCAAGCTAACCACCAAAGGTCCCGCCTCTATCTTAGACAGAAACTGCTTACTGAATCAGAGTTCATGCCAGTGGCCAGAAATGCAGGCTAGAGAGACCAGACAACCAAGTAGGAAACAAAAACTAAGGAACAAAACACCAATCCAACAGAGACAAACTCAGAAATCAGCATCTAGACCTATAGTCATCCTAAACCCAGACACCCCAAATGCCGGTGTAAGAACACAATCAAAAATAGCCAGAGAAATATGGCATGACCAAAGCCTATCTATTCTGCAACACCAAATCCTGTATGTTACAATACAGCTGAAGCACAAGAAAATGATCTTTTAAACAGCTCTATGGAGATGATAGCGGTCCTTAAAAGGAAATGAAAAAACCCTTTAAAAGGGGAACCCCTGACAATCAGAAAAGTGATACCTTGTTGTGGTGCTGTTCTTATATCAGTCAGGTGCAGAAAGGATAGCATTCCTTTGTTCATCCTAATTTTATGGCATTCTTGGGTGACCAAAGTCACCAAGACTGTCTAAAGACTAGGACTCATAGAACTCAAATCAAATCAAATCCAGACACTGCAGTGAAAAACAAAGACCTTCAACCTGACCTTCAGTGCATCTACTAGCTGCCATGGTACACAGCACAGCAAAGAGGGAGGATGTTACCCAGGGGCCCACCAGCCATGTTTACAGCTTACAATAGGTGCTACCACAATGTACAAGTATGTGGGAGTCAGATGGAAGAAAAAGAGAAGTGTAGCAGTTTGAACATTATGAAGAGAGATGGAACTGGAGACTCGAGGACAGGGAGGATTAGCCTGCTATAAGTGGCCAGTCCCACCACTCAGGACTATGGTAAAGGCCAAGCAAAGGTCCCATTGAAGGCCATGTCTGAGTCTATAGCTACTCAGTGGCATGGATCAGTTGATGTTGGTGGATTATATTACCACTAGAGAACATGGGTATGTCCATGGTTGGGGAAGCATTGGGGACTTTGTAGATGTCGAGGATATTTAGGGTGTGCGTAACTGGCCCCACGCTTCACTGGATGTGGCACTTTGGAGAGCTGTCTTCATCTTTCACTAGTTGTAGTACTCAGGAGAGCTAGCCCTGTGCTTTGCCCAGGTAGCACATTAGAGCTGGGTTTGGAGACACGGGTGCTGGCAAGTCAGTCCTGAGGACATGAGAGCAAAAGAACTGATACTGCCTCCTGTCAATAGTGGCATTAGGTGACCTAGTCAAAGCAGTGCTGGAGAGTTCACCCTGGTGATGTGAATAAGGGAGAGCTGGCGGGCTGACGAGCTCAGATATCACCCAAGTCCTACTCTAGGGCCCTGAATTTGCCCACCCAAAATCTACCACATCATCTGTGAACAGTTGGGACATGTAAAAGGGTCAGTCCTGCTGATCCAAAGCTGCAGGATCTCTATGACACAGAGTAACAGCAGGATAACTGGGAAGAGTTCTGATGAGAATCCCATGTTGATGGAACTACAGAAGCCAGAGAATCAGACCAATGACACATTTTAATGAACATTTGCAATTGAAGATGTATGGACAAGAGGGATATGTCATGAGACACAATGTGACATACCACAACCTCCATGATGAGATGTTTTCTATGCCTTGGGTTTTGTTGTTTGTTTGTGTGAGTACTATATTGGGGGAAAGACTGCAGGTCAAATGGTGTATATGAGAGGACAAGGAGATAAGCAGGACTGGAGTACATGGTGTGAAACTCACAAAGAATCAATAAAAAGTTTTTTTTAAAAATCAAGAAAAACACAAACAAAAACTTGGAGGAATTTGATAAATTCTTTAAAGAATGCCAAGAAAGCCAACAAACAATCAAACAAACAGGTGAAGGAAAGTGTTCAAGACCTGAAAATGGAAATAGAAGCAATAAAGAAAATCAAAGCTGGAGATCCTAGCAAGCCCAGCAGCCATGAGGTTGGCCTTATTTTCTGATGCTCCATCTGATGCTCCATCTTCTGGTACACACCTTTACCTGCAATCCAAGATCTGCACTCCATTCCCCAGGACACAGCTCAGCCTGCCCCTAGGAGGCCTGCTACACCCAGAACAACTAGCTAAGCCTGCTTCCCTGGAGGCCTGCTGCCACCCAAGACAACCAGAGGCTTGTTGTCAACCAAGACAACCAGAGGCCTGCTGCCAATAGGGACTATCAGCTACACCTGCAGCCCCAAAGTCAAGCTACCACCAGGGACTACCAGGCCAACAAACACCAAATGCAACTAGATGGCTAAAGTCAAGCACAAGAACAGAATTAAGAAAAACCAGGGCAATAGGCCACCATCAGAACCCAGCTCTCCTGCTACAGCAAGCCCTGGATATCCTAACAAACCTGAACAGCAAGACAACGACCTTAAATTGAATCTTATGGAGATTATAGAGACATTTAAAGGGTAAATAAATAAATTCCCTGAACAAATACAGGAAAATACAATCAAATGAACAAATAGAAAGAAATACAGGAAAATACAGTCAGAGAGGTGAAGGAAATAAAACTATTCAAGACCCGAAAATGGAAATAGAATCAATAAAGAAAACACAGAGGCAAAACTGGAGATAGAAAACTTAGGAAAGAGAACAGGAACTACAAACAAAAACATTGCCAACAGAATACAAGAAATGGAAGAGAGAATCTTAGGGGTAGAGGATACCATAGAAGAAATTGGTACATTGGTGAAACAAAATGTCAAGTCTAAAATGTTTCTAAGACAAAACATCCAGGAAACTTGGGACAGTATGAAAACATTGAACCTATGAATAATAGGAATAGAAGAAGATTCTCAGATTAAAGGCCAAAAAATATCTTCAACAAAATCATAGACAAAAAATTCCCTAACCTAAAGAAATATATGGCTATAAATGTACAAATAAGCTTACAGAACATCGAATAGATTATACCAGAAAAAACCCTCCTGCCACATAACAATCAAAACAAAAATACACAAAAGAAAGAATATTAAAAGCTGCCAGGGAAAAAAGGGCCAAGTAATGTATAAAGGCAGACCTATTGGAATTTTATCTGACTTCTCAACAGAAACTCTAAAACCAGTAGGGCCTGGGCAGATGTCTTGCAGACCCCAAGAGACAACAGATGTCAGCCCATACTAGTACACCCACCAAAACTTTCAATTAAAATAGATAAAGAACAAAGATATTCCATGACAAGACCAAATTTAAACAATATCATTTAACTAAACCAGCCCTACAAAGGATACTAGAAGGAAAACTCCAACACAGGGAAGGTAATTAAACACCCGAGAAAACACACAAAATTAATAATTTCACAGCAAAACCTAAAGAAGAGAAACAGAGAGAAAGAGGGGGAAGAGAGGGGGGGACTAACACCACCAACATCAAAATAATAGGAACTAACTAACAATCGTTAGTCAATAATATCTCTCAACATCAATGCAATAAATTCACCAATAAAAAAACACAGGCCAACAGAGTGGCTGCATAAATAGGATCCATCATTCTACATACATGAAAACACCTCAACAACAAAGATAGACATAACCTCAGAGTAAACAGCTGAAAAAACATTTTCAAAGCAAACAGACCCAAGAAACAAGCCAGAGAGCCAGTCTAATATCTAATAAAGTAGACTTTCAACCAAAACCAATCAAAAGAGATAGGAAAGGACACTTAATACTCATCAAAGGAAAAATGCTCCAAATTGACATCTCAATTGTGAAGATATATGCCCCAAATGCAAGGGCACCTACAGAGAAGAAACATTTACTATAGTACTTGAAGTCCTAGATAGAGCAATAATACAAGTATAGGAGATCATGGTGCATGAATTGAAAAGGAAGAAGTCAAAGTATTGACATTTGCAGATGATATAATAGTATATATAAATGATCCCAAAAACTCTACCAAAGAAAACCTACAACTGATAAATACTTTCAGCAAAGTGACTGGATACAATATCAACTCATAAAAATCAGTAGCCCTCGTTTATATAAATGATAAATAGAGTGAGAAAGAAATAATGGAGACAACACACTTCACAGTGGCCAAAAATAATATAAACTATCTTGGTGTAACCCTAAACAAGCATGTGAAAGAACTGTATGATAAGAACTTCCAGTCTCCAAAGAAAGAAATTGAAGAAAATATCAGATAATGGAGATTTTCCCATGTTCATGGATTGGTAGGATAAGCATTAGTGAAAATGGCCATCCTACAAAAAAGCAGTCTACAGAATCAATGCAATTCCCGTCAACATTCTAACAAAATTCTTATAGACCTTGAAAGAACAATTCTTAACTTAATAGGGAGAAACGAAAAACCCAGGCTAGATAAAGCAATTTTGACCAATAAAAGAACTTCTGGAGGTATCACCTTCCCTGATCTCAAGCTGTACTATAGAGCAAAAGTAATAAAAATTGCACGGTATTTATATAGAAACAGAGAGGGGATTGAATTGAAGACCCAGAAATAAACTCATACACCTAGGGACACTTGATTTTTGACAAAGAAGCCAAAACCATATGATGGGGGGAGGGGCAAGAAAAATATCTTCAACAAATGGTTCTGGATGTCTTCATGTAGAAGAATGAAAATAGATACATATGTATCACCTTCACATAACTGAAGTCCAAGTGGATCAAAGAACTCAACATAAATCCAGATACACTAAATCTAATAGAAGAGAATGAGGGAAATAGCTGTGAACTCATTGATTCAGAAGACAACTTCCTGAATAGAGTACCAATGACTGAAGCACTAAGATCAACAATTAATAAATGGGACCTTATGAAACTAAAAAGCTTCTGTAAAGCAAAGAACACTGTCAATAGGGCAAAATGGTAGCCTATAGATTGGAAAAATATCCAAAATATATAAAGAATGCAAGAAGTTAGACAGCAACAAACCAAATAATCCAATTTTAAAAGTGGGGTACAGAGCTAAACAGAGAATTCCCAACAGGGATCTTGAATGGATGTGAAACCTTTAAAGAAATGTTCAATGTCCTGAGTCACCAAGGAAATGCAAATGAAAAATGACCCTGAGATTGCATCTTATACCCATCACAATAGCTAAGATCAAAAGTCAAGTTAACAGCACATGCTGGCTAGGATATGCAGCAAGGGAACATTCTTCCATTGCTGATTGGAGTGCAAACTTTTACAAGCACTATGGAAATCAATCTGGCAGTTTCTCAGAAAATTGAGAATACTTCTCCCTGAAGACCCTGCTATATCACTCCTGGGCATATATTCAAAAGATACTATGCCATAGCATAAGGACACTTGCTCCACTGTGTTCATAGCAACCTTATTTATAATATCCAGAAGCTGGAAAGAACCCATACGCCCTTCAACCAAAGAATGGGTACAGAAAATGTGGTTTATTTACACAATGGAATACTATTCACTATTAAAAACAAGGACACTATGAAATTTGTACACAAATGGATGGAACTAGAAAATATCATCCTCACTGAGGTGACCCAGACCAAAAGAACACGTATGGTATATATTCACTTATAGGTGGATACTAGCCAAAAGTACAAAATACCCAGGTTTTACTTCACAGACACAAAGAGGCTAAACAAGAAGGAAAGACAAGAGAGGATCCTTAAATCTCACTTAGAAGAAGGAATAAAATGGTCATAGGAGGCAGACAGAGAGAGAGAACTGGGTAGGTGAAGGAGAGAGGGGTGTTCCCAAATATGGGAAGAGACAGTAGAGAGGACCAGTAGTTTAGAAGAATAAATGGAAATCAGAGGATGAGAGGACTGTAGGGGGAACATCTCAAGGATTTGCCAGAGTCCTGGGATAAGGGAGGTTCCCAGGAGTTTACGGG
>NW_022196905.1:6750187-6754259 GCF_008632895.1 Mastomys coucha
GGTGACATTTAGTTGATAATCCTAACAGTGAAAATATGGAACCTGAAGTTGCTACCTCTTGTAGCCAGGCAAGACCTCCAGTGAAAATGTAAGGACACCAACACACCCACAAAACTTTCAACCCCAAATTTATCCTGTATACAAAAAATTTCAAGACAAAGATGGAGCAGAGACTGAGGAAATGGCCAACCAATAACTGGTCCAACTTGAGATCCATTCAGTGGGCAAGCTCCAATCTTGAACCCCATTAATGATGCTCTATTGTGCTTGCAGAGAGGAGCCTAGCATAACTGTCATCTAAGAGGCTCTACCTAGTAGATGACTGAAACAAATGCAGAGACCCACAGCTAAACATTGGATGGAGCTCAAGAAGTCTTATAGAAGACTTGCGGGGAGGATCAAAGGCCCTGGAGGAGAAAAGAACTTCACAGAAATACCAACAGATCCAACTAACCTGGACCTTGGGGGGTTCTCAGAGACTGAACCATCAGCCAAGGTGCATACATGGGCTAGACCTAGGCCCTTTACACATATGTAGTCACTGTGCAACTCAAACTTCATCTGGGTCCTTAAACAACTGGATCGTGGATTATCTCCAAACCTGTTGCCTGTCTGTGTATCCCATCCCCCTGACTGCCCTACCTTGTCTGGCCTCAGTGAGAGAGAATGCACGTAGCCTTGCAGAAACTTGATGTTCCAGATTTGGAGGATACCCATTGGAGTGCCTCCATCTTCTTAGAGGAGAAGGGGAGGGACTGTGTGAGGGGAGACAGGGGGCAGGATTTAAAGTAAACAGATCAATTAATGGGGAAACGGAAAACACAAACTAAAGGAACTATGGCAATGGACATTAGGTACAGGAACAGGAACTACAGACATAAACATCACCAACAGGATACAAAAGATGGAAGAAAGAATCTCTCAAGCTAAGAAGATACTACAGAAGAAATAAATTCATTAGTCAAAGAAAATGTTAAGTCTAAAAACATCCCCATCAAAAAAATCCAGGAAATATGGGACATTATGAAAAGGTCAAACCTAAAAATATTAGACAGAGGAGAAAGAATCCCTGCTCAAAATTCAGAAAATATATTTAATAATACCATAGAAGAAATTTTCCTAACCCCCAAAAAGACATGTCTATTAAGGTACACAAAGCATTCAGAACACCAAATAGATTGAATCATAAAAGAAATTCCCCATCCTACAGAATAATCAAAACACTAAACATACAAAAAAAAAAAAGGAATATTAAAAGCTGCAAGGAGAAAAGGCCAAGTAACATATAAAGTCAGACCTATTACAATTACATTTGACTTCTCAGTAGAAATCTAAAAGCCAGAAGTACCTAGGAAGATGTCTTGGAGACTTTATATCATAGATGTCAGCGCAGACTACTATACCCAGCAAAACTTTCAATTACCATAGATGGATAAATCAAGATATTTTACAACGTCAAATTTAAACAATATTTATCCATAAATCCAGTTCTACAGAAGGTACAGGAAGAAAAACTCCAACACAAGATGGTTAACTATACCCATAAAAATACACAGGTAATAAGTAATCTCATACCAGCACAACCCAAAGAATAATCAACCTCTCTCTCTCTCTCTCTCTCTCTCTCTCTCTCTCTCTCTCTCCCCTCTCTCTTTCTCTCTCTGCCTCTCTCTCTCAGTCTCTCTCTCAGTTTCTCTCTCTCTCTCCCCCTCTCTCTCTCTCTCTCTGTCTTTCTCTCTCTCACACACACACACACAAAACAGCACCACCACCACCATGAATAGCAAGAAGATAAAAGGAACTAACAATCATTGGTCACTAATATTTCTCAATACCAGTAGACTCAATTTCCCAATAAAAGAACACAGGCTAACAGAACGGATATGAAAACTGGATCCATCCTTCTGCTATATACAACAAACACACCTCAACATCAAAAATAAACATTACCTCAGAGTACAGTGTTGAAAAAGATTTATTAAATAAATGAACATAAGAAGGAAGATGGTGTACCCATTCTAATATCTAACAAAATAGACTACCAACCAAAATTAATCAAAAGAATAGGACATATTATCTCATTAAAAGAAAAATTTACCAAGATGACATGTCAGATCTGTGGCCCAAATGCAAGGGCACTTATCTGTTAAAGAATTATTACTAAAAAATAAATCACAAAGACAGGACCAGCCAGCTGGGAGGCATAGGCCCCACGAGTCGCAGGGGAGTCACAGGGCGGCAGGGACAGGATCCTCTCAGCTTCCAAGTGGCAGAGGTGGATCAGTGACCCTCTCTGCCCCTTCCCTGCAAGTGGAGGACCTGCCTCCAAGGAGCGCTTTAACCCAGAGACTCAGGGGAGATCCGCCATTTTCTCTCAGGTGAGTTTCTAAGACAGGAGCAGCTAGCCAGAAGGCACAGGCACCTCAAGTCTCAGGGGAGCTGAAGGGCAGCAGGGACAGGACAAGCTCTAGTCAGAGACACTAAGAACATCTAACACCAAATTCAAGAGATGGTGAAAGGCAAACGCAAGAATCCTACCAACAGAAACCAAGACTACTTGGCTTCTTCAGAACCTAGTACTACCACCGCAGCAAGTCCTGGATATACCAAATCACCGGAAAAGAAAGAATTGGATCTAAAATCATATCTCACAATGCTGATAGAGGAACTTAAGAAGGACATGAATAACTCCCTTAAAGAAATACAGGAGAATACAGGTAAAGAGGTACAAGCCCTTAAAGAGGAAACAAAAAAATCCCATAAAGAATTACAGGTGATCACAAGTAAACAAGTAGAAGCATTTAAAGAGAAAACTCAAAAATCCCTTAAGGAATTGGAGGAAAACACAAACAAACAAACTGGTGAAGGAATTGAATAAAACCACCCAGGACCTATAAATGGAGGTAGAAACAATAAAGAAATCACAAAAAGAGATAACTCTGGAATTAGAAATCTTAGGAAAGAAGTCAGGAAACATAGATGGAAGCATCACCAACAGAATACAAGAGATGGAAGAGAGAATCTCAGGGGCAGAAGATAACATACACAATATTGGCAGAACAGTAAAAGAAAATGCAAAAAGCAAAAAGATCCTAACCCAAAACATACAGGAAATCCAGGAAACAATGAGAAGACAAAACCTAAGGATAATAGGTATAGAAGAGAGTGAAGACCTCCAACTTAAATGGCCAGTAAATATCTTCAACAAAATTATAGAAGAAAACTTCCCTAACCTAAAGAAAGAGATGCCCGTGAACATACAAGAAGCATATAGAACCCCAAATCGACTGGACCAGAAAAGAAATTCCTCCTGCCACATAATAATCAAAACATAAAATGTACAAAACAAAGAAAGAATACTAAAAGCACTAAGGGAAAAAGGTCAAGTAACATATAAAGGCAGCCCTATCAGAATTACAGCAGATTTCTCACCAGAGACTATGAAAGCTAGAAGATCCTGGGCAGATGTCATACAGACCCTAAAAGAACACAAATGCCAGCCCAGACTACTATACCCAGAAAAACTCTCAATCACCATAGATGGAGAAACCAAAGTATTCCACGACAAAACCAAATTCACACAATATATTTCCACAAATCCAGCCCTTCAAAGAGTAATAAATGGAAAACTCCAAAACAAAGAGGGGAACGACATCCCAGAAAAAGCAAAAATGTAATCTTCCAACAAAACTAAAAGAAGATAGACACATGAAAGGAATGCCAGCTCTAACTACAAAAATAACAGGAAACAACAATTACTTTTCCTTAATATCTATTAATATCAATGGACTCAACTCCTCATTAAAAAGGCATAGACTATCAGACTGGGTATGTAAACAGGAACCAACATTTTACTGCATACAGGAAACCCACCTCAGTGACAAAGACAGACACTACCTCAAAATAAAAGACTGGAAAACAATTCTCCAAGCCAATGGTCCCAAGAAAAAAACTGAAGTAGCCATTCTAATATCGAATAAAATCGACTTTCACCCTAACGTGATTAAAAAAGATAAGGAGGGACACTTCATATTCATCAAAGGTATGATCTGCCAAGATGAACTCTCAATTC
>NW_022196905.1:6755952-6756496 GCF_008632895.1 Mastomys coucha
GAATCACAATCCCAGACCTTAAGCTGTACTACAGAGCAATTGTGATAAAAACTGCATGGTATTGTTACTGTGACAGGCAGGTAGTTCAGTGGAACAGAATTGAATACCTAGATATGAATCCATGCACCTATGGTCACTTGATCTTTGACAAAGTTGCTACATCCATCCAGTGGAAAAAAGACAGCATTTTCAACAGATGGTGCTGGCTCAAGTGGAGGTTAACATGTAGAAAAATGCAGATCAATCCATTCCTTTCTCCTTGTACAAAGCTCAAGTCCAAGTGGATCAGGGACCTCCACATCAAAACAGATACATTAAAACTAATAGAAGAGAAAGTGGGGAAGAACCTCGAGCAAATAGGCACAGGGGAAAATTTCCTGAACAGAACGCCAATAGCTTCTGCTCTAAGATCAAGAATTGACAAATGGTACCTCGTAAAGTTGCAAAGCTTCTGTAAGGCAAAAGACACTGTCAACAGGACAAAACGGCAACCAACAAACTGGGAAAAGATCTTTACCAACCCTATATCTGATAGAGGGCTAAT
>NW_022196905.1:6757394-6770304 GCF_008632895.1 Mastomys coucha
CAATATGAACTAACTAGCACCCTCAGAGCTCCCAGGGTCTCAACCACCAACCAAGGACTATACATGGATGGGTCTGATTGTTCTGGCAGCACGTGTATAGTAGAGGATTGTAAATTTGATCATCAATAGAAGGAGAGGACCTCGGCCCTGTGAAGGTTCTGTGCCCCAGTGTAGGGGAATGCCAGGGCCAATAAGTGGGAGAGGGTGGGGTGGTAGGCATGGGGAGGGGGAGGCAACATGGGTTTGTTCTTGTTGTTTTTGTTTGTTTGTTTGTTTGATTTTTGGAGGGAAAACTGGGAAAGGAGAAATTTACATGTAAATAAAAAAAATATCTAATAAAAAAAAGAGTGTCTTTATCATTGTTTTTTTTTCCATATGGGCATGTGATATTTCCAAATTATCTGAAAGGATAATTTTAAATAGTTTATTTTGATGTTGGACTGTCTTGCAATTTTGTATTCGTAGAGTCACATATGGAGATTTAATTGGTGTTTTTATGAATTGATCAAGCAATTTGCCAGTTGCTTTATAGGCATCTGGGAATATTCCTTATTGTTAAATTAAAAAAAGTTTCATAAATAAATAAATAAATCACATGTCAAATCTCACACATTGTAGTGGGGGACTTCAATAATCCACTCTCACCAATGGGACAGGTTACCTAGACATAAATTAAACAGAGAAATAATGGCACTAACAGATGTTACCAATCAAATGGACCCAATAGATATGTACAGAACATTTCACCAAAACACACAAGAAATGTATTTACCCTCTTCTCAACACCTCATAAAATATTCTCCAATATTGATCACATTCTTGGTTACAAAGCAAGTCTCAATAGCTGCAAGAAAATTGACATGGCCCCTTTTATCATATCAGGCCATCATAGATTAAAGCTAGATTTCTACAACAGAAACAACAGAAAGTCTATAGACTCATAGAAATTAAACAGCTATACTGAATGACTACTGCATCAAGAAGGATATTAAGGACTTCCTAGAATTCAATGGAAATAAATGTACAACATACCCAAACTTAAGGGACACAATGAAAGCTATGGCAAGATAAAAGTTTTTATGCTTTCATAAAGAAATTGAAGAGCTCTCATACTAGTGATTTAACAGCAAACCTGAAAACTCTAGGAAAAAGAAAAACAGCAAACACTCCCAAGAGTAATAGATGTGAGGAAATAGTCAAGCTGGAAGCCAAAATCAATAAAATAGAGACAAATAATAATACTAAGAATCAATGAAGAAAGGAGTTTGTTATTCAGAAAATCAACAAGATAGACAAACACTTATCCAAACTAACTAAAAGACAGAGAAACAATATCCAAACTAACAAAATTAGAAAAGAAAGGAGGACATAACAACAGACACTGAGAAAACCTAAAGAATCATTGGGTCATACTTCAAAAACCTGTAATCCACCAAATTGGAAAATCTAAATCTAAAATCTATTTTCCAGCTAGATACCACTTACCAAAGTTAAACAACAACAACAACAACAAAATCAGGTAAATTATTTAAAGAGTCCTATAACCCATAAAAATTAAAAAATAGAAGCAGTCATTAAAAGTCTCCCAATCAAAATAATCCAAGATCAGATGGTTTTAGAGTAGATTTCTACCAACTTTCAAAGAATAGCTAGTACCAATACTCCTCAAATTATTCCACAAAATATAAACAGAAGAAATAATGTCAAATTTATTTTATAAGTCCATAGTCATCCTGATACTCAAACCACATAAAGATTTAACAAAGAAAGAGAAGAGAATTACAGACCAATTTCCCTCATGAACATTGATGAAAAAACTAACAAACAAACAAAAACCTCAATAAACTACCTGCAAACTGAATTCAAGGATGCATCAAAAAGGTCATCTGCTATGATCAAGTAGGCTTCATCCCAGAGACACAGAGGTGTTTCAATATATGAAAATATGTTGATGTAACCCATCATATAAACAAACTGAATGAAGAAAACCACATGATCATCTTATTAGATGCTGACAAAATCTAACACCACTTTATGATATGTCTTTGAAAGACCATGGATAAAAGCGACATACTTCACATAATAAAGGCAGTTTATAGCAAGCCCATAGCCAACATCAAATTAAATTAAAAGAAACTTAAAGCAATTCCACTACAATTGCTTTAAGTTTGCAATCAGGAACAATTGAAGGCTCTCTACTTTCTCCATATCTACTTAGTATAATACTTGAGGAGTAAACCTGGCAAAGACTCATAGTAACGGGCTGTCTTCTGTAACCAAGGTCTCAAGTAGAGGGATAAGGAGACCAACACATCCAAAATACCTTCAACCTACAATTTATCCTGCCTGCAGAGTGTTCTGGGATCAGAACATAGCATAAGCATCATTAGAGAGACCAAAGAGACTTCATCCAGCAACTGATGGGAACAGATGCAGAGTCCTATAGCCAAGCATTAGGTGGAGCTTGGAGAGTCCTACAGATGAGGGAAAGGATCACTTCAGGGACACTAGGAAAAATGCAGTCCCCAGAATCAAATGACTGGGATTCCCACAGGATGGCAGAGATCAGGTAAGTTGGAGGGGTCTGACCTAGGTCCTCTGCATATATGTTAGGGCTGATTAGTTTGGTGTTCTTGTACAATTGCTAACAGCGGGGAAGGATGTTGTTTCTGACATTTTTGTCTTCTTGCAGTACTCTTTTCTTCCTACTGAGCTGACTTGTGCAGCATTGATGTGATGGTATATGTCTGAAATATTGTAACTTGTTATGCCATGTTTGCTTGATGTTCCTGGGAGGCCTGCTCTTTTCTAAGGGAAGGTGGATGTGGGTGTGGATCTGGGAGATGGGGGAGTGGAGAGACTGGGAGGAATGAAGGGAGGGGAAACTGCAATTGAGTTGTAATATATGAGAGAAGAATAAATTTTTAAAAAGAACAGTAAAACATATAACACCTAACAAGATCAAATTCATAATCTTTACTATCCAATTAAAATTATCAGGCCTATAAAAGTAGAAAAATATTATCATAATTAAAAGAAAATTAAGAAACTCAAACAGACCCATGAGAGAATTAGTAGACAGGAATATTAAAAGTAATTAAAATGATGTTTATTAACAGGTAAAAGATAAAAGATTCCTCACTCTGTAAGGAAGCACTATATTATACACACACATAATACATTATATACATAATACATTATATACATTATATACATTATATATTAATACATTATATACATCAGGGAAGATTAACATGGCTCCTGCACAAGGATCGTAGAAAGATTTGTGAAACACTCCATATTTTCAGAGAGGTGTGGCAATTGGTGTTGTAACACCAGGAAAACTGATGGACATTTGAGAGTGTGGAGCAACCAATCTGAGAAGAACAACCTATCTTGATCTCGGTGAAGCTGATAGAATGCTTGACATGGGCGTTGAACACCAAATAAAGAAAATCATGAATCAAATAAGACCTGACAGGCAAACACTAATATATAGTGCAACCTGCCCAAAAGAAGTAAGACAGCTTGCTGAAGATTTCCTGACAGACTATATTCATATCAATATTGGTGCACTATAACTTAGCAAGAGCCACAACAAAAACTGTGGATATATGTCATGATGTAGAAAAGGGTGAAAAAAGTTTTCATCTAATGATCATGCATGAGGAAAATAAAATCATAGTGTGTGTGTGTGTGTGTGTGTGTGTGTGTGTGTGTGTGTGTGTGTGTGCTTAAGGAAAACAAAATATGATGAACTTACCAGAAAATTGAGGAGGGATGGGTGGCCTACCATGGGCATCCATAGTGACAGGAGCATAGCTGGGTTCTAAATAAATTCAAACATGGAAAAGCTCCTATTCTGATTGAAATCCATGTGGCCTCTAGAGGAATCAATGTGGAGGATGTGAACTTTGTCATCAATTATGACTACTCTACTTCCTCAGGGGATTATATTCATCATGTTGGAAAACGTGCTCACACTACCAAACCAGGCACAGCACATACTGTCTTCACACCTAATAGTATAAAGCAAACGTGTGACTGTCTTGGGGTTTCTGCTGCTGTGAAGAGACAATATGACCACAGCAGCTCTTATAAAGAAAAACATTTAATTGTGACTGGCTTACAGTTTCAGAGGTTTAACCAGGGCAAGAAGAATGACAGCGTGCAGGTAGACACGGTATTGGAGAAGGGGCTGAGAATGCTACACCTCGATGCAAAGGCAGCTAAAGGAGACCGAGACACACTGGCTTGCTTGAGTTTGTAAGACCTCAAAGCCTGCTTCCACAGTGACGCACTTCTTCCAACAAGACCACACCCCCAAATAGTGTCACTCACTATGGGCTAAGCATTCACACACATGAGTCTATGGAGGCTATTCCTCGTCAAACCACTACAGTGACTGACCTTATCTCTGTGATTCAGGAAGCTAATCAAGCAATTAATCCCAAGCTGCTTCAGTTGGTTGGAGATAGAAGCTCAAGTTGTTTCAGAGGTAGAAGGTGAGTGCTTCTCTTGACAGAAACTCATCTTTAGAGACAGGGAAAACTCTGACAGAGAGTATTCTAGTCTCCTTCATAGAGATTTGTGGCTAAAACTCAGAATGGTGTTTATAGTGATGTAAATTATACCAGTGGGAGTGTTGGAAGTAATTTTCTATCTGCTGCTATTCAGACCAGTTTTTAGGACTGGTAATCCAATAGGAACTTACCAGAAGCTATGATAATACTTGGCAATATGGAAGCAATGTTGAAAATGTGCACAAAGATATGTACCAACAGGCATATGCATATGTGCACAAAGATATGCACCAACAATCATATGCATATTCTGCTTCTGCAGCTCCTGCGCCTATGATTGGCTATCTACAGCCACAAGATATTCTCAATAACTGTTCTTCATATTATATATTATCAGATAAGATAGGTATTTAAGAAACATGGAAGATGCAGACATGAATGCACTGCAGCAGTAATTATGGTGCACCTTTTTCACAATTTAAAATGGATATTTCTCTACCTTCATAAAATGATTTTTAGGGTTTTTTTTTTTTGTAGTAGAAAATGCAAGCAGCATTTTCACAAAAGTAACTATATAGTGATTTCAAATACAAGAAATGAAGGTTGTGTGTGGCCTTCCAATAAAAGAGATTTGAAGAAAAAAAATAAGAAAAAAGAAAGACTTAAAAGAGGCAAAAGAATATTATGTCATGCCACTTAAACACTGAAAGATAATGTTTGTAAAACGACCCAAGTCGAACTTGTAAAGATAGAAGCTACGAGGTCTGAAGTACAGATGAAGATCAGATGAAGAGCAGGTTAGATACTGCAGAAGAGAAAACTAGCACATTGAAGACACATCACTTGAAATTTTCCAAATAGGAAAAAAACAGAAGCTACAAGCTATGGGCTGATGAGAAGAGGCCAGGCATTAATGTCTCTGAGACTGAAAGAGGTCAAGAAATGACAGTGAGGAAGATTCACCACACATTTAAACATTTTTGAAAAGTATAAATTTCAAACACACACCAGCAGTAAATTATGTTAAGGCATGTCATTATCAAATGTCTTAAAAATGAATGATAAAGAAGAAAAGTACATTCACCCGGAACAGAGATTTGAATGGAGAAAGGTTTTACTTGGGAATAACATGAGCTGGAACACACTGGAGTGACATATCCATTGTCATTGAATGGAGAGACAAGTTACCAATATAAAAAAGGCCTTTAAAATAAGAGCAGAATGAGTATATTATAATATATGAGAAAGCTAAAATAATTCACAACCAGAAAACATCCATTACATGAAGTGCCAAATAATTAAAGAAGGAGAAAAATAATAGAAGATACAAATCTGAAGTGTTCGGAAATATGAAGAGTACTAGAGAAGAAAACTAAATGGTTAGATTAACAAAATATATTTTAGATTGTATAAATTACTTAAAAGACAATTAGTTGTTTAACACAAAATCAAGTTTAAATCTATTGGGAGTTTTATAATATACATGCAAGTATAATAGCACAAAGGCCAACATAAGAGAAATGTCAGTCTGGTTTTACAAAGTACATACACTATATGCATAAAGCAGTATATCTTTACTTCACAATAGATACAATGAAGCATTATGCTATGAAGTGGGCATTGCTTCATATAAACAAGATAGACAGCTATAGAAAGAACGCCCATTTAGCTTGCAAAAACAGAGAAATCCTCAAGTGCCATTGTAAGGTATGTGTAATTGTCAAGATGGTCTATGGAAAGAATAGATACCTAATTGAATGTGTATAGTTGACATGAACATGGCCATATCAGGAACCTAATGCCCTAGACCCAGGGGTAAGGCAAAGCCTTCTCCAGGTCAGACCCTGGGAAAAGGGAAAGTCTTCTCATGGTCCAAGCATAGATAACACATATGCAGATATCCACCCCAGCTTCCTCCTTGCAAGTTTCAGCAGCCTGAGATGACTCCCTTAAAGACATCCCCCTCAAAATTAGCTATCCTGCCTCCTCATTCATTCAGCTATATATAATATAATAAACATGCCTCCTCCTTCGGCTGTATATAATAAACATGCCATGTTTCTGGGTTGGTGGTATATCTCTCTAAAAATGCATAGCCAACCTGATCCTAGTCTTCCTGTATGTGTGTCTGTCCTTTCTTTATTCCCTGTTGCCCCAGTCAGGTCAACCCCAAATCAATACAGGTTGTGGCACATCTACAGCTATTTCAACCCTGCATTCTTCTACTGTCCATCTGAGTCTCACGAGGACAGTTAACTGGGGCTTAGTTGTGGTACTCCTCCCACAAAATGACATCATGAATTAGCATCTAAGTATTATTCTAGCTTATATTTTTCTTCAGCCAGACTATTGTAATTTGTTATTACATAAATTACATCTTATAACTTGAAGTCAGTTGTATGTATACTTCACAGTTTTATCATATTTCTTATTGGTCATAAACTTTCTGCATCTGGAATGGTATGGGGAAGGAAGACTAATCATACATATCTAAGGAAAAAACTAAATAAGAAATAAAATCTCATTGGAAGGTTTTCTACAGTCTAGGAATTCTCATGTTTCTATATTTTCAATGTTCAGTCTCTGAGGGCAATGTTAGTATGTTGATATCAATCAGTTTAGACACAGCTACAGGTTTCTATGCTCCTCAGCAGGTAGCAGTGGGTGGGTTAGAGCTTTGATTTGGATTCAATCTCTGACCTCATCCTAAGCCAGGTGAGCTGCTCCCCTGAAACAATGACCTTCTCTTGGAGCAATTACTAGGCTCTCCAGCAACAATGAGTCAGAGTTGTGGCCTCTACAGGAATTCTGTGCAGTCTCCAGTGGCAGGTAAAGGCCTAGAACAATAGTACTCTCTATATGGAGTATTTTCTTCACAGACAGAACTGGCCAGAGTGCTGACTCAGGCTATGTTGTCAGGTGTGGAGGACCAGGTGTTCCATGGCAGAATGAAATCATCTACAAAGGCCAATTACGTCAAGTTAGTTTATATATTTACATCCTACACATCCTATCTATTACTGAGAGATGCTGAGTTTCTCATTATAATTGTATGTTTTTATAACTCCCTATAGTTCAATTTATTTTTTGTTTCACATATTCAGAATTTCTGTTATTTTGTGCACAATACACTTAAGTCTGTTAAATCATATTGATGTATAGACTTTTTATTATAGAATTTTACCCTGTTTAAAGATGTACTTGTTTTAGTGTGTGTGTGTGTGTGTGTGTGTGTGTGTGTGTGTGTCTGTGTGTGTGTGTCTGTTTGTCTTTATGTTCACCAGATTCATCCAGGTGCCCACAGAGGCCAGAGGCCAGTGTTAGGTCTCCTGGAGCCAGATGTACAGGTGGTTGTAAGGGACCCAGTGGCAGTGCTTAGAACTGAACGCTGATGATGATCCTTAGTAAGAACATTAAATACTCTTCCCTGCTGTACCATTTCTCCAGCCCAAAATGCTACTCTTTATCCCTAGAAACACCATTTACTGTTTAAGCTATTTTGTCTGATATTAATATAGACATTCTAGAGCAAAAGCGTTAGAATAGTAGGCCTTTTGCTTTTGAACTACTTTAATACATCATAACTTATTTGTATATTGATAGTTATGGTAACTAGTTGATGTGATCACTGTTGTTCCTCAGCTTAAATCCAATGTTTTTCTATATTTTTCCTATTAGAGACATGTATATAGTTTTCTTTTCTTTTCCTACTTTTTTGAACAAATGGAATACTGATTATTATTCCATTTTATCTTGAATGTTATCATCATTTCTTTCTTTTGTTATTTTAACAGTTGTTTACTTAGATTGGGTGACTGTATTTGGCTGGGTAAATTTCAAAAAATTGTTTGTATACACTAAATATATACAGCTTTTTCTAGTCAGTTACACCTGAAGCAAAATGTGAACTATTTTCCTATTGGTGGAGGTTGTAGAAGAATCATGAACTCTTGCCCACCCTGTGCCACATGGCAAGACTCTATGAAAAACAAGAATAACAAAAACTCTTACTTGGAAAAGAGAGAAAATGTTGGGGTGGCAGTAGTTTATATTGAGGCTCTGGGATTCAGACATGAGATCTACACTTTACTGACAATATCTTGTCTTGCCCACACAAAGACTTAAAACACTATTAAACTCCTCTTGGAAGATGAATGGCCCTGTGGAAAACAGAAGTATCAGTGAGATTGAGGTAGTGAGTGAGAAATTAATATGGGAGATGAGTCTCATAATGTCATTTATGGAATCCTCACACCGCCCTGAGTGGTTACTGTTATTATTCAAATTTATAGGTGCATTAAAAAGAGTTGAGAACACCAGAGAGTACAATGGAGTACAATTTGTCAAGTTACACTAAACGTAAAACAGAGGAAAAGGCACTAGAGGGCAAGTTTGCATGACCCAGATGCTTGGAATAGTAATCTCAGCTGCCAACCCAGAGTCTGCCTGGTGCTAAGTGCATGCTTAGTTCACTTTTGTTTAATAAGTGAATAACAATACAGGATGCAGATATGTGAAAACATCGTTAGACTTAAATGTTGCCTGTGAACCAATCTATGGATACTCAGTCATAGACATGTCTATCATCTCTTAAAATGTGCTGGAGAGGTTGTGGAGAAAGAGGAACACTCCTTCATTGCTGCTGGGATTGCAAGCTGGTACAAATACTCTGGAAATCAGTTTGGAGATTCCTCCAGAAATTGGACATAGTACTACCAGAGGACCCAGTCATACTACTCCTGGGTATATACCCAGAAGAAGCTCCAACATGTAGTAAGGACACATGTTCCACTATGTTCACAGCAGCCTTATTTATAATAGCCAGAAACTGGAGATGACCCAGATGTCCCTCAACAGAGGAATGGCTACAGAAAATGTGGTACATTCACACAATGGAGTAATACTCAGCTATTGAAAACAATGAATTTATGAAATTCTTAGGGAAATGGATGGATCTGGAGAATATCATCCTGAGTGAGGTAACCCAATCACAAAAGAACACACATGGCATGTACTCTCTGATAAGTGGATATTAGCCCAGAAGATTGGAACACAAAGTAAAATCCACAAACCACAAGAAACTCAAGAAGAAGGAATACCAAAGTGTGGATACTTTGTTCCTTCTTAGACGGGGGAACAAAATACCCATGTAAGTTGTTGCAGAGACAAACTATGGAGCAGAGACTGAAGGAAGGACAATCCAGAGACTGTTCCACCTGGGAATCCTTCCCATATTCAATCATCAAATCCAGACACTATTGTGGATACCAGCAAGTACTGGCTGACAGGAGCCTGATATAGTTTCTCCTGAGAGGCTCTGACAGTACCCAACTAATACAGAAGTAAAGGCTCACAGCCATCCATTGGACTGAGTACAGGGTCTCCAATGAAGGAGCTAGAGAAAAGACCCAAAGAGCTAAAGGATGTGCAGCCCCTTAGGATGAACAACTATGAACTAACTGGTACCCTCAGAGCTCCCAGGGACTAAATCACCAACCAGAGAGTACACATGGTGGGACTAATGGCTCCAGCAGCATATGTTGCAGAGAATGGCCTAGTCAGTCATTAATGGGAGAAGAGGCCCTATGAAGGTTCTATGCCCCAGTGTAGGGGAATGCCAGGGCCAGGAACTGGGAAAGGGTGGGTTGGTGAGCAGGTGAAGGGGGGAGGGAACGGTGTTTCTTTTTTTTTCTTTTTGGGGGGAGGAGGGGAAACTGGGAAAGGAGATATTATATGACATGTAAATAAAGAAAATATCTAATATAAATAAATAAATAAATAAATAAATAAATAAATAAAGTGCTTCCCACATCCTGAAACCCAACTTTGGCTCTTCACTCTGTTTCAGGGAGAGTCAGAGACTCATTCTCTTTCTTCAGAGTGAAATTTTAGTATTTTTAAACTACTAGGGAGCCAATAGAGATACATGATGGTAAACAATAAATAAATTAATTAAAGATTGAGATGGATTTTAGTAATGACAGCTTATCTAAAACAAAGTTCAATTTTCCAATAGGCAGAAAGTTGCTTGAGACATAAGCAAGTTAAGGGGATCTGTAGCCATATCATGGGCCTTTTACACCAACTGAAAAAGGGCCATTGTACATGGGGCTAAGACCTAATACAGGCCTATATTCAGGAGACTTTCTTTGATAGGGAGACAGAACTATTTACACAGATGGAATCCTCTCTGAAGAGTTTAAACAGACTCTTAAAATTAGGTTTGGAAAGGTAACGTGACTTTGTCTGTGACAAAGGAGAGCTCACAAAGGCACTGCCTAGTGCTACTGATGCTTTGTAACGGGATATCCAAATAAGCCACAACTCACTTCCCTCTTCACCCAGAATAGAAGGAAATCTAGTCCTGGGCTGGACGAGTATTCCAGGTCTCCAAAATCAGGGTATGGGCATAACCATAATGAAACACCAGTACAATAAACTGGCGTGCATCCAGCATGCCTAACACTGAATGAAAAAAATTCTTATAAAAAACTAGGAGCATTTGTCAAGGAAGAGGAACCAAAATGTACCCCTAAGCCTCCCATCTAGGCTTGCGTCTCCATCCTCGAGATGCAAAAGATGTAAATACATGTTCACAGAAAATTGAGGACTGCAAACATAGGCCACTCAATCACTACAGCAATCTCTCAGTGCATAAAAATGCCCTGTTTGTCAGTCAGGTTTTCTCCTCTACCCTTGACTACTGCTTGAAGGTTCAGCGTTCCAGAAACATTATTTTTAATAAATTATTAATCTTTTTCATACATTTGAATAGTGCCTTACTGCTTCAAAAGCACTTCTATTTCCACTTTCTTATGGACAAGACCATGCCTCGACAGCAGAGTACATAAGCCAAAACAAAACAGCAACTGAGGAAACAAGAAGCCACCTTCTGCTCAACTATTGAAAGAAAAGAAAGCAGAAGACTAGAACATAAACCTACAGCCAAAGAGGAGAGAAACAAGTGGATCAAGGACCCACAGAGTGAAGTAGCATAATAATTGGAGAACTCAACATGGATCACAAGAAAACTGAAGGTGTAGATCAAAATCTAAGCCACACCAGCTAGTTTTAAAATAGACTCTTGACATCTCTGATTGCAGGAACCATGGGATTTCCTTGAGATAAATTAGTGACACTAACTACCTGGAAAACATCTGGTGAGCAGAGGTGATCCCTTTTACTTAGCTATCAAGACATGGCGAGAAAGAAACCATAAGCAGTGTTCTTTTCTGCCATTGTTTTTATAATTCTAAAATGAAGGGTCTCTAACTCAGTGGATACCATCAGTACATCTCATTTATCAGCAAGCTTACTGGGGAGTGTGGGGGAAGGAACTCCTTGCCTGTGGTGCACATATGACCCATGTATCTCTGAGCTTTGTCCCAGTAAGACCAGATATATTTACACAGGGTGATTGCCATTGTATTAAGTATAAAACTCTACTTACAGATCCAAGATGTCCTACAGATACAAGAAATAAAATACCTAGTTGAAGAAGTGAGTCTCCTTTATGAACTGGCAAGCCCCATCTTGGTAAAGACTCAGATACCCGCAAACTTGAAAACATGACCATGCTAGTATCATGCTTCTGCTCTCCATAATTCTATTTATAAGTCAAATATAATTAATTTATTCTGGGATGAAAGACCAAGACAGCTTGGAAATCAAATAAAAGTCAGATTATTTGACCACCAGGTAGAAATGAATTTTTATCATTTGTTAAACTTAGACAAGTTAGCAACACAGAATTGTCAGCTTCCTTCAGTACTGTCCCTAACCGAAAGATAAAGATGATCTACAGTAGACACTTTACTATTTGCCCATGTGATCTAGTATTCTCAAAGTAGTTGGCCTTCTGGAGCTGATTAAGTACTTTCTTGAAAGTTTATCTGAGTGATATGCAACTTTGGACTATGAATGGTAGTATTTAGATCCATGTTTACTTGCTCTAATATATGTTATCATGGGATAACTTAGAAGGTAAGTGTTTCACAATATTTGACCACATTGTGAACCCTGAGATTGTGTTGTTTACTGGAAAAACCTGTGTCTAGTTGTGATGTGGCTTAGCCTTAGCACACATCTTTAATTCCTATGGCCGGAATACAGGCATGCTGTTAGTATACTTCTTTAATCCCAAACAATGAAGATAAAATTAGTTTGTATAAGGAAGCACCCATGTTTGAAAGTGATGTCTAATTGAGAGGCAGACATTGATGAAAAATTTGACAGAATAGGATATTCCAAACTCTCAGAAAAAGAGAGAAAAAAATAGAGGCTACTTAATAGAGAGCAGGAAAGAGGGAGAGAGGGAGAGTGAGGAGGAGGAGGAGGAGGAGAAGGAGGAGGAGGAGGAAGAGAAAGAGGAGGAAGAAGAAGAAGAA
>NW_022196905.1:6770504-6774922 GCF_008632895.1 Mastomys coucha
AGAAGAAGAAGAAGAAGAAGAAGAAGAAGAAGAAAAAGAAGAAGAAGGGAAGGAGGAAGGAAGGGAGGGAGGGAGGGAGGAAAGAAGGAAGAAAGGAAGGAAGGAGGCAGGAAGGGAGGTTTTATTGGGAAAGCTTTACAGAGACAGGTTGAAGAGAGAACCTAGACACAGTTGATGGCAAAACAAGTCATAGAAGGAGCCAGAAGATTAGAATAGATAACCTTATAGGTAAGAGTACTTGCTTCTTCAGAAGGTCCTCGTTAAGTTCCAAGCTCCCACACTGGATAGCTCACAAGAAGATCTTCACATTCATGGTAGACATACACAGAGACAGTAAGAACACAGAAGTACTCAGAAATAAAAATAAGTATTATTTTAAAGAAAGACTTAGTCCTTCATGTGTAAAATGCTTACCTCAATGAACAATTTAAAACTCAAATGATACAATTAAAGCTTCTGCAACCATCTTAGTGTCTGGTACATGTTAGATACTCAGGAAATTACGTCAAAGCAAAGAAACAAAACCAAACACTATCATCACCACCATTACAAATTAGAAATAGGTAGGAAGAGAAAAGGTGTAGTGTGAAATATGCACACTGCCTGTGTTCAAGTACATTCTCATAGGCAGTGCTTGTAGGAACATATTTAGTTCTTTCTTACATTCATCACAAGACTTTAGACTTCACACTGTAGATAATTTTACTTCTTTCATAGCTACTTTGGAAAATCTAGATCACTTTACTCCTGGAAACTACACAGTTATTGAATGAGATTCACTCACAAATTTGTATATATTTCATGTGTTTTGCATTAGGAAATAATCTATCCACACTAACAATTATTTTTGATCCCTGAAAACTACTATATCATGAATATTCTTCAATATATTTTAAGAATTTCAAATGAAAATAATGTTTATATTTTACACATTCCTTTGCATTGATATGTACACTAGTATGCCCTTAATATAAGCATTTGCATATGACATATATCTTAATCTGATTGCTCAGAAATAAGTATTCAGTGCTACTATATTAACCTACAGTAAGGATATGCCATGTTAATGCTGAAAATAGAAGGTTCTTGTACAGATATCACATCTCCCAAGCAACAGTTGTAATCATGAATTTGGGAATGTCTACCTCATGTATTTGGCTCATAGTTGTTATAATAGTTAATTTTATATGCCAGCTCTATATTGTCAAATATTTTGGGTATATCTGTGAGGATATGTTTAAAATGAAATTAACATTGAGTCCATATATTAAACAAAACCAATTGAAATCTAGTAAAGGGGCACCATCCAATCAGTTAAAGATGTAACCAAAACATAAGGGCTAGGAAAATGTCAATGTTTCCTGCCTACATTGGACATAGGTCTTTTCTTGCCTTTAGATTCAAACTGAAAAATCGACTCTTCTTAGGTCCTGAGCCTTCTGGCTGTCAGAGTAGAACTTATACCATCCATTCCCCAGGGTCTCTAGCTTTCCACTTTTCCGAGTAAAAGACCAGAAGTTCATATATAGGGAGCTAAGATGAATTACCCTTCAGACAAGCTTTATTAGGAGAGTTACTACATCCTATGCTGAAGTGGAAAAGCAAACTTTCATGTCTGAGAAAGCTTCATTAGGAGAGATGGCCATCATGGATAGTAGATGAGGCTCCTAAATGAGACACCCTTTAGTTCCCAGAGTATTAAGAAAGCATGATGTCTTAGTCAAAGTTCTGTTGCTGTGAAGAGACACCATGACTATGCAGCTCTTATAAAAGAAAGCATCTAATTGGGGATGGCTTACAGTTTCAAAGGTTTAGTCCATTGTCCTCACAGCAGGAAGTACAGCAGCATGCAGGCAGACATGGCCCAGGAGATGTAGCTAAGAGTTCTACATCAAGTTTCACAGGAAGAGAGAGAGACACTGGGTCCAGTATGAGCATTTGAAATTCCAAATCCCACCCCCAATGACACACTTCCTCCAACAAGACCATACAATCTAAAATCCTGTCAAGCATTGGCCCTTCCTAATAATCAAGCATTCAGATGAGCCTGTGGGAGATATTCCTATTCAAGCCATGACACATGGTAAATAGAGTCAGTACAATGTAATCCTGGAGGGAGATATAGGAGAGTCAAACTGGTTCCACAGAGCACAGCAGTTCTGTGTCTGATCCCATTCCTTGAGGGTGGTGAAATAAGTTCTACATCTGTCACTTAGCCTATGTGTCAGGATCCAGAAAGAAAGAACTAGATATAAAGTTATAATTCAAGTTTATCTTAGATGTGTGTATCAAGGAGAAAAAGGACTTGCTCACAACTGCAAGTGAGAATGATAGAACACCACTCTGTAAAAGCTGCAAGGTCACAGAATGGGTTGCTTATAGGGCCCTGAGGAGAGCCTAAGAATCACCTAGCTGGACTTCTGTAAGAGAGAAGAGCCAGATTATCTGTATTTAAGAACCACTAGTATATCTTAGTGCCTATCAGTCTCCACAAACACACAGCCTACTTGGATGGGTGAGTAAACAGATAATGAATAGACAGAGATAGTGTCCTAGTAACTTACAAAAGGTAACTTACAAAATGAAGAGTTTATTTGAGGCTTATAGGTTCAGAGGATTAGTTAGAATCTATGACCACCACAGTAGGAAGTATTGCAGCAAGCAGACAGGCATGGTGCTGGAGCCATCACTGAGAACTCACATCTTGCCCCACAAGAGCAAAGCAGAAAGAACCACACTGGGAATGTGTGAGTCTTTAGAAACCACCAAGCCGGTCTCTAGTGACACAAAGCCATAAGTCATAATCCTTCCAAACAGTTCAACCAACTCAGGATAAAACATTCAAATATATGAGCTTATAGGGACTGTACTCATTTAAAGGATGACAGACACACAGGCAGATGAAAGATAGATAGATAGATAGATAGATAGATAGATAGATAGATAGATAGATAGATAGATAGATAGATAGACAGGTAGACAGGTAGACAGACAGACAAATAGGGATCAACAGATTGATAGATGCTCTTGGTTACATTTCTCTGGGACACTGCGAGTGTACTTCTTTTATATATCTACCTAAATCTAGTATCACATAGTAATATCCTCCAACTTGAGACATCCTTCCTATAGGAAAGAAGGAAACTCAAGGGTCTCTAAAATAACAAAACTTAGCCCAATATGGGAAAGCTTACTAGATTCACAAAAGCTCCCTAAAGTTTTACAAAAGGAAAGCAATTATTATGGGGAGAAGACTGTCTGACCAGCTGCCAGAGCTAAATCATTCAGTGAGCTTAAAGGATGTAGCTTTCATGACCTGTCCCATGATGGGGTGGTATTTATGGCAATAAAGCTGCTTTGAGTCATCTATCCTCTGATGGGTTTCTGAGAAACCCATCTCTTTCATTGCAACAACAATCTCAATAAAGTCACTGGCTCTCTGAGCTAGACTTAGGTGGACTATTTCTTTGGTCTATGGTTGGTGTCTTATATAGGATGGATAGGCATTTGTTTATGTATCTATAGGGAAAAATCACACAAAAGCTAGGTAAAAAGGACTTGACCTAGAATCCTACTTGTCTTTCATAAGATAAAATGGCATGTATCAAAGAAAATATGGCAGTTCCAAATCCAGGACTCACAATTGTCACAGAAGAACCCTATACATTACACTCTGGTTTGTACTTCTCAGATTCTTTTTTTTTTTTTTTTCATTATTAGATATTTTCTTTATTTACATGTAAATTTCTCCATTCCTAGTTTAACCTCCAAAAAACAAAGAAACAAACAAAAACAACCCAAACAAACCCCTGTTGCCTGCCCCCTCACCATGCCTGCCACCCCGCCCTCTTCCACTTCTTGGCCCTGGCATTCCCCTACACTGGGGCACAAAACTTTCACAGGGCCGAGCTCTTCTCCTCCTATTGATGATCAAATTGCAATCCTCTACTATACATATGCTGCCAGAACAATCAGACCCCTCCATGTGCAGTCCTTGGTTGGTGGTTGAGAGCCTGGGAGCTCTGAGGGTACTAGTCAGTTCATAGTTGTTTGTCCTAAGGGGCTGCAAACCCCTCAGCTCCATAGGCCCTTTCTCTAACTCCTTCACTGGGGACCCTGTACTCAGATCAATAGATGTCTGTGAGCCTCTACATCTGGATTAGTCAGGTACTGTCAGAGTGTCTCAGGAGATAGCTATATTTAGGCTGGCTTGCCCTTCCTTCAGTCTCTGCTCCACAGTTAATCTCTGCAACTCCTTCTGTGGGTATTTGGTTGCCCCTTTTAAGAAGAAGTGCACTGTCCACCATTTGGTCTTCCTTCTTCTTGAGTTCCTTGTGGTTTGTAGGTTGCTCTTCCTGTATTCCAAACTTCTAGGCTAATAACCACTTATCAGAGAGTGCATACCATGTTTGTTCTTT
>NW_022196905.1:6778937-6779219 GCF_008632895.1 Mastomys coucha
TCTGTTTCATAACTTCTGTTCGTCTCACTGTGTCCTTGTTTAGTTTCTGTTTCCATGATCTGTCCATTACAGAGAGTGGGGTAATGAAATCTCCCACTACTATTGTGTGCTGTGTAATGTGTGCTTTGAGCTTTAATAAAGTTTCTTTTATGAATGTAGGTGCCCTTGCATTTGGAGCATACAGGTTCAGAATTAAGAGTTCATCTTGGTAGACCATACCTTTGATGAATATGAAGTGTCCCCCCTTATCTTTTTTGATCACTTTAGGGTGAAAGTCGATTT
>NW_022196905.1:6780756-6787530 GCF_008632895.1 Mastomys coucha
GTCCTTCTTAAGTTCCTCTATCAGCATTGTGAGATATAATTTTAGATCCAATTCTTGCTTTTCTGGTGATTTGGTATATCCAGGACTTGCTGCAGTGGGAGTACTAGGTTCTGATGAAGCCATGTAGTCTTGGTTTCTGGTGGTAGGATTCTTGTGTTTGCCTTTCACTATCTCTTGATTTTTGGTGTTAGATGTTCTTAGTGTCTCTGACTAGAGCTTGTCCTGTCCCTGCTGCCCTGCAAGTCCCCTGTGACTCGTGGGGCTTGTGCTTCCTGGCTGGCTGCTCTGGTCTTAGGAACTCACCAGAGAGAAAATGGTGGCTCTTGCCCAAGTCTCTGGCTTAAGGCTTTCCATGGAGGTAGGCCCTCCACTTGCAGGGAAGGGGCAGAGAAGGATGCTGATCCTCCTCTGTCACTTGGTAACTGAGAGGATCCTGCCCCTGCCACCCTGCGGCTCCCCTGGGACTTGTGGGGCCTGTGCCTCCTGGCTGGCTGCTCTGGTCTCAGCAACTCACCGGAGAGAAAATCTACTTCTCAGATTCTAATGACAATTTCTCCATATCTCCACATCTGAGGGCAATGTCTCCACAGGTCATTAATGTTATATCCTCAGAGCTCCCCAAACTTACATATAACTCCAGCAGTTGGTCAGGACAATTTCATTTAAAATTCTCATGAAAAGCACCTGTGTTTGAATGCCATGAACATTCATGAGCTATCCTGCTGTCAGGATTGCTGCTGCTGCCACTGCTCCTGCTGCTGCTGCTGCCACTGTTACTGCTGCTGCTGCTGCTGACATTGATCCTGGTGCTGTTTTGCAACATGGAGAAACAAAGCATTAAAACTGCTTACCTAAAATGGTAAACATATGAGTTATTGTGTCAAGTCCTCTTCAGGTAGCTGAAACTCAATCGGTTCTTGCACAATGCTGGCTTCCTAGAAGCACCAAGCATTTTTTTATGTTTTTATTTGTGTCCCAATTCATAATTTTGGAGGCACTCACAAATAAATATGGCATTTACAGCAGTTGAATAGAGTGACTGGGGAACATTTTGCAGTATCACAGTACCTTTACCCTTAAATTTAGGTATGTATGTAAATCTAGGTGTAGTGTTCATGAAGCATGCTGGGAAGATTTACCATAGCGAGTAGGTAGACTTTAGGTGCTGAAACTAGAACAATTTTAGTTTCTCAAAAATATGATTTAATTATATTTTCACAAACTTAAAATGTCACCTTTATTTACATAACTCTAAGCAAAAGTGTTCATATGATTAATTACAGTTTATATTTTGTTCTTCGCTATAATAGTCTGAAATATTTAGAAGAAAAAGAACTTGTCAAAGGTATATATAAATATAATTTTAACTTATATGCTATATTTGCCATTCATCATTTTTCAGAAAATATATTCATTGGTATGTATTTATTACAGTTATAGTTTTTATTTCTTAGATCATTACTGTCAACAGAAAACCAAATATGCAAAACTTTTGGTTGCCATAATCAATGATTTTTGTTGAAATTAAAGTAAGAGAATAAAATACATAGATACCTTCATTTTATTATTCAAGTAAACATCACCAACTATAAACATGATTCAGATCTTCCCAGGAACAATTAAATTCTATCATCTTTGATTTTTATGTCAACTTTTAGCTATGTAAAAAGAATAAATAGCTGTGTGCATTTGTAGATTTTGCCATTAAGAAAGTATAATTATCAAGACAGGAAAATAGATATATTTTATGTAAGAGTCCCTTAGCTTAATTTACAACTTTTGAGTATTAAAGCATGTATCATATGGGCCTCTCTTTGAACTCTTGGATAAATCTACAGCCAATTTTCAGTACATTCAGGGTACCATGGATGCAAAGTCTGTGGGAAAGAAGTGACTATGTACATGTGAACAAATGAATGATATTGTTTGTGTTTTCTCTTTTCAGGAAGATGCATTCTATTAATTACTTCTCTACCTGCTATGGCAAAATTGCTTACAAAGGCAACTTAGGGAAGAAGAGCTTGCTTTGGCTCAAAGTGTGAGGAGATACAGTGATAAGGACAGGAATGTAATGATAGCAAGATATGTGAGACATCTGGTCCATTGCCTCTGCAATCAGGAAGCAGAGATGCATGTGAATGTTCATTCATCTGCCTGCCTTTTCCTTTCTTATTCAAACTGGGACCCAAACGAAAGGGACACTCACACTCAAGGTGGATCTTCTGTGATCAGTGTAAGTCCCTCAAAGTCACAGGCAGAGCTGTGTCTCCTAGGTGATTTCAAATTTAGTAAAGTTGACAATGAAGATTAACCACCACGGGGATATTGGGGTAGGAGGTCATGGAAACATGGTAAAATTTCAAGAGCTCTTCTTGTGCTTGAAATATTAGAGTGGGATCGAGAGAGGCTGCCAGGCAGGAGCCATGCATAGATGTTGGCTTCTTCTGGAGTCACAAGACTCTTTTAGTGTATGTGATGGGAGACAGGGGTGAGCATTATGTTGCTCACAAGGAGTAGGCCTTTGAATGTTAAGTCTGGTCCCTGGTTCCTGCCTCACTCTCTGCTTCCCAGACCAGTATGATGTGAACAGCTGGTAATAGTGATTCCAAGAGTTCTGACCAAGTCAGAACAAGAGGCAGCATGATCAAGCCTTTGAAGCCTCTACCTCTTCAGATATTTATCCTTTGGATTAGACCTTATTGATTCACCAGCAACAGATTGAGTCAAGGATAAGACTTTTGGTTGTATAGCATATATTCTAAGTGCTCTGCTTGAAGGAGTTTTCAGAAGGTGAGGCACAGGAATGGTCAAGATCTTGGTGCTCAGAAAATATAGAAACAGAAAAGGAGATGTCATAGTATAAAATAGAATACACTTACAAATGCTACCTACATCCTAATTACTTGCTTGGCTAGCCCATTTCTTTATTCCTAATCACTGTGCCTAACTCTGGAAACCTACTTCTTGGTACTATTTCTACTTTCCAGAAAGTTAGTAAGAACTGTAAGCCAGAAGCCCAAAGGTGAGCTAAAGGTATGAAAATATAAACACATGGGTTTGCATGGCAATGGATCACATTTTCAGAGAAGAAGCCACCGCATTCTAGTGCTTTTGTGGCTCTGTTTCAAAGAATCAGGCAAGATATGATTTCCTACCTGTAGCTTTCCTCCCGACCACCACACCTCCAACCACCAGAGGGGGGCCTGGACAAGTAGGCAGTATAGGGTTTTTACTTCAACTAGGTCTGATTCTCTATAAGTTTAGTGGGGAGATGTACACCACTCCTGACAGCACAGAGAATAAATAGAGAGCTGAGTTTCACCAACTGTCTGCATGACCTTGAGTGAGTCACCCATGTCCTCATGCCCAAGTTTCCTTAGAAAAAAAAGCTAAAAATGTTGCTCTGCAAAAATCCCATCTGCCTTTCTGTGCTACAGACAAAAACTGGGAGAAGCTGAGATTCTTTGCTCTTGGTTTCAGTAACAAGAAAAAGGAGCACTCTATAGAACAAAGCCAGGGTGGAAACCAACTCAGCTGCCCTTTCAGAATGGTGGGGATTGGGGTACTGAAACTCATAATCCCCCTGTCATACCCATCCCCAAGAAGCTGAATGGCAGCCATGTTCTTGACTAAATTATGTCCTCCATTTATCCTAGTGATTTGGAGGTCCTGGGGTAAGAAAGCAGGATACAGACTCTAATAGAACTCTGACTTCTTAAGGTCTCAGAGGAAAAGGATGCTATCTCCTCCCAGTTTTGCCAACAGTAGGAACACCTTCCTCTCTAGGACACCCAGAACCTTGTGAACAAAGCCTCTGAGTCCTCAAATCCCCAAAACCTGGAATTCTCAGCAACTTAATACTTAGTTTTATCATTAAATTTATGATCTTGGAAAGAAAGAGAGAATGGAACAAATAAACAAACAAAAAACCCCTTTTAAAGAGCCTCTAATTTTCCTGTCTGTATAATGGTCAGAACACCATCTCCTCTTTCACTTGTTCACAGAAAAAAACATGAGACTGAAGGAGATAACAGGAAAGTTTCCCTATCTAACAGTATAGGACACCCCTGTTGCTTCACTAGTGCAGACAGACGACTTGGGAAGGAAGGATTTTCAATGGACTGCTGAAAAAAGCTTCTCACCTCCCACTCTGACCAGTCATGGCAGATAAGGAGAAAGCCCTGGGTTCACCATTCTCAAGCATCTTCCCCAGATCCACTCTGTTCTCATGGGCTGAAAGTTCTCTAGGAAAGTGCTCCGATTTAGACACTGAGTATTCAGGGATGACAAGCTGAGATAAGTGTACTGTTATGTAGAAGCTGATGAATCAAGAGAGTAGCTAGCAGTAGAGACTTTCGATGTGGAGAAAACATCCTGACAAGGGAGAGCTGTGCCATCCCATCCATCCTAAGACCTTTCGTGCAGCCTTGAGAAGATACCTATAAAGAAATAGCAAAACTGTGTACTTCCAAAGCAAATTAAGTTCCTTTCTTTATGTGATCCTTGAAATATTTGAGTGAATAGTATTGCTTCAATCTCACATGTCTGCCGTGTACTCATAGTCTGAGGGTTGTTTGCTAGCCAGGAAGAGGTGAAAGCTAAGGGTAAAAGTAGGTCACAAGGAGTAGGCCTTTGAATGTTAAGTCTGGTCCCTGTTTCCTGCCTCACTCTCTGCTTCCCAGACCAGCATGATGTGAACAGCATCTGCCATAGATCTGGTCACTCCGATCTTAACAACTCCATCCTATGTTCCTCTACCTTAATGGAACAAGCCCTCTGAAACCATGAACCAAAGTAAAATTGTCCTCCAACAACTTGTTTATGTTAGGAATCATGGTCACAGTTACACAAGAACTAATTTATCCTGTAAACATTATAATTTACTTGTATTTCACAGTGGGCAAAGCAGGGTCTATTGGGTAAAGCAGTCAGTACACAGAGAGACTTGGGTGTGAACACAGCACATCCTACGTCAAAGATGCTACCCTCCATGGGTAATCCCTCCCAGGAGAACAGGCACCTGAGAGGTAAGCTTATCTGAATGAGGACCCTTTCACAATGTTTTTTCCTTGTAGAAATTTAGGCCCACAAAGTTGTTCCGGCCTCTCAGCTCTGACACTGCCCTCCTGATTCCCTTCTGCCTTAGATTTATAAACCAAGGTCAGGAGAGGAAACTTAATTGCAACTGTAGCTTGCTTCATTGTATCAGAATTTCATTCTAATAGTTCAGTCTCACTCAATGGACCTGTCTTCTTTGAGGGACCATCAAAGGAGATGGAGAGGGCAGGGCGTCAGGGAGAGAAAAACTGCAGCAACTTAGGAACCACAGGCAACAAGTAAATACTGAATGCAATTCTTCACCTGCAAAAGCTTTGGACAGTTCCATCTCTTGGCAAAGCAAGAACTAATGCAGAAATGTATTCCCTCTGGGAGCTTATTCTCGATAATGGCTCCAAAGTGCTCTATGAAGCCTTTAAAGTTGGCAGCATCCTCCTGGGTTACGTCCCACGGTCGTCTGCTCTTGTGTGTGAAAAGGAGATCAATTTTCATCTCATTTGGCAGACAAGGAAATTCGAGACTCAGAGTTGTAAAGTGCTTTGCCTAAGGTAACACAGCTAGTAACTAGGAAAATTAAGATTAAACACAATTTTCTGACTGCCAGACCTAGATTCTTTCCAATCATCCCTCACGCTTCTTAAAAGCCACATGGCTCCATGCTCTACTCCAAGCTATTTATCCAATCGAAAGGAGAATATAAATTACCCACACAAAGACTTGTGTACAAATTTTCTAGAAACTTTATTACCTTGTCCAAACTGGAAATGTTCCAAATACCTACCAGGGAAGGAATGCAGTAGGGGTGATGGCTTCTGTCAGCCACCCACCCCAGACGCAACAAGATCCTGGTTGTAGGATAGCCGAAGCTGCTTAATAAGATCCTCTCTCAAAAATAACAACAAAAATGAGAAGATTAGCTAAATAAACTGTATTACATGCATATAATTAATATCCTTCAGCAGTAAAAGGTAAGAAGTATCGATATGTCCAACAGCATGATGAACCAAGAGTATTCTGGATGGAAGAGGTCAGATATAAAGAGCACATGACACACTGCATGGATCTACTTACATAAAGCTCTGGATAAAGCAACTGTATTTATGGCCACAGCAGATCAGTGGCTGCTTGCAGATGGAGAGCCTGGAGTGAAAGATGACAGACACAAGAATATTCTAGGTACTAGATATGTTCATTATAATGGGAATTGTTTCCCAAGCATATGCATTTAACAAAATTCATTAAAGTGTACACTTTTTACATATAGTTTAAATGATGTGTCAATCATACACCAATACTGCTGCTTTAAAAACTCACATGGCTCCATACAGTAATGGAGCTGTCCCTACCTCACCCCATCCCCAAGGATGTTCCCCTCTTCAGCCCTTGGTCTGCAACATTAACCCTGATGGGAATATAGAGAGGAACTTGATACTGAGCAATCATTGCTACAGTTGCAATATTAGTCTCTTCCTCTTCTTTATGAATACAGATTTAGGGTGATTGTAGATTCACTCTGGGCAATGGATTTTCTTTCCTCTTGCCTGGGGATCACTTAGCAAAACAAACAGAAGCAGTTATCATTATTCTTCCTATTAAATAAGCTGAGTAAACATTTGGACTAGTCTTTCAGATTTAAGACAGATGTTTCCATTGTAGAGACTGAAAAAAATACAGATACGGGACACAGAGAAAGGAGAGAGTGAGTGAGAGAGAGAG
>NW_022196905.1:6787844-6819153 GCF_008632895.1 Mastomys coucha
GGCCTGCTGAGAAGATCTCCATGGTTCCCCTGACCTAGAATGGTTATCAAGAGCCCGCCACACAGCACTCTGTGGTTCAAGATGCCAACTGGACTCCAGAAGCTATATGTGACACTCGTTTGCTCAGATAGGAAAGGGAACCAAATAGTCAATTCCTTACAAGTACGCTCAACTGCAGCTAAGATTCCCCACATGTGTGGTCAAGTCATGGGCAGCTGTACAACCTGTGGCACAGTGAATAAAGACATTTGCCACCAAACCTGACAATCTGAGTTCAAACAACTTCCAAAAGTTGTCTCTGGCCAACATACATGCGTATGCACACACATAAACATATATACACACACACATACACACATACATATACATATACACACATATATACATGTATACACACACACACACATATACAGAGAGACACCCCCCCTAACAAACAAACACATGAAAAGTATGTAATACACAGGAGCAATACACTTGAGTTGTTAAAAAGTAAACATAAAATCAAATCAAGGTTGGAAGAAAATTTTCTGCCCCTTTTTAGGTGAAAAGAAAATTACTTTCAAGGTAGCATAGTTCCTTTGAAAAGATGCTGAGAATGTCTACCTCTATCCATGGAAAACGCCATTCTGTGGCGAGAATCTCTGAGTAATCATCTTTTCTTATTACTCTGGATTTGCTGAAGAAAACTTTGCCATTGGTGACATTCTGAAGAGAGTTGTGTATGTGTATCAGGATTCTCTAGAGAATTAGAAACAACAGGATATCACACACACATACCCCACACACACCACTTGAATGTTTTCAACTTTCCATCATTGTGGCAAAATACCTAAAACAATGAACTTGCAAAGGGGAAAGGTTTATTTTTGGCTCAACATTTTAGAAGTTCCAGCCCATGGCCACTTGAGCCTGTTGATCTGGTCCTGTAGTAGGCTTAGCATAGCATAGTGGAAGCATGTAGTAGAAGAAGCCTATTTAACTTACAGCAACCAGAAAATGAAGAGAAAATCAGATTAGGTCAGGGTCCCAATAACTGCATCTAGGATATCCCAGTGACCTACCTCCTTCTACCCCATCCTGCAGCATCATAGGCCAGCAACTAAGCCTTGAAAACCATGGGCCTTTGAGGAATACTTCCAGTCTCTACACATATGTAAGAGGGGATTTGTTATAGGAATTGGTTCATGTAATTATGAAAGCCGAAAAGTCCTACAACATGCCATACTCAGGCTGTAGATTGAGAGAAGCCCAGAATATAATCTACTGGGAGTGTAAAGGCCCAAGGACCAGACACACTGATGCCTAGGGCAGGAGAAAAGACCTGACCCAGCTCGAAAAAATAAAGTGAATTTGCCTTCCCTCCACTGACTGGAGAATGTCAGTGCTGGATGGTTTTATGTCAACTTGACACCAAGTAAGTTCATCTTAGAGGGGGAAAACCTCAACTGAGAAAATGTCTCCATAAAATCAGGCTGTAGGCATATCCATTAAGAAAATTTAGTGATTGATGTGGGAAGGCCCAGCCCATTATGGGTGGGACCACCCCTGGGCTGGTGGTCCTGGGATTTATAAAAAAGCAGACTGAACAAGCTAATAAGCACCACTCTGCCATGGCCAGAGCATCACCTCCCACCTCTGAACTCCTGCCCTGTTTGAGCACTGTCCTGACTTTCTTCAATGATGAACATTGCTGTGGAAGTGCAGACCAAATAAACCCTTTCCTTCCCAGGTGGCTTTGGTCACGAGTGCCTTATCACATCAACAGTAATCCTAACTAAGATAATGCCCATTCATATTGCTGAGGATGCTTTTCCTCTTACTGGATCTATTGATTCCAACCCTAACTTCTTCTAGAAACAGACTCATAAAAACACTCATCAGTAAGATTTGACTATATAGCTAGGCATTTCTTACCCCACTCAAATTGATGTATGCAATTAACCATCACCTAAAACAGCAGAGATGTAGGTCTGAGAATATAGACCTTCATTGCTTTGTAGGTGTTGGCATTCCTGAATCCTAAGACTCCATGAGATTGTTCACAAAAACTAGATTAAATCTGCTGGTGTTGCTGAATAAAATGTACCTACTAAATTAGACTGTCAGGGCACTGGCTAATAATCACCATTTATTGAACTCCCTAATGTAATGCCTTTTTAAAAGATATTTTTAAAATAAAATATAATTACATCACTTCTTCTTTCTTATCTCCATACCCTCCCATGTATTCCCCCCTCCAACCCTTTATTCCCTCTCAAATTGATGCCCGCTTTGAGGATTATTGTTTTATTCTTATATATTATGTTTTATTATATTATCTCTCTATATAGCAATAATATTTAAATGCCACCAATTTATTACACATATATGCTCACACATATATGTACAAATATATAAATACAACTTGCTGATTTTTGTTGCTTGTGTATATATATATCATTTCAAGGACTGATCGCTTTGTATTGGATAATCAATTATGGGACTCATCCCTGGAGAAGACTAATTCTCACATCTCTCCACTATCTTCAATTGCCTATAGTTCCATGTCTAGGATAGGACCCCTTGAGATTTCCTTCTTCTGTGTTAGTGTGTCTATTGAAAATGGTTTCTACAGTCATGCTTATGCATCAGGAGGGCAGCTTCTCTGCCATTTTTTAAGAGGAATGTTCTTGCGGTAGAGTGCCTGGCCCTTTGACCCTCTGAATCTTCCTCCTCCCTTTATGCTTTCTGAACCTTGAGTATAAGTTGTATTATGAATGAATGTGTTGGGGCTAAGATCCCCATGTCACATTGATCTGCATCATGACCACTGGTGGGTCTCTCTAATGGTCTCTGCTTGCTGTGAAGGGATGCTTCTTCGGTTGGCGGTAAAAGTTATTTGTACCTGTGGGTTTAGGGCTACGTTTTGGAATGCCAGTCTAGTGAAGTGACAGTAATAGGTCTTCTTATATCCACGACCTCACGAGCTCCATGTAGTTGGCTGGATTTCTAGTGACAGGCATAAGTTCCCTCCTGTTGAATGGGCAGACCCTAAGCCCAATTAGATAGCTGTTACTACCAATAAATGAGTAGCACTATTGCATCTTTAGGGGTATCTTACTATGCTCGTCATTGTTTGGATTCCTAAGCATCGCAACAGGTAGGACTACAGATTGCTTCCTTCCCTTGGTAGCTTGCATAGTAATTTCTGGTATTATTAAAACTAGATCACAGGAAGGAAGCTTTCAGGTTAGATCCAGCTAACCGGAAATCTCCCAAGTCCTGTGTCCTAAGTGAATGGTGTCTTCAACAAGAGAGTCTTACCTCCACCCTCTGAGGGGCAACCAAGAGCAACAACAATGTTCTGCATTCTGTTGAAAGTTGCTTTTATGCCCTGACCAATAACTCAACAGTTTCTCAGGACTGCTCCTTGAGTTTTGGTAGATAGTCTATGGCTCTAGTGGGCCTATCAGCCCAAGTAGCCTAGCTTCATATGTAAAGTATGATGTATAACTGACAATTCTCTCCCACTTGGTAGGTTTTTTTCTTCACTAAACTGACTGTTTTCTTAGGTTTTTAGTTTTGTGAGGTCGCAGTTGTCAAATGTTGACCTTAACTCCTGAGCAAACAGAGTCGTGTTCAGAAAGTCTTCCTACACTTGTTATGTTTAGGTCATTGCCTATATTTTCTTCTAGAAATTTTAGCATTTTGGGTTTCAAATTGAGGTCTTTGATCAACTTGGAGTTAGTTTCTATGCATTGTGCTAGATACGGCTCTAATTTCATTCTTCTGCATATGTATATCCAGTTTTTCCCAGCACCATTTCTTGAAGAGTCTGTCATTTCTCCAGTGTGTGTTTTTGGCTTCTCTGTCAAATGGCAGATGCCTGTAATCTACTTGGTTACATTGGTCTATGTGTCTGTTTTTGTACCAGTAACATATGTTTTTTATTATTATAGTTCTGAAATGTATTTTGGAGTCTGGAATGTAATGCTTCCAGTACTGTCCTTAATGCTTAGGATTCTTTTCACCATCCAGGATATTTTAGAGTTATATATGAATTTTAGGATTTCCTTCCTATTTCTGTGAAGAATGTTGTGGGTATATTGATTGGAATTACATTGATTCTATAAACACTTTTGATAGAATGCTCATTTTTACAAAATCATTTCTACTGATTCATGAACATGGGAAATCTTCCCATTTTCTAATATCTTCCTCAATTTCTTTCTTCAGAGATTTGAAGTTTCCAGTGTAGAGGTTATTGCTCCTTGACTATGTTTACCCCAATATATTTTATAGTCTTTGATACTATTGTAAATGGGAGTATCCATGATCTCTTTCTCAGTTTGTTTGTTGGTGGTATACTGATTTTTGTATGTTGGCTTATATTCCACCATCTTGCTGAAACTGTTTATTGTTCTACATGTTTTCTGATGGACTTCTTAGAATCTCTTATGTATAATACCTTATCATCTGCAAAAAAGAGATAATTTTTCTTTTTATCTTCTTCATGTCCCTCTAAAGTTCTTCTCTTGCCTTATTGTTCTAGTTATGATGCTTCAAATTTTATATTTAAAAAGAGAGTGGACACCTCTGTCTCTTACTGATTTTAATAGGATTGCTTTAAGTTTTTCTTTATTTAGGTTCATGTTGGCTCTAGCTTTTCTATACTATATTGCTTTTATTATGTTTTTCATGCTTCCCATTCTTACTGTCTCTAGAACTTTTATCACAAAAGTATGCTAAATTTCATCAAAAGCTTCTTCTTCTATATCTATTGAAATGAGCATGTGATTTTTGTCAATTATTTATATAGCTCATTACATTTATTAACATATATATATATATCAATATATATATATATATATTGAACAATCCCTCTAGTTCCAGGAAAAAGCCAATTTGACCGTGATGGATGATCTTCTTGATATGTGACTGTATTTGATTTTCAACTATGTTATTGAAATTTTTGCATATATGCTCACCAAGGGTATAGTTCTGTGATTTTGGTTTTCGTTGTTGTGTGTTTGCCTGGTTTTGATAGTAGAGAAATATTAGACTTGATGGGAGGAGTTTTGGAGGATCCTTCTGTTTCTTTTTCTTTTTTGATAGTAATTTGTAAAATATTTGTTGTAAATCTTTGAAAGATTTGTTAGAATTCTGCTGTAAATATTTGCCTGCCCCATTATTCTGGAAGGCTTTTTCAACCTCATTTGTTATGGCTCTGTTTAGGTTGTTGATCAATTTTTGGCTTAACTTTGGTAGTTTACATGAATCTGAAATTCATCCGTTTCCTTTAGATTTTTCAATCTCAAGAAGTACACGTTTTCAAAGTATTCCCTTATAATATTCTGAATTTCTTTGGTATCTGTTAAAATGTGTTTCTGTCCCTGCCTGGTTCTATTTATTTAGGTCCTCTCTTTCTTTCTTTTGGTTAATTAAGCCAAGGGTCTGTTGATCTTATCTTCTCAAAGAATCAGATATTAAATTAAATGATTCTTAGTGTTGTTTTCTTTGTTTCTATTTCATTAATTTCTCCTTGATTTTTATTATTTCTTTCCATCTACTGGATTTGGCATTAATTTGTTCCTCTTTTTCCTAATTGTTGAGTTGCACCATTAAGTCATTTAATTGTGACCTTTCTCATTTTTTAATGTAGGTACTGAGGGCTATAAATTTTCCTCTTAAAATTGCTTATAATGTTTCCCAGAGGTTTTGTTGTTTTGTGTTTTATTTTCATTTAGTTCCAGGAATTTTTAAAAATTCTTTTTTTAATTTCTTCTTTGACCAGTCATTCAACAATGACTGATTTAATCTACATGAAATTTCTAGTTACCAGAGATTTGTTGCTGTTAATTTTAAGTTTTATTGTATAATGGCCAGATAAGATACATGGAATTGTTTCAGTATTTCTGAATTTGTTAAGGTTTGATTTGTGTCTCCAGATGGGGACAACATGGAGAAATATTCATTAGCTGCTAAGTAGAATGTATATTCTTTATTGTGTGGAATATTCTGTAAATATGTGTAGCGTTATTTGATATAAGATGTTATTTAATTACCAAGTTTCTCTGTCTACTTTTATCCAAAAAATTCTATTGATAAAAATGAGATGTTTATTATTTTATTATGATTAAAATCTGTTATTATTATTGGAATGGTATTAATCTATGCCTTTAATTCCAATAGTTTGCTTTTGTATGGAATTTGTTGCAGTGGAGTTTGGTGCACATATATTCAGTATTGTAATCTTTTCTTGATTGACCTTTGCTTTAACTAGAGTAACATGCCTTGTGTGTCTCTTCTGGTTAGTTTTAGTTTGAAATCTACATTGTCAGAGATTATGATGGCAATGGATGTCGGCTTCCTGATCCCATTTGCTTAAAGTACAGTTTTTTACTCTTTTACTGTAACTGGTACCTAGTTTTAAATCTAAGATGAGTTTTTTTATAATCGACAGACTGATGGGGTTGGTTTCTTTTGTTTTATTGTGGGCGAGAGGACTTAGGGTTTTGGTGGGGTTTGTTTGTTTATTTGTTAGTTTTGTGTTTTGTTTTGTTTTTGAGATAGGGTCTCACTGTATAGCTCTGGCTGTCCTGGAACTCAGTGTATAGACCAGGCTGGCCTCTGCCTCCCAAGCTGAGATTAAAGACATGTGCCACTGGGCTTGAATTTTAGATTTTGTTTCTTTATTCTGTTCAGATGGCTTATTCTTTGAATGAAAAATTAGGGCTATAAATATTTAAAGTTATTTAAAAGAATGTATTTGTGTGTGTGTGTGTGTGTGTGTTGATTATAGTCATTTTGTGTTTGGGGTTGAGTTGATTTTTATTGTCTTTGTTTTTGTCATGCTTTGTATTTTACTAATTATAGTGTCACTTGTTTGCTTTCTAGAGCCTCCTGGCCATGCTTCCTCCTCCTTCAGTTCAAAGCATTGCTTTCAATATGCTCCTTAGGGCTATTTTTTAAACTGTATCATGGAAAGTTTTTCTTTCTTCATCCACTATATCTTTTTTCTGGGTCCAGTAATCTAGGTGGGCAGTAATAGGCTTTTAGAACAGAGTGAATTGTTCCAGGCTCTTCTGGGTTTCTTCCAGAAATAGCTGTTTTCTGGTGTCGTTTCCTTTATATGTGACTTACATTTTTTTTCTCTTGTGACTTTTAATACTTTTTCTTTGTTCTCTATATTTAGTGTTTTAACTCTGATATGCCATGTGAGTTTCTTTTCTGATCTTTCTTGTCTATTAGGGATTCTGTGTGCTTCATGTAATTGTATGTGCATGTCTTTCCTTAGTTTGGGGTAGTTTCCTTCTTCCTTGTTGAAGATCTGAACTATGTCATTGGCCAGAGATTTATCTATGTCTATAACTCAGATGTAGTATAGTCATGGTATCTGAAATCCCTACATGTTCCTTTCTTGTGCTTTTTAAATTTCTTTTTATATTCCTTGTTCGTTTGGTCTAGCTCCTCTCCTTTATGTTTGGGTACTGATATTTGATCATCTAGTTGAGTCCTCCAACTGCTAGGGCTCTCTCTTGCATTTTCTAGTTGTAACACTGAGTTTCTCAATTCCATCTTCATTGACACTTGAGTTCTATTTAATAATTCTCTTTACTATTTCTTTCTCTTTTCTGAACTTTTTATTTCAAATCCTGAGTTGTCTTCATCATTTTGTTGAGCCATATATTTACATTTTTTTCTACAGAACTGTTTTCCTTCTGAAGTTCAAGGAGGTATGGGAACCCTTCTCTAAATCATTTGACATTCCTCAGCATGTAGGAAGACAGGAGGCAGAAGGCCATGTTGTGCTGTTGCTGAGGCAGGTACCACCCAGGGCCTTGCAGCTGTTGTAATCAGAACAGCAGCAGATCAGAATGAGTAACAGATCATTATCACAGCATTATGGCAGAGTCTAGCCCTCTCACTAGGTGTTCTTGGTTTGGCAGACCCTGCCTTCTGCATAAATACTGCCATTACTAGGACTCCAGAATACTACCAAGGAAGGTATTAGACCCCAAAATTACCTTAAGATCTAGAAAGTATAGTTCCCTACCCCTTTCTGCCATATACTTCCTCCTCAAACACCACCTCATTATTTATTTATTTATTTATTTCTAAATACCTAATTTGACTTCCATCATCCCCACCATAGCTCAGAGCTTTTGTCCCTCCAATACTATGGACTAAAGGGTGCTTCTAAAGGGACGTGCTACAGCCCACATATAGCCCAGATGTCTGAGGTGATACAGAGAGCCTGGGAAAGACGACAGCTGCACCTGGGCCTGTGTGGGACTCGGTGTGGGACACATTAGGGCAGACTCAGCCTGTCAGATCATGTCTGCTCAGAGTTTGCAGTGGGTGTCTCTAGAACATATGTCATATTGTTTTTAACCGGGTGGGTCCAGATATCTTGGCAGTGTGTCTTACACAGGTCACACCTCTAGTTCTGTAAGCATGCCCTGCCCATTGCCAGGGAGTCCATATAGGCAAATCCTTACATATCTCAAAAACAAGTGGATCTATACCCAAGACACTGGTGACCATTCACAGGCAAGCAGGGTAGGTGAGTCCTACCCAGTCTATTTAAAAGAAAAGAAATAGACTCTAGTCTCTGGTCCTCCTGTCTGTAATGTTTTCTTTTATAAACTAGGAATCAATTCTGGCCAGAGCTTCAGTTCCCCTAAAAGCAGATGTCAGGGAAAGGGAACGCATACAGATACAGTACCTGGGAAGCCAATGCAGGAGTCACAGAGAAGGTGGGAGAAAATGTGTTAGAATATTGGACAATAAGCTGGTTACCATTGTCCCTGGTAAGAACAGATCCCACTGAGAACCTTTTAGGACTATCTGAAGAATTGTCCCTCACAGAAGGGTGGAATGACCATTCCATACATCTCCTAACCCCTGCTCTGGGTACCTGAAGGCACCCTTAGAGCTAGTACTCCTGGGCTTCCCTTCTTGTAGGCAGAGCAAGGTCTTGCACATCAAATGACACAGGTCGTGGAAGCAGAAAGGCCTAGGGACCGGAGGTCTGAAATGGCTAGTGCATCTGGGCTGGGTAGGGCCTCAGACAGGACTGATGTACACAGATATGACCTATGACTATCCCCATGGATGATAAGGGGTTAAATAAGACTGAGCATAAAACCCAGCACAGTGGCTCTTGAAAACACACATTCACAGAGCACCATTATTACTATGTTTAATTCAGAATGCACCCCATGATTGGTCTCAGTAGACAGACAAGGATAATGCCTCTCCAACTTGATTCAACCCAAAAGACCCTCTGTAGTATCATCTGATCCAGCCAAAGAGTATATAAACAGAGAGGTCACTAGGCACACAGCCCTAAGGGACTCCCCAGAGAATGTCCAGCCTGGCACAACACCTGTCCCACTCTCCCTCTGTCTAGCCAAGGGTTTAATTGCCTCTTTTTCAAGTTGTACCGACCTGGACAGGGCCCTTTAGAACATTCCCTTGGACTCTCTTAGCACTTACAGTCTCAAATATCCACAGCACTCTCCATTCATATTCTATTGTTTGAGTTGGCACAGCCCAGCCAAATGATGTAGAACTCTAGCCAAGCAGAAGCCACTGGGATCTCCAGGAAGCTCATGGGCATTAAAATCAAAGCAGGAGCTGGAGAGTTCAGTGCTTGTGAGCATCTGCTGCTCTTATGGGGACAGGAGTTCATTTTCTAACATCAGCTCACAACTGAATGTAACTCTGGCTCCATGGGATCAAAACCCTCTTTTGGACCCTACAGGCACTAGCCCATATGTCACACACACACACACACACACACACACACACACACATCAATCAATTAACTAAACTATTTCACTTTTTATTAATTCTTTGTGAATTTCACATCATGTACCCCAATCCCACTCATTTTCCACATTCCTCCATATCCACTTTTGCAACCTCCCTCCAAAAGAAAAAAAAATCTCCAAATGAAAGTTATAGTATATCATGGGGTGTTACACTGTTACCCTTTTTGTCCAACAGCTTTTGTTGCAAATGACCTTTGCAGTGAGTCATTGGTCTGATTTGAGGTTTCTGGCTTCTGCTACACTAGCAATACTGGATCCTCACTGGGACTTCTCTTGGATATGCTGTTGTTGCCTTGTGCGTTGGAGATCCTACAGCTTTAGATATGAAGAAGCCCCTTCATAGACTGAGTCAATGCCAACTCAAAGCACTGTATCTGGGCCTGGGTAGTAAGCTGAGTTGGTCAGTCTGACAACTCTCTCATGCTTACATCATTGGACCAGCTCTCATGCCCTCAGAACTGGCTTTCCAAACATCTATACCACTAAGGTCAGATCTACTGTGCCTCCTACGTGATGTACAGAGCCTGATCTCCTGAGTGCTACAGTTCGTGAAGGGTGGGGTTACCTCAACATCACTGCCCAGGCAAGGGGCGAGGCCATCTTTCCCATACTCACATTCTTAGGGCCAAATCAACAGGTGCCCACACCACCAGGGCCAGTTCTACTGTGCTGCCCAAGTGAGAAGTGGGGTCACTTGCCTGCACAGGTGAGGGGCAGGGCCATCTCTGCATAGCCCTTAGACATCAACACAACTCCAGAATCAGCTCAGAGCATCTTCATGGTCTTTGGTGGTAACAGACCCCTACTGTTGCAGGGTCATTGATCTACACAGGCCCTTGGCAGCCTCATGGCTTCTGTGTATCTGAGGTCATCTTAGGTGTGCTTTGCCCCACCTGCACCAAATGGCAGGCTGTCCCAGACATGCTTTACCCACCCTGGCCACATGGAACCAAGTGAGGGTCATCCTGGGCTTGCTCTGCTCACCCAGGGAGAGTGATAAAAATCCTTTTAAAACCCTACAAACCAAGCCAATAGCTAGATGAAAGACAATGTCTTAGGATCTTAGGATTAGTCTGATATTCATTATTCAGGAAGAACAGAACCTGGAACAGACATCCCTTTCTGTCAATGGACATCCTATCTACCTGTGCTGGTTGTTGTCAACTCGACAAAGAACTAGACATACTTGAGAAGAAAACTTTTCAAATTAATAATTGTTGCTACCAGACTGACCTGTGGACATGTCTGTGGGCATGGTCTTGATGCAGAATAGCCTATGCCACTGTGGGTGATGCTATCCCTGACTGGGTGATTCCAGGCTATGTGAGCAAGGTAGTTGAAAAAGCCAGAGAAGGCAAGCCAAAAAGCAGCATCCTTCCACTGTTACCATTTGAGTTCCTACCCTTTCTTCAGTGACACACTGACTGAGACACTTAAACCAACAGTAAAATAAAACAAAGCTTGTTCCTTCCTCCCCAGGATGCTTTTGCTCAATTTTATCATAGCAACAGGAAGTGAACAGGCATTACCTTATAGAAAACAAAGGGCAACAGTTATAAAATGACTTATCGAAGATCATACATGTGATCAGACTTTTGTTTCTGCATGCATTTCCTCACCAGATTGAACACCTACTATGTGATGGGTAGTTTTAAGCCAGATACAAATAACATGACAAGGATTTGAGTACCATACTGTCGAGTTGCTTACGTTCTCCTAGGAAAAAACATCAGTAAACAAGTAAATAATGATTATTTTTCAGATAGAAATTTGCAATAGGTCAGGGTAAGAAGATAGTGGTAATATGAAAGAAGAGGCACTATTTTAGGCAGGGTTATCAGGAAAACTGTGGTCAGAAGGTAACGTAAACGGGCTCAGAACTTGATAGAGTAGTACCATGCAATTGTATCAAGAGGGTGGATTTGGAGGTAAGGAAACAGTAGGGCTGAAGACACCCAGGCAGAAAGTACTTTGCATAGTAGCACAGTAAGACAGGCTGGCATGTAGTGAGCACATGGTTGTGCTCTGCAGAGTCAGAGGAAGGCAGAACCCACTTAGAAGGATGAGAAGTGTTCTCTTGTGCAGGTAGGCTGGCCTGCGTGGTAACACACAGAAGTAATTCTCAGCCACGGCATCTATTTGTCTCAGGAAAAATGAGAAAGGAGATCCTTTTAGTGAAGGAAAGACTAAGATGGACTGCTGGTGTTTGGGAGGGAAAAGAAGTCAGAATTATTGTCTTGAAGACAGGGCAAATAAAGTCACAAAAGCCACAAGAGAAAATGGAGGTACTAAGACTTGTCTTCACCAATGAAAAGCCATCAGAGTTGAGGGATGTCTCCAGCTACAGTTAGTAACCTGGGAGTGAACCTGTGACAGAAAGATAGTCAGGGCTTTGACAGAAGAAGAAAGTCAAGGGAGATGGAGCAGATGAGAGAAGAGAGCTCAGTAAACAGAGATGTATGTTTGTGATATTAACAGCAAATCTAAGATGGAAGGGGCCATGATGACCAATGAAAAAAACATCATATCAGGGCAGCAAGAATCCCACCAAGATGGAAGCATGGTGTGCTGGGTTGCTAAGAGAGCAGAATATCTACCATAAGGATGAAAGTCTGGAAATGCAGGCTTCAGTGGAGGGAAAGCCACTGTATTGATGAGGACCAGGTGCAACTATGAATGTGCGTGCTGCTTGTATGGTAAGCAGGGACGAGATCAGAGTGGATGACACAGAGCAATCTCAGAAACAAATAAGGCTTCATGTTTGCCACACATGGATGCAAAATGCCATTCACTGGACAGACCCATGAGCAGGAAACTAGAGCCAGAATAGCAGAATCTTAACTTTATATAAGGATTAGAGTTCAACAATAGCACTCATGAAAAGTCTCTGAAACCATGACATCTGTCCATTAGTTGTCCTTAATTTAAAAATGAAACGACTGAGACTCAAAAATGGAACAAACTCATTTGCTGGCTAAAGCCCAATAGTGGTAATGAGATAAACCTAAACCTGGTCCAGTTCTCCTCCACTAAATGGCAGCTTAACATCATGCCACAGCTCGGAGGTCAGACTGCTTTGGCTTAAATCACAGCCCCTCCCCTGACTAGTTAAATGACCTTGAGCAAATTATCTGTTCTCTGTGTGCCTCATATTTCTGTAAGAGCAGGATAATATAACACCTATCTCAAAGGATGATGGCAGAATTAGCTAAAATAAAGCTTGAATAAACCTTGCCTGCTACATAATAAGCACTCAATAAGTGTCACGTGTGGCTGTAATAAAGTGAAAAGGCTATGATGCTGGCTGTAAGCAGCACCATCTCCCCATTCTCAGATGCTCTCATGGAAAATTGGAAGTAATGCTGCCTGCCCTCCTAACCCTGGCTCTGCCTCTGAGAGGCCTTCAGGAAGAGTGGGGACTTGACAATGGATTGCAGAACAGGCTGGGATGCTGAGCTGGATCTATATAAATGTGCACAAAGGGCTGGCTGTGGGGAGGACCAACAGCAGATCAAGGATTTGGAAGAAATCCTTGATAACGGCATGCTCATGACATGGTGGAGGAAAAAACACAAAATATAAGAAATTAAAAAATCTATAAGCATCCAAAAGGGGTGCTCCTGGATGGCCTTGGGACTGTGGAAAAACAGGTGACTTTGAGGATAAGCTCCTTCTCAATTTCTTCTTTTCTTTCAGATGCTTCCAAAGAGGACGGCCATGCCTTGCCCATGCTCAATCTTACTTTTCTTTTGGTGGTGTCTATACAGCAGAGACTCATGGTCTATATACATGGAAATCCCCAAGAATTCATCAGAAGAGATCTCTTATTGAGCTGAACCATCAGAAACTAGAGTCAGCCGGCTCAAGTTGAATCTGACATCCGTGTTAATACCCTGAATGTTCTTCATCCCCAGACCAGATAAGGAAGAAAAGTGCTGTGTGGAAATAATGTTGGATTAGACTTCAATGAGAGTAAGAAGATTTTGAAGAATAGTGGACACTCTGAACTTAACTGCCCTTATTATGAGCAGCTATTGAAGAATTTTCAGGATAATGAGCTATCTCATCTTCCATGTAATGAGCTTTGGGAAGATTGTTCAGACACTGTCCTTGTGGGGAAAATATGGATATCAATGACACCTACAATAAAAGCATTACAGTGTGAAAGGGGAGTGGCTATTCATCATGCTGCCCACCACCAGTGCCATCAGGTCTCACAAAAGCTCAAATAAGGGAGTATTTGTCCCACCACCCAAACTGCCCCAATTTTGAGCACCCTGGGATTGTTGAGTTTACAACATGATACCATTTAGACCAAATTTGCCTTTATTTTTGGCTTTAATAATCTCCATATCACAAGCAAGGAGTGCCCACAAACAGCTCCCCAAAACTTGTGCCTAAAATAACCATCGTTACTTTGTAGTTTAACATTTACTTATTCATAGAGAACCATTGCTGAGGAATATTTTGTACTCCTTGAACAAAAGTAAATTAGTTCTTGTCATCTCAAAGCTAGAATAGAAGATAGCTGTTAAATTCACAGCTTTGACAAAGTACAGGAAGGACAGAACAGGTTGTGCTAGTCTGCTAGAATACAGGGACCTAACTTCTGTTGGGGGTCAGGAACAGGTCAGGGGGTATCAATCATCCTCATTTCTGATGTTCAGCACAGTGCCAAGCACATATAAACACATGCATGCTCACATACATAGAATCACATACAGCCTTGCAAAAATCATGAGCTCATAATATGGCACTGCTCTGGGTAGATCCTTAAAAAATAGCTTACTGAGCAACTATATGAAGAACACAAAGATGAATTTATTGCTTCAGGTCTGCCAGGAACCTGCTATGAAACTTGGATAAAATGTTCAACTCCTGTGAGTCTCCATTTCTTCTCCTAGGAATAAAAAAAATTCATTGGAATGACCCCTCACTGACCAACACCCTGTAAATCCACAAGAATTGAAGGCTTAGGAAAGAGCTTAATATCCTTCACCCCTGCTCCTGGTACACCCTTCTCACCTGTAAGTTATACGTTCCTCACAGCTAGTCGTGGTGGCCATATTGCCAACTTTATTAGCAATCAATTCATTAAGTTTTTTTTTTAATTTTACAACATATCTATTTTATAAGAGGTTTTGAGGAAGACCAAACCAAATCAGCAGAAGACACAAGCCCAATTGGTGGAAAAGAAGTCAGCAAAGTTCTTTGCTGTGAGATAGTCAACCAAATCCTGTAGAACATGAGCCACCAGTCCAAGTCTGTGTGGTACAGGCAAGCTTGACCATCCTCTGCTTCTTGGGTGTTTCCATATTCTGTCTAATAGGCCAGTCTTTAAGAGAAAGCACTTATCAGTACTTCAGGTACCAAGTCTTCAGGCACCAGGAGGACTTTGACTCCAAATGAAAAGGTAAGCCTTCCTAGCTAGAATTCCACAACTCAGCAGCAATGGTCTTCTTTTTTCATTTTTTTTAATTAGATGTTTTCTTTATTTACAATATCTCCTTTACCAGGTTCCCCTCCAAAAAAAGAAAAAAGAAAAAATACAAGAAAATAAAATAAAATAACAAAAACTAAAACAAACCCCTGTTCCCTCCCCCTGCTCACCATCCCACCCCTTCCTGCTTACTCGCCCTGGTATTCCCCTACACTGGTGCATAGACCCTTCACAGGGCCAAGGTCCTCTCCTCCTATTGATGATCGACTTGACCATCCTCTGTTATACACATGCTGCTGGAGCCATGAGTCCCCCCATGTGTACTCTTTGGCAAAGTGTGGATACTTTGTTCCTTCTTAAAAGGGGGAACAAAATACCCATGGAAGGAGTTGTAGAGACTAACTATGGAGCAGAGACTAAAGGAAGAACAATTCAGAGACTGCTCTACCTGGGAATCCTTCCCATATTCAGTCATCAAATCTAGACACTATTGTGGATGCCAGCAAGTGCTGGATGACAAGAGCCTGATATAGCTGTCTCCTGAGAGGATCTGATAGTACCTGAGTAATACAGAAGTAGAGGGTCACAGCCATCCATTGGACTGAGTACAGGGTCCCCAATGAAGGAGCTAGAGAAAGGACCCAAGGAGCTGAAGGGTTTGCAGCCCCTTAGGACAAACAATATGAACTAACTAGTACCCTCAGAGCTCCCAGAGACTAAAACTCCAACCAAAGAGCAATGGTCTTTTGAGTCAGATCTTTTTTCGTTATGTGTTGCTCTGTGCATTATGGGATGCTCAGTGGTATGTCTGGTCTTCCCTCATCCTCTAACCAATACACTACCAAAAGCTCCCACTCCATAGGACAAAAGTGCCTCCAGTTGCTCTAGCACATTCAAGGAAGAATTAGATCACCAAAACAATTCAAACCATTTTAGATTCACAAACAGGAAGTGACCTGACACTATTGATAAGATTTGCCTATTCAGAAGGTCTGTCCCAATAAGCTGAATACCCTCTACCCTTTTGCTCCCTTGCAATAAAGTTTTTAAAACCACTTTTCTTTGGGATGTTTTCTTTATTTACATTTCAAATGTTATTCCCTTTCCAGCGTCCCCCCACGCTTCTATGAGGGTGTTCACCAACCCACACACCCACTCCTACCTCCCCACCCTGGCATTCTCCTACACTGGGGCATCGAGCCTTCACAGGACCATGGGCTTCTTCCTCTCATTGATGCCTGACAAGGCCATCCTCTGCTACATATATGTGGCTGGAGCCATGGGTCCCTCCATGTGTACTCTTTGGTTGGTGTTTTAGTCCCTGGGAGCTCTGGGGGTAGTGGTTAGTTCATATTGTTGTTCTTCCTATGGGGTTGCAAACCTCTTCAGCTCCTTCAGTCCTTTCTCTAACTCCATCATTGGGGACCCAGAGCTCAGTCCAATGGTTAAAGCATCCAATTTTGTATTTGTCAGGCTCTGGCAGAGCCCCTCAGGAGACAGCTGTATCAGACTCCTATCAGCAAGCATTTCTTGGCATCCACAATAGTGCTGGGCTTGGTGACTTTATATGGGATGGATCCTCAGATGGGGTGGTCTCTGGATGACCTTTCCTTCAGTCTCTACTCCACATTTGGCTCTGTATTTCCTCCAGTGAATATTTTTTACCCCTTCTAAGAAGAATCGAAGCATCCACACTTTGGTCTTCTTCTTGAGCTTCATGTGGTCTGTGAATTAGGCAAAGGACATGGTCAATAGAACAAAAGAGCAATCAACAGATTGGGAAAAGATCTTTACCAACCCTACATCCTATAGATGGCTAATATCCAATATGTATAAAGAACCCAAGAAGTTAGACATAAGAGAACCAAATAACCCTATTAAAAATGGGGAACAGAGTTAAGCAGAGAATTCTCAACTGAGGAAATGCAAATGGCCAAGAAGCACCTAAAGAAATGTCCAATATTCTTAGTCATTAGGGAAAATCAAATCAAAACAACACTGAGATTCCACCTCACATCAGTCAGAATGACTACGATCAAAAACTCAGGTGCCAGCAGATACTGGTAAGGATGATGAGAAAGAGGAACACTCCTCCTTTGCTGGTAGGATTGCAAGCTGGTACAATGACTCTGGAAGTCAGTCTGGCAGTTCCTCAGAAAACTGGACATAGTATTACCTGAGGACCCAGTTATACTACTCCTGGGCATATACCCAGAAGATGCTCCAACATATAACAAGGACACATACTCCACTATGTTCACAGCAGCCTTATTTATAATATCCAGAAGCTGGAAAGAACACAAATGTCCTTCAACAGAGGAATGGATACAGAAAATGTGGTAGATTTACACAATGGAGTACTACTCAGCTATTAAAAACAATGAAATTCCTAGGCAAATGGATGGAACTAGAAAATATCATCCTGAGTGAGCTAACCCAATCATAAAAGAACATACATGGTATGCACCCACTGATAAGTGGATATCAAAAAATAAAAATAAAAACTAAAAAACAACTTCTTAAATCTTGACCTTAGGGCAGGAATTGGGGCTATAGAGAAACATGTAGAATCAGATATGAAATAGTTTGGGGGGGAAGAGAGAGAAAGAGAGAGAGAGAGAGAGAAAGAGAGAGAGAGAGAGAGAGAGAGAGAGAGAGAAACCAACTTTGTTTTTATGATTTCCAGAAGCCACCCATTTAGCCAGTATAGAGACCAGGAATAGCGTCAGTCAGGATGGTAAGGAAGATATCAGAAACCAACCAATCATAGCTCTTGACAAGAGGAGAAATCATTATGGGACTGGAGGGTACCAAGCATGTTGGGAAACCACCCTGCACACTTTTCCATTGATACTAATTACTTTGGAGAAGAGCATTGGAGCGGTTATTTAGAAAATTGGCAGATATGACAGCCAAGAAATGGCTTCAAGGCAAATACAAAGTTTTTTTCTTTTTCTAAGACTTAACCCCACCTCCTTGCCACTAGCATTGACTTTGGCTTTTATTCTTTGTGTTAGTTTTCTAAAGTCATAAAATGTATGATTATCTCACATGCATGGTACATAATCTTACAGGAGTACCTGTGGAACCCAGGACATGCACATGAACGTTGATGCATCTTCCATCTCCTCTCCATGAGCCTACAAGCACAATCACAGTCTTAATTTACACCATTTCATGTATCACATATGTACATAACCTTAGCCATTTCGTTCTTGTTCTAGAGAGCTATAAAATAGTATCATGTGGATATGGTTTTCTAGAACTGAATCTCAGCATCATTTTTAAGAAGGTTTATCCATTCTGTAACATTGATTTCCTCCTACCATCAACAAGTTCATTTACTCATTTTGTTGATAGGCATTCACATCATTTCAAGTCTCCCTATCCTCATGAGAACAGCAACTAGAAATATTTATGAATATTTGTGGGAGGTTTTCTAGAAACCTGTTCTCTGGAAAATAGGATGGACCAATATCAACTTGTAAAACAGAAGCAAATTATTTTCCAAAGAGGTTCTACCTCTAATAGTATATGGAAGATTCCTCTGACTCACAATCATTTCAAACTTTTACTCCATTTGATTTCTAAAAAATTTTTAATTATAGTGAGCAGTCTTTCACTTATTTTTAATCATTTCCTCAAATCTCCTCTAAATTTTCGAGCTGTCCCATTCTATGAAAGAAATGAGTCTTTCAAGTCTGCTCTTTAACACATTTATGTGAATTCAAGTGAACAAGGGTTATGTAACACTTGCCATATCCCAATACTACACTTTCCATTTCAGGAAGTGGAACACATTTTCCCTGCTAAAGTAAAGAAACACCATCATGTAAACCAGACAATTATTGACACCAAATCACCATCACAAGAAAGCACCAGCAAACCCTGAAAGGACAGGGATTACATCAGTGAAACAGAAAGTTCCATATATCAAAGTTGGCTGATATTTCAACCTGACAACGTAGAAAGTCTCAGGACAAAACAATTGGGAGAAGTATGAATTTGTGTAACTATTCAGTTTTTTAATTTAACAGAAATCATTCAAAAGCCTTAATTTTTTAAATTGGGGCTAATAAGAAAACTCAGTTATAGTGTTTGCTTCATTAACATAAAGACTGAGTCTGGACTCCAGCACCCATCTAAAAGCAGCGTACCTGCAGTCCAGAAGCAGACAGATCTCTGGCCCTACTCGACAGCCTAGCCCAATCCGTTCAGTGAGAGATCCTGTATCAGAAAATATGCTGAGAAGTGATTAAGAAAGATGCCAAGTATGGACCTTTGGCCTCCACAGACTCACACTGAATGCCCTATCACATGCACAAGAACACACACACACACACACTTTTAAATATTTCTCAAGTCATCTAGTCAGTTTCTACGAATGTATTCTGTAAAGATAAGTTAAGTATAAAAATATTTAAACATAGTGATGAGAGATGATAACTATAGCTCAAGCTACTGAAATTTACCCAATACTCAACACTGAGGGATTGTTAATTTATTACAAGCAAGCATTAGAACACTAGGTAGCCTGTAAGTGAGACTTTGTAGACACTGACATTGAAAATGTAGCTAACTATATTAAGTGAAAAAGAAAAATTTGCAAAGAAAGGTGACTTTACGTTTTCAAAAAGGGAAAGTGTATAAAGTTTGCATCTATAGGAAAATTCAGGAGAGTATTTAAATGAATTGGATGCTAGGCAAATAAGGGGACAGGAGAGATGGTCTTCCCCAGAGACGAATAAACCAATCGATATCTAGGAACAAATGACCGGCCCTGAAAACATTCATAAAAGTAACTATACAGACTGAGCATCTAGAAATGTATTTGTAAATACATATATGTATGTAAAGGCAATTAATGAAAAACAGGCCATAAATCTGAAAGACAGCAAAGAAGGACATATGGAAGGGTTTAGAAGGAAGAAAGGGATGTTGAAAAATGGACTAATTATATTAAAGTTTAAACATCTTTAGAAAGAATCAGATGCCAGAAATCATGATATTTACTGAATTCTAGAAGAATTTGAAGGAGACAGGTAAAAGGAGAGAATCTTTAAGAATTGCTGCATCAAGAAAATAGGCCTTGACAAAGGAAGTACCAAGGGTTTATTTCCAAAGAAAAGGCTATAATAACATGAGGGTCTTCAACAAGCCGATCATAGTTCATACCAGTGCCAGCCCCTGACAGGTTGCACAGAACCATCTTCATCTCTTAAGTAGCCTGTGTGACTTGGCCAGTCATATACTTTGTGGCTCGCATGCTCTCTGACTGTACCACCAACTGAAATATTCAGACTAAGCAGGTAAACCTGTCTGAGTCTAACACACAGGGCACCTGTTTGACTGAATTCTAAAACTGCCCTTTCCCATGAGAGAATCAAAAATGCCAATGGTGGCCATTTGCCCTGTTTACTAGAAGAGGCTTGGTGTGTATGTTGGTAAGCTGGTTAGCATGGGCATGAGAGGAATTGCAAGGGATGGTTTCATGGATGGTCTCACATGTCCTTCTGAAAGTAGAACCAAATAGTCCATGAGATGTATTTGAAGACACAAAAGCATAGGGAAGGTGTGTACCGTATTAACCAACTCGGTGAGATGAATCATTCCCAAAAAGAAAACATGCAGCCTGTCACTTTAGGAAGCCCCAAATCAACACAGTGGGAGAGATTAGACAGATAGGGGAAGAGATAGGGGAGGAAAGAAAATGAGACGGGGGAGGGGGCAGGGAGAGACTGGGGAAGAGAGAGAGTGCCCTTTCACACCAGTCAGTCTAATGTTCGATGGGTTCAGTAAGGATACTGTGGACACTGATATCCCCATATCCACTGCAGAACTAGTGTGATGGCAGACATCAATCAGAAACCCTACCTTCCTGCCACTCTCTGTGGCAGGACTACTTCATAGCATTGAGAACTGAAATTCTCTGGAAGAAACAACTGGGCCACCATGGAGGGTACAGGGACATGTCTTCTAAAGATTCTGGTCTATGAAGAAAAATAACCACTTCCACATTTCTGTGAGTGACATTAAAACCCACCATTGAAATCTCAGTGCCAGCACCAATACTTGAAGGGCCTATTAATGCAGCAGCAGACTTAAACTGAAAAGGAGAGTGTACTGTTGTTACAGAAAGTGTGGCACTGTCTGTATTAGAACTTCATGAACAACAAATACATTTCCAAGAAGGGTCTCTTAAACTGAAATGCATTCATGGTATTATCTCTGCTCTGACTGTATGTGCTTCTGGGTAAAAAAAAAAAATTCTAATTGCACTCCCATTCAAAAACCAACCGTGGGAATAAGGAATCATACTCATTTTATGCACAGCTGCCTGAAGGCCTTATCCTTAAAACAAATTACAGCGCCTCCTATGTGGCACACACTCTGGAGCTAATTCTAACCCTACAGCAAAACTCCAAAATTAAACTTTAATCTGCGATCTAAACAATTTGGTGTTTGTGATCAATTGTGGTATTTTTCTAAAATGTCAAGGTGGTTGTTGAAACAGAGGAGTTTGGTTGTTGTCCGATAGCACACCCTTTTAGAACCAAATGAGACTCTTGAGGCAGGAGCCAGGGAAAATGCTGGATTATTGGTCTGGTCCTACTGAGAAAGGGGCAGGTGGTAGAGCCAGGAAAGAAAGGTGAACGGAGCATAAATGAAGGAGAGAAAACCATGGAGATCAGAGGTGGAGAAGTAGGGGGGATAACAAAGGAGGAATGCCAGGAAGGGGTGAGAAACTAAGAGGAAAAAAAGAGACAGAAAGATGAAAAGGGAAGGGTAGAAGGTAGGAAGAAGGAGAGAGAGAGAGAGAGAGAGAGAGAGAGAGAGAGAGAGAGAGAGAGAGAGAGAGAGAACAGTAACCCCTACGAGCATCCAATCTTCTTGGCCCCGTCACAGCCCCTAACAGGCTGCTACTCCATAAAGCAATCACTCTGGCCCTACTAGCCATGTTAGAAATTAAATTAAGAAGCCAGGGGGAGGGGAAGATGGTAAAAGCAAGTTCCACATCACACCTTTAAAGGCTAAGGGAGTTGTAAGTTCTAGAACAGGAGAATCCTACTCCAGAAATGTGCCCCATGCACAAGGGAAGTTCAAAGCATCTCTCTTGGAAGGTCTGCCTCTTCCCAAGTGGCCATAGAGCCCCGAAGTCCTGTAGCAGCTCCGATAAGTCAGAGCGAATTCATGGGAGATTACCACACAGCTCCTGCCAAGCTGTGCTGCAGCTCTGTAATAGATATGCTCCAGCACTAAATCCTAAAAGGCCCCACTACATCTGTCAAGCATGCCCTGGAAAAGCACCCTCGGTTCAGATGTTATCACTGCTTTGCCCGCATCAGAAGATTTAGTGTCCACCCTCGAGGTTGCTTTGGCTGCATGGTTTTCAGGGGCAAAACAACAAGGGAGAAAGATGAGAGAAAAAAGGCAAATTATTCTTGCTTAAAGCAGAAGAAATAAAGTGATGTGCTTGCAGACTAGTACAGCATCCCGCCCTGCATCCAGAAGGTCCCCAATCCCACATTAAGGAGGTACTGATGTTCTAAGCTGATTAGCTAGGACGCTTAGAGTCCCTGGACTGTGACATCATGTCAATGATCTTCCATAGAGCGACTCTTTCCCAAGGAAAGCTAAACAACAAACCCAGCAGGGATCCATAGGCAAGAGACAGAAGATGTGAGCTTTTGATAATTAACTTTAAAACAGGTTTGAAAAAAAAAAGCTGCTCTGATATAAAATGAACTTTCCAGAGCTTTGCTTAGGAGAAGGGGGAAAGAAGAAGAGGAATTAAGCCTCTCCAAACAGTTGCACTTCTCACCAACCATGTTTCCAGATGCAACTCTTGTTTGCTCAAAATGTATTTTAAGCACTTCTTTGGACATTTTGATCATTATGAGCAAAATAGAGTGTTTTATTTAAGTGTACTTTTAAAATATCGAGGAAACCATTTATATACACAGACACACACATACGTGCACACACAGAGAAACATAAGCACACATGCACACTCAGAGACAGAGGCACACATGCACACAAAGAGAGACACACTCACACCCTCATACACACATGTGTCGTTTTCTGGATGCTATGATGTTCCACCACACCCTCTCTGCCATGATGGGCTGAAATCTCCAAAAGCATGAACAGATGAACAAGTTAAATGTTCCCTTACATTGTTTCTATCGGGCATCACCTCACAGGCACTGGCTTCAAACCCATGGCAGGCTCTTACCTTCTCATGATCCTCCACTGCTTCTACTAGACACTAACACTGCAAGGTAGAGGACACCCCTGTGCAGGGTTCCCAGCAGCCTTGCCAAAGAGCACTTGTTTGGGGTGTTCATGATCAGAGTCCAATTAGCCTAAGGGGAAATTAAACCATTGGCTGGCAGCTCACCCATTAGCAATTATTTTCCCAGACAGCCGTTAGAAATAGCCATGAGTGCTGAGCTTCAGATCCCCATGGCCTCTTAGAGACTTTGTGTGAGCAGCTCCCATCCCTCTGTGCTTCCCCAACCAGCTGTACCTCCTTGGGCAAGCACTTCCACTGGAAAGTTGTAGCTTCTAAACCCCTGATGCATGCTTTCTTTCCGGATGCCTTAGACTGTAGCCACTTGATTATTATTCAACTCTTTCCCCAAGCCCATCTTCTAAAAGAGATAATTGGGTGCCCTCGTTCAAGGGTAGAAGATGGATGTGTGCCTATATATCTATGTCTTACCCTGTGTGATCACAGACCCTCAGGGCTGACAGGTACAGCATGTCAGAGCCCAAGTTCTTGCTCAGGTATGACTGTAGGGACCATATAAAACTGGGTCCAGGAAGACTCATAGATTTGTTGTGGATATCACCTCTGCCACTTACCATGTAGATAATTCATTCACTCTGTATTTCAATGTCTTCACTTATAAAAGAGCATAGTAAAAATATATCTCAAGATTCTAATGAAGACTCAGTTTAAAAAAAAATACACAGAAACCATGGAGCACACAATTTTGCACAATGGGTAGAGTAATATTTTAATTAATGGTATTTGATATGATTCCTAGTAATCTAATTTATCAGCAAAGGCTTGTTGATGTTGTTCTCTTCCTTTACTGAGAAAATTCTTGTGTTGTCCATCGCTATGATAAAAACCATGACCAAAAGCAACTTAAATAGAAAGAGTTCCAGCTGGGTGGTGGTGGCGCACGCCTTTAATCCCAGCACTTGGGAGGCAGAGGCAGGCGGATTTCTGAGTTCGAGGCCAGCCTGGTCTACAGAGTGAGTTCCAGGATAGCCAGGGCTATATGGAAAAACCCTGTCTCGAAAAACCAAAAAAAAAAAAAAGAAAGAAAGAAAGAAAGAAAGAGTTCCTTTGGGTTATGGTTACAGAGGGAAAGTCCATCATGGCAGAAAAGGCACGGCAAAGCATGCCAGTAGGAGCAGAAAGAAGAGAGAGGGAACAGGACATGGGCTAGGCTATAAGTACTCAAAGCCCACCCCCTGTGGTAGACTTCCACAACCAGGCTGCACCTCATAAAGGTTTCATAACCCCTCTGTGATGGTTTGTATATGCTCGGCCCATGGAGTGGCATTATTAGAAGGCATGGTCCTATTAGAGTAAGTGTGTCACTGTGGGTGTGGGCTTTAAGACCCTTATCCTAACTGCCTGGAGGCCAGTATTCTGCTAGCAGCCTTCAGATAAAGATGTAGAACTCTCAGCTCTGTCTGTAGCATGCCTGCCTGGATGCTGCCATGCTCCTACCTTGATGATAATAGACTGAACCTCTGAACCTGTAAGCCAGGCCCAATTAAATGTTATCCTTTATAAGACTTGCATTAGTCATGGTGACTGCTCACAGCAGTAAAACCATAACTAAGACATCCACCAAACAGCATCACTAATTGGGGACTAGTCCTTAAACACATGTCTTTGTGGGTTATTTCTAATTCAAAACACTACAGATTTTGTTTGGTTTTGTCAACTGGGGGATCATGAACAGTTCTTTCAGAGCTATTTAAGAACCTGCTCTCAAGTGAAATGTTAGATGTCTTCTTGACCTCTTCTTATACATATTCTTCCTGTATATCCTCTTTCTGTACATCCTCTTCCTGTATATTCTCTTCTTGTATATTCTCTTTCTGTACACCTCCCTGTACATCATCTTCCTGTACACCTTCTTTCTGTATATCTCTTCCTGTACATCCTCTTCCTGTATATCTTCCTTCTGTATATCCTCTTCCTGTACATCCTTTTTCTGTATATCCTCTTCCTGAACACCCCTTCTTACACATCCTCTTTCTGTACATCCCCTTTCTGTACATCTCTTCCTAAACATCCTCTTCTTGTACATCCGTAGGGCATCTGTGGCATGCCTCTTACCCACTGTGCATTGTAATCCTATGGCTGACACAGTGTCAAATACTTTGTTCTCAGTTGGTAAATATCACAAAAAAAAAATGGAAATTTTTTTAAAAACTTCTTGCAACCTCAATTAACTTCCATTTAGATTTCCAGTCATTCTATTTAGAATTCTGAAGACAGGGAACTTTGGATCTGGGTGGGTGCTTGTGTGATATTTATTCATTTGCTAATTCTTTAAAGGAAATCAATACAGGGATTCTTAGTTAAGAAATAAAAACAAGACCTCAACAGCTAACCCCACTGAGCACCATGAGCCCCTTTTCCAAATGGAAAAAATCCCCAGAAAAAGAATGGGAGCTCTTTGGTGTGCCTTGCCATCCTGCTGATGTCTCCTCTGTCTACACGGGGCTGGATTACAGAGAAGAAGACTGTGTCAGCTTCCAGAAATTGATCCTCACTGATCTCTTCCTCTCTGTGTATATGAAGAGATGGAGGAGACATGCTAAGGAATCTGCCGGCCTTCTCAGAGCTGTTTGCCTTTCTGACTCTATCCACTTTCAGGTAATGTGTATAAAGTCTGACTTCGCTTCAAGGTCTCTAGCCTCCTGTATCAGAGTCCAGACTGTTTGAGTTTCGTAACAGAGAGGCGATGTTCCTACAGTCTGCTTGCCCTGCTTTCAAGGCCAGTGGCATTTGTTTAGTTGATTTCCAAGCAGGAAGGGGACAGCAGGAGCCCATTATCTACACACAAAATGAATGGAATTTTGGACTTTAGAAAGAAACACTGCAAATACTACTAATACATTATCTCCTTGAAAACAAATCAATGTTCAAATGATCCCCAGAAGAAATGGAATTAATTCATATTTTTAATCTATTATGCATTTAGCTTCATCTAACTGAATCAAAGAAAAATGATGTGCCATGCTTGAGCCGTGGAATTCCCTGCATCATGGGGTGGGCTTACTCTACATTTTCTTGCCTGGACAATAGTTTCAAACTCCCATGAAAGAAGCAATTGCCAGAAGTTGGGGGTTTCCTCTCCAGCCCCTTACACCCCAAATTGACTCTTCTAGCTTTGAAAGGCAAACAGCAATTGCCAGAAAGTGACTTATTTCATAAAAGAAACTGAAACACAATACCCTGATTGGGTTAGTCTTTCTTACAGAATGAGAGCACGTTGTTCACACTCCAGCAAAGCCACCGGCCCCATTTCAAGAACTTCAATTTGACTCACAGAGTAAAAGTGGACTGTGGGGAGCACACTTAAGACCCATGGTTCAGCATCAAAGTGGGAAATGTTCAACTATGTTAGAGACTGTGTGCAAAGGGGTATTCCGTGTCTCTGCAGATAGGCCTGGGCGTGCAGGTGGAAAACATTTTCCCCATTTGTCATGTTCCAAACGTCTCTGCTTTAAAGGAAAGCATGAAAATGGGGAGTTAAAAACAACGCCTGAGCTGCTCCTCAATGATTCCTGATGTTTGCTGCATTTGATGCAGGCATGTGTCCTACAATGGTTGAAAAAGGACTTTGATTCTGACCTTCTCCTGTCAAAAACAGCTACTGTCAAGAATAACCTAAAACAGCTTCATAAGGGACGCTTAACTGATTAATCTCTGAAGGTCACACTGTCTGTTTAGGCTCTAACATTGGGGCCACTTGCAGAATAGCTAAACTTGTGAGGGCCCAGCAAGCTCACTGTGGGAGGCTCAGCTCCCAGGGGTAGGTGCAGATAATTAGTACAGTTAAAAGTTCAGCCACTTCAGGTAGTTTTTACAGTCCCATTTCTTCAAGCACAGGGACCATGCCTCATCATCATCAAGAAAATACATTTATTCTCTATCAACTTGTGAGTTGACCCAAGAGGGGAGCTGAATGTGCTCCCTCAGGGCCTCAGGAGTCAGACATTTCAAACAATGAGGTGGAGGGGCCTCGGAGGACAGGCAGAGACATCAATTGGAGGCCCAGACATGCAAAGGAGACTGTTTAAACAGAGGGTCCTGGAGTAAAGCTCTGGCAAAGGGACTGAAATTATTATTTTTTAATTCACCTATGGACAATTTTATCCCCCTCTGCTGGATGAGGTTGTGCCCTGATGCCGTCTGACCGAGTAGAAAATAGTGACCCAATTTCACAAACCGCTGTGGAGTGCTTAATGTGCTGAACACCAGGCTAGATGTTGTGGGGACACAGAGGGAAAAGAACAGGTCTCCGCATCAAGGTCACGGCAGTGATTCGTGAGTCATGGCACTGGGGTGTTCTCATGAGCCACGCGCCTTGATGAAAGCCCTCTGCACTGGGGGCTCCACGTAAGCGGACAGCAACTGGGATAGAGCGGAAGGCATGCCCTTCTGATTTCCGCTCTGCCCTGGTAACCTATTGGTTTTGTAGAGTCTCAATCAACATACTCTCAACTAACATATCTGCCTTTCCTTTTCTTTCTTTCGTCCTTTGGAAACATGAGAAGCGGCTGTAATTGGACATCTTTCCCAAAAGAGAAGAGAAGGGACTTGAAGACAGAGAAGCACTCCCTCACCAATGGTGGCATTAACCAAGCAAGCTCCAGTCTGCAATCTCACCCCCCAGCACCACTGTGACATACATGGTCCTGCCCAGAACCGGCTAAGGATCAAAGATCAGGACTTAAGTCGGACCAACGCTATGGGATATGGAAAATCAAGTGACAGACCCCTCCCGCCACTGCCTGTCTCACTGAGACACGATACGGAAGCATTAGTGCATTATTTTAAGGTAAAGCCAGCAATTCCAGGGCTGATTGAGGCAGGAATTAGACAGTGTTTGGGGGATTATGAAAAACAGCTTCCACTACAGGTCAACAGCTAATCAGAATTCTCAGGAGATTTTCCAAAGATTTTTTTTCTTGCTTATGAATAATTTCACCAAAGGCACAAAAATGGGCACATTATTTAGAGAGAGCCTTTTGATGTATTTTCTCTGAATAAGCATGGGTATTCGAGGATTTCTGCTAGTTCAGAGCAACAGGGACCAACTTATTAAATGTTCCTGCTGCAATGCCTGCGAGCTAGCTGAGATTAATATCAGCATAACCTGTTACTTAATTCATTATGGGGATACAGGCTAATTTGATTTGATATTATTTTAATAAAGTTCTGTGATATATAAGATTGTTTCAGGCTATCAAAATAATTTTCCAGTTATTACAGTTATTCAAGCAAGTCCTTTGATAGCAGCAGTTGGTCCTCGTCTGTTGTGAATACATTAGCGCTGATGATTCATAGCAGCTGAGAAATGTTAAGCCTGTGAAGCATTGTGTTGATGCTCAAATTTATTCTGCAGGCCATTAAAAAAAAAGAAAAAATATTTTGTATGCATCAAGCTTACACGTGTCATTAACACAGTTCATTTTTTAAAACCAGTCTTTCATAGAAGACAGGGTTTTTGCAAAGAAAAAAATCTGCTGCTCGCTTTGAAATTCGTTGATGCTGTTTTACATGTTTTTTATATACAGTTTGCATCAGCCTGTATATTAAGTGAATCAAATAGTTCTAAAAATGATGCATTCTCTCATTGCAGGGGGTATTGTAAGCCATTACAATATAAACTGTTCCAGTCCACAACCCTATATGTTCATTTGGCTGTCATGCAGACAAAAGCTTTTAATGTTGTTAATGTGCTCTGTTTAAAAATCCCATTTCTGCCTTTATGCCATTTGCAGATATTTCATTTGGTCTTTACCCTCCTTTCAAAAGGAGGGAGGAGAGAAAACAAAAATGTCCCTACTGGCAGTACAAAAGGAGGCACCCCCTCCGGGAGCCCCCCTCTGGCCTTCCCTCTTTCACCCCCCCACACCCTCCCACCACTAGCCCTCTTAGTTGCTGCTCAAGTGGTCTGTCATGCCTGTTCGTCCATTCCAGAGAGGCTGGTGGAGATTAAAAAAAAATGCATGCTATAGTTTGGCAGACGTTCAAAAACTTGACCTAAAAAAAAAAATATTAGTGGGTCTCTGCTGTCACCTTCTCCCTTTGGCCCCTGAGTGCATCCGCTCTGGATTTTCTCAGCAACCTTCCTACATATTAGCAGGTTGCCCACATTCAACTGGAACCAGCTCCCCTTGGTCAGCTTCTCACTCACCTGTGCGGAATCGTCTCACTCCACACAGAGTGTCCCCTCTGTCTGTCCACTGTATACTTGGGAAACAGAGAGCTCTCAGCCCAGCATGGAGAGCTGTGCAGTGGCTTCTACCCACTGGGTTCTCATGTCTCCGCTACCTGCTCCATCGTCACACCCTCATTTCATGTTTTTCTCTACACTGCCTGGGTGCTGTGTGACTCCAAGCTTCACTTTTATTCTGTCTTTTTCCTCCTGGTCATCTCACCACTCCCTAATGACCACACAAGGAGACCTTCACATTTCTTTCTCCCCCTCCCCCCTCCCCGCTCTCTTGTGATTCCCTGAGGGTAGAACTGCTTTTTAATTTCCATCCTGGACTAAGAATACCTTAAGGAAAGGCCCTAGGCCTTTCTTTTATCAGTTTGCCTGAAGCAGATGTAGGAGGCATCTTGGTACCTTGGCGCCCTTTGAGTGAATGTGTGAGTCTTTTGCTACCACAAGTGACCCCACTATTTCCAGAAGAGCCTTTATGCTTCAAAGGGGCTGTTCTATCTCTCAAGTTGACTTGAGTTATCTCATTTTTCCCAAGATAAGTATACCATATTTATTTTAATATCATTTATATTCACCTATTGAGCCAAGATACAAGGTCCTCTCAGCAACATATGGTCCTCTTGTGAGCAACAAGAAAAGCTATCCCAACAACAACACAGAATGGCAAGTTGTCCTAACATAGTGATGCCAAGGCCTCCTGGTCCACATGTGTCAGGAACACAAAGAGGTTGGTGACCTGCAGAGGAGCAAGGCCAGTCCAGGGTTCCAGAGCAGAGGGACCATGCCCAGGGCCCAAGACCCATACTGAGCCTTTGCTCCATGAGGAAAGGATAACCCCATCTCTCAACTGACACAGTCTGAGCCTGGGCACAGAGTGTGGTGGGCAGAATGACCCTAGGTTTCAGGCTGTCTATCCTCACTCCCAGCCAGGCATTTCTGTGTGTCAGGCAGTGCGATTGCTGGGCCTAGCTACCCTAGTCAGGTCATTGCAGCACAGTCTCTGGGTGGCTTTGTCCCCTGCTGAAGGCATCAGTTCCCAGAAGGCTTGTGAACAAACCCATGGAGCAAAGCTGAAGGCACTCTGAGGATGAGTTTTAACAAGTATAGAAAACAATGAGTAAGAAGTGTACTACTGCGAAGCACTGTGGGAGGAAAGCCGCTTTCTCTCCCTGTGGAAATAAGACCTCCTTTCTTGGGTTTAGTTTCCTCATCAGAGAACCAAATCCCCTATACCTTCTGGAGGCGGAGAAGCAACACTCCTGGCACCCAGTGGGCCGCATGTTGTAAGCCCTGATTATAGACTTACTGCTGTGTGGTTTTTCCATATGGTTTTCTCAAACAAGAATCCTGAACATCCGATCTCCGTTCTCCCTGCATGCGTGCTGAACAGCAGGGGTATAAGAAGTTGGCTTTAATGGTATTTAATCTAAGATTCCCGATAGTCCTCTAAATCTGCCTCACCAGCCGGCACCCAAGTACAGAACGCATGGCCTCAATTAGCACCAGAACCTTCCACTCCCCCCCACCCAGCAAGCCTCCTGTTCAGCCTCAAA
>NW_022196905.1:6819223-6934921 GCF_008632895.1 Mastomys coucha
AAAAAAAAAAAAAAAAAGACACAAAAAAAAAAAACAATTCTGCCACAGAAGAGAAGGACTTGAGCCTAGTTGAAGCTTTGTAGGTGGGTGGAATCTTCCAAGTCACAGAGCTAAGTAAAGGGGGAGGAAGGGAAGGTATTTGATGCTCCTAGGATGAGGAGAAGTCAACTATTACAACCAATCGGATTCCAGAACACCTGATGAAGAATTCAGAAACAGTTCTGTCTCCAGAAAAGTAGGGGATGGCAGGGACATAACCAGAGAAAGCCTTGTAATTCAAAAGTCACAAGAAAGCAGATGTTACACAAGGAACAAGCAACAGACCCTTAGATTCTCTTCCAAGCTAAGGTGATCCAAATTCTTCTTTAGTCTTACCAAGAGAAGTTAGTGTCTCCAGTCCCTGTCTGTTGGAGGGCATGTAGAGCCATACCCCTTACATTTGACACACACATGAAGGCTCCAGGGAGAGAGCACAGTGCTGTTTCACTTCAACATAGGATCTATGTGGAGGCCCAGGTTTCTCTGTAAAAGGATGAGAAGAGATGCTTCATATTGGGTGCTTTGCCGTGTCTCCACACTACATAGACCAGTAACGCTAGGAACCTAAGTGAAGGAAGCAGGTTTTCTAGGTGGAGAGGGGAGGAAATCAGCAGGAAGGCGCTATGCCTTGAGGGTTGTGCTGCCCAGCACTACACCTGGGAAGGAGGGTTGCCTGATGATCACCACCTTCATGCCCACTCTGTGACCCTGACTGAGATCAAAGTGAGTTTAAGAGAGAAGCTAAGCTCGGTTTAGATGGCTCATATTCTCTGATGTATCTGGACATCTTCTCTTGGTAGAAGATGGTCCCGAAACATGAAGTATGGTATGTGGTTTGCAGTCAGAAGATTAACCTATGCCTGGTTGTTTTACCTTTAATATTAATAAAATGATTTCTTTATAGAGTTATGATGCAGTGAACTAGAGAATAAGAATGAGTGTGCATGGCAACAGATCTGGGGACATAGCAGATGACCAATAAATATGTGTTGTTTTTCCTTCCTTCCTTCTGATGAAAATATTTTTGGCTACATAAAAGTGTTCTTCATCTTCTGCTAGACACACACACAAAAAAAAATGTCCACTTTATCTCAAATATTCATTTGGATCTGGTTCTTATAGGATTCAGCTTCTCTCATCTGATGCCTTAGATGAGAGAAGTTGAGGAGATGGGAAAGATGAACATCATTTCCATAAAGCCCAAGACCATCCTGCCAGGGAACTGCCACAAAGCCTGTGAGGGAGAGATAAACAGCCTGTCTTAATGAAGGCCGACATGACAGGTGTGACCCTGTACACACTAGCTAGGTTCCTGTCATAGAACAGAATCCTAAAGATGAGCAAGCCCATGACTGAAAATAAGGTGGCAGAGCTCTGGTTCCAAGCCACATGTTGAACCTCCCCATCCCCAGCTCTGCCTTGCACCTTGCCTGAGAGACAGTCTTCCAGAAGCATGACAGTTCCTGCCTCTCCTTCTCGTGAGTCTTCCCTTTTTCCTACCAGAGGTAGCAAGCATTCTCCCCATTGCATCTAAGGCCTAGCCAAGTGCTCATCTCTTGAATCCATACAGCTAAAAATGCCCTTCCCCAACCCCTTTACAGCCTGCAGGACATTTTCATTTTAAAGTACAGCTGCCTCTAATCTGATGAGAACACCATATTTTGGGGATTCCCATAAAAGAGGAGCTCTCATGCAACTCAGAAACCATTTTAGGAGAATTATTTATGTCTTTGCCTTTTCTCACCCTTATCATGCATACCACCCTTACCCCAAGACAGACAGACAGACAGACAGACAGACAGACAGACAGACAGACACACACACACACACACACACACACACACACAGATTATTAATCATTCCAAGACAGAAATTATCTCTTCTCTTGCTGACAGTATATATTCAATAAATACTTATTAGAGGTGATACTCAAGTACAAACCTTGAAGCATCAATTCGTTCCTACCAGCATATGGTGTGTAGCAGCTCCCTGACAACAAGTATTTGCTGAGGACAGATTCTGCAACAGAATTCGGAATTTAGTTATAATCATGGCCACCCACCACCACAATGGCATTCATCTGGAGTACTTGATAGGAAAAAACCTAAGTTCCAAATATTATCTTGTCTAATCCTCTCCCCCTAGAGGGGTAACTATTTATAGGTGCCTCACTATGGATGAAAAAATCCACAGCTTTCCCAGGCTATGTTGTATAGACTCGTGGGAAAGCATTTGATTGTTGAGCAGTTTCTCCAGACCCACGGGCAGAGGGAGGTACGTGGGCTGAAGCATCAAGGGTCTATACCCTCTGCAGAACAGAGGAACACTAGGGTAGCATTTAAACTTATTTTGTTAAGAAGAGGCAGACTCTGCCCTGGCCTAGGGCGCTGCCTGCTCTGAATTTTTCCTTTTGAAGATAATAGATCTGGTCAATTTAAAGGGGGCAGAGGTGAAGTAAGAAACCAATAAGCCCCTGAAAGTTTGGCTGCCTAACTAAGTGGTGAATTATGTGCTCATCAATGAATCCTAGACATGAGAGATGCGACGGCCCCCTGGGTCACATGGCCATCCCCCTGTGAGGAGAGTTTTCTCCGCAGCATCTTCTATAAGTGCTTCTCCAATCTAATTAGAAATGACCAAGCAATGGGGTTCCCACCGCTGCCTCTTGGGGAACTATTCTGCCGTCTAAGAGACCTAATAGGGAATTGATCATTATATTTATACTAAATTCTTCTGCACACAGTTGTATCACATCGCTTCTTAATTGTTCTCCTTTTGACCCTGCCTTCTCCTCCCCCAAACAATTCCTCTTAAGCACTTCAATTACTTTTTCCCTCTGCTGACTCCCAGCTGGCCCACATGGGAGTGAAGTTGAGAGAGAAGAGAAATGAACTATGGAAAAGAAGGAACAGAGGCCTGGCTGCCTGGGAGGATGGCTCGGTCCGCAGAAGGCCCACATGTCACTCACAGCTTTTGTCCTATATGCCAGAACCCTGCACAGACAGCAAGCCACAGAAAACAGTGTCCCTCACAGAAGGTGCCCAGTAGAGCAAAAGCCACAGCCCACTGTCTCCACAGCCACCGCTAGGTCCAGCAAAGCAGATGTCTGACAAGAGGGAGGAGATCATTAGAAGCTGTATTCAAAGCCAGTGTCATTCCTTCTAACATATGAATCTAGTCCAGAAACAAAACAACCAGTTATAGGAAAGAGAAAAGATGAACCAAACTCATGGGGCCCCTGAATAAGTCAACCAGACCTACACCATACTGTAACAGTATTATGGAGACAAGCCTCCAATGCTCTACAGGGTACATCTGAGCATCATGGCACCCACACTCTCTAAAAGTCCTCTACAGCATTAAGGAAGAAATCTGGGAGCAGCACGTCTCCATAGGGCCATGGATCTTTTGCCTTGTGCAGACCTGGGCTACACGGTAGCCAGTGCAGCCTGAAATTCAATTGACCTGCCATTATTCAAACCAAAGGCAAAATGAGTGTAACTTACAAAAACAAAGGAGTATGTCTGTCAGCAGATGCTCTGACTAAACAGACTGCCCATCCATCCCGATTTTTCTCATCTAAGAACATGAAACACCCAGTATTGCTGAAATCCTAATCTTGTGTATCTCTGCTTTTAAGTGGCATGACCACATGCTTACTGGAGTTGGTAATAAGTGACCCACACAGTCTGCAGTACCCATCCTGCATCATACACCTTTGCCAGTGAAGCACAAGATTCCGAAAGCTGGGGCTTTGGTGGGAACCCCGTCCCATCCTCATCTTTGTTCCTTGGTGACTCTTCCCTTAGCGTCTTCCTCACTTGCCTCTCCTTTCCCTGGATTCTCCACAAGTTGTTTTCCATAGTACTCTCCCATACTTATTACTGAAGATTCCCTTCATCTCTCATAGCTGATTCTTAGGCACCACAAAGCAAAAGATGAAGAGGACTTTTAAACCCTCTAATCCAAATCAGTCCTCCTCCAGAGGAGAAAACTGAGGCCAAATACTGTCAGGTTTCATCCCAGTAGGAGCCAAGTTTTCACAATCTATGCCTGAAGATATACCCCATATGAATCTCTACAGTAGTTGTGATGACTCAGGCACCTAAGCATCAATTCCTGCTGTCAGGAACACTCCAGCTGAGTGGGACAGACTAAGACACAACAATCTCCAGTACAGTGACACATGCCTTCGTAAAAAAGTGAGTAAGACCATCCTTACTTTAGGGGAAAGAAATCACCTCCTTAAAGGTGGGATATTTAGGTCCAGGCTGGAGGGACAAATAGGAAGTGGCTACAGATGACTTACAGGGTCATTCTGGGAGGTAAAAATTCATTCAGAAAGTAGCCAGTGAGCAGTCAGGTTGGCCAGGCAGGGTCAAGGTAAAGGAGAAGAGGAAGAACATGAGCCTGGAGAGGTAGATTGTAGAAAAGTCATGACCACGCTAAGGAATTTGGATCTGTACTCTGACTTTCATGTGGTCTGTGAAAGTTGACAGAGGATTTTATTCAGAAGAATTTTGGTATTAAACATGTCATTTTCTAAAAAGAAGAGAGAGCTAGGTCTTCCTGAATGAGAATGAGTAGTCAACTGCACTAAGATGTCACATGAAGAAATCAGGGTAAAGTAGCTCACTGGGATTTAGAAGACATTTTCAAGACTGACTCTATGGATTATATGTGCAAGAGACAAAGAAGAAAATTCAAAAATGATTGAAATTTTCAATAGACTATCTAGGTAAATATTCTTAATAGAGATGAGAGAATAACAAGAAAAGTTGACTTGTAGGAAATCACATTCAGATCTTGGGAATACTGAACTCAACTGGATAGATCATCCCTTGGGGAGGCACAGAGACAATGCTATGGCCTCATGACAGAATATGTAGATGACAACTGTGTCCACAGGAGTGGTTTTCATTGAGTGGAAGAATGTGGTGCATGGAGGGGGGTGGGAGATGAAACTTGGAGCATTGGGACACAGGGGAGGGGCCAGGCAAGAGAGACATGCCAAGTAGGTGAGATATGGAAGAGAATGTACCAAGGAGATGAGTGGGCAAACAGCAGTCACCTTGACCCCAGAAAGTCAAGCTCAAAGGGACAAAGGCACACACTACTGAAACAGGAGCACAGAGAAGGCAGATTGGGCATACCTTCTGTAAAGGAAAACACGATCTCTATGGTGGCAGTCCAAAAGAAGAGGATTGATAACAGATGAGGACCCTGGAGGGTTTGTGAAGTGAGGTGGCCAACAAAAGCAAGAAGGGAACAGTATAAAACATCCCTTAAGTTGACAGGATAGAAGAGAGACTAGAGGGAGAGGTGTGTCCCACGGTGAGATATGGAGAATTGAATCTGCTAGGCAGAATTTCGCCTGAAATAAGAAAGTGGTCTTCTAACATGAGGATGGAAAGATTGGAAGAAATAAAGGACATATCAATGGCACCTCAAGGGGAAACAAGAGGCAGTCTGGTTACATGGTTGGGACCAATGCTGAGGCAGGTGAGGTACATCAGGCACAAAATTGAAAGCAGTTGTCACCCTAAAGGTCACACAGATGCAGTGTTGGTGCCAAGAAGAGGAGCTTCCATGAATTTTTTTTTTTTTTTTTTTTTTTTTTTTTTTTTTTTTTTTTTGGTTTTTTTGAGACAGGGTTTCTCTGTGTAGCCCTGGCTGGCCTGGAACTCACTCTGTAGACCAGGCCGGCCTCGAACTCAGAAATCCACCTGCCTCTGCCTCCCAAGTGCTGGGATTAAAGGCGTGTGCCACCACTGCCCGGCCCATGAATTTTTTACTTTAGACTCCTCACTATCCTACCCAAGCCATGACCTGAGGATCATGGAACAACCTCAGTGGTCTTAAAAACGTTGCAAATCATAGATTTTTTTTTTTAATGATGTCGTGTGTTCTCACAGGAAACTTCTTCCATGGCCCTTAGATACCCAGGATAAGACATGGACAAGAGAGAGGGAGGAAGGAAAGGAAGGAGGAGGAGGGGAAAGTTAGACCATTAGCTCTGTATCAGAAAAACACATGAAACAAGAAATGAATGGGGTGAGAAAGGATTTCTGTGAGAGTGTAGTTGAAATGGTTGCTCCAACAAGGCCGAAGAGGAATGGAGCTAGGAGAAAGAGGCACACCGCTAACACAAGAAAAGGTCAGGAGACAGGGAGTCCCAATGAGACCAAAGGATGTGTTTCAAGGGCATGAAAGGCAGGGGCTGACAGAAGGATCAGAGGTTGTGGTCAGAAAGGAGAATTTCAGAGTTCAGGATTTCAAAAACAGAGCAACTCCAGTTGGTGACGGGGTCTAGTCCTTGCTGTTGGAGCAGCTGCTAAAGTACAGTTGAGGTGGAGGTTGCTAGAGACTCACTCTCAGGAGCCCCGCAGTGGATGCATCAGGCAGGGTCCTCTGTGGGACAAGACTGCAGTAGTTGAAGGGGAAAAAAAAAATCACTCTTCTGTTGAAAGAAGTTTAATGTGACTCAGGGGGATTCAGACAACTCCTTACAAACAATCATCCGTCCTTCTTGCTCAAGTCAAAGTTGTGCCCAGAAAGCTGCACGTCATCTCCCTGGCAGGAAGTGTGGGGAACTACTTATTCTACACAGTGTCTTTATCTCCTCATGCTTTCATGCATAGCTGATCATTCCTGGTACAAATGGTGACCAAAGCACACATAAGTCCAGGCACTGGGGGAGGTCTAATTAAGTGCAGCCACAGTATCATTCAGAACGGCTTCTTCCATACTCCACAGCTAATATCTCTTTCAATGCTGCAGAAAAGCTTATAGGTGGAAAAGAAAAATTTTTGACGTTGTGTTTCCTACTCTAGTGCATAAAAAGGTTATTTTTTTCTGTCCTCAGACCTATTTTCTATCAATGCCTTGATGTCTTTCATACTGCTTAATAAAGAAAGTAGAGGGACTTAACTTTGTAAAAATATATCCAATAAAGCATTATCATTTTTATTGGAACAAAAATAAAGCATGCCATTTAAAGACTTGAAAATAGTGGATCTGAAATAAGCACCCTTAACCTCAGGGCTGAGAGGTCAGCTGTATATGACCACCCAGCTGAGGCTAATGAACACTTTTATGAGACTCTGACCAGTAAAGACCCTGTGCCAGTACTGATCTTACTTGATTTGGTTTCCTTGTTCCAGGGCAAAATTTGAGAATGTCTCAAAACTCAATTACTGTAGACTATCCAGAGTTCTTCACAAAAAGAAAAGAGTTACAAAGGATGGCCCAGTGCCAATGGAATCCCTAAGCATGGAGCCACTACCATGGGCATAGAGGGTATGACTGACTCCAAGCCAGACTATTGAAGTGTTCAGCAGAAATTTAATAACTAAGACCATAATTGTTCAGAAAGATATACTTTATGAAAGCTCTATGAGCTCACACTCCCTTAATTCAGAAAATGTTACAGATGTTTCAACTAAGTGTGGACATTTTGAAGCCCACCTTTGTAATGCTGGAGAAATCTATCATAGGTTTCACAAGAACAGTAGACCTTAGGTCATCAAAGAACAATGATGCTTAATAAGCCCTCTAGGACCTTGCTACAGCTTCAATGCTTGTCCCCTTCAAAGTGCATGTGGAAATTTAATCGTCATAGTAACATTATTAACAGGAGGGCTTGGGGGAGTAGTTAATCCATGAAGGCTCCACATCATAGATGAGAGTGTTGCTATCATGAAAGAATTAGTCTCTCTCTCTCTCTCTCTCTCTCTCTCTCTCTCTCTCTCTCTCTCTCTCTCTCTCTCTCTCTCTCTCTTCCTCTCTCTGCTATTCTACCTTCTTCAATGAGATGAAACAGCAAGAAGACCTTGGCCATGCACTCATACCTTAATCTGAACCTCCCATCCTCTAGAGCTGTGAATCATGAGATTGTATTAGCTATCTGGGCCACTGTGTGGTTCATAGCAGCACAGGACAAGGGAATGCAAACCTCATCTTTGAGCCTACTTCTTTTTTCTGTCTTCTTCAAGAATCCTTGCCTTGCCTAATATCCATCCTTTAATGACCAAGTCAGATGGCATCCTTTGGGAAGCTGGCTCCAAAATACTCTATCCCCTGGGTATGTCTCATGGTTTCTTGAACAGAGTTGATCTGAGCTTTTCACTAGCTTTAGGGACTAATAAGAGCATCTTCTCATTTTGTTTATTATCCTTTGAGGTGTAGAGTCTTGGTTCTATAGAACCTTGGCTGTACTTTTGCAGGGGACAAGTCATGAGAGGCAGCCCACACTCAAAGTAGGGTAAGAAGAGTTAGGAAGAGGGGTGAATTTAGAGTAGAGAAATCTCAAGGACTTACTGTGAAGAAATCTAGCAAGCATTGACTTGCCAAGAGATCAAGGTCAAAAAGGAAGTATAAGTATATCTCAAATATAGTATAATCTTTGATATGGTATGACATAGGACACTTCATCTCTGTGACCTTCATTCAGAAACACATGTCCCCATCTAATATTATGAGAAGACCATCAGATCCAAACAAACAGACATCCTACAAAACACCATACAGTTCTCCTCAAAATCATCAAGGTCAAGAAAAAAAAATCTGAGAAGCTATCACAGCCATGAAGAGATAAAGGACATGTGATAGCTAACTAGCACCTTGAATTGGATCCCCAAACAGAAAAAATATGATGACCAGAACCTCGTGAAACTGGAACGGAATGTAGGACTCCACTGGATAGCAAAGCTCCAAACTTGGTTTTTTAGTTGTAAAAACTGAGCTAAAGACTATAAGGTGCAGGTTTCAGGGAGCTTGAATAGGGGGCATTAGGTACACTGCTCTCTGCAGACTTTGCAAGTCTGAAACTAAGCTAAAATCATTTGGAGAAGAATGAAAATAGTTATCAGTACAGAATATTCTAACTAGAGGTAACATGAAGGACACCAACCAAACCCCATGCAGAAACTAAGACTCATGTGGTTTGATGTCAGGATCAATGCCACACAATGAGAAAACTAAGATCAGGTCAAAGCCAGCAACTCCTCAGTCCCACCACCCCATCTCCCTCACTGCAGCATGCTGAGGGCAGCTAGGTGAGAACTGTCCAAGAAAACTGATGTTAACTTTTGAAAGATACAAATGGCAAATTCACCTTACAAAGGAGTGTCCCATATCCCAAAGAGATACATGGCAGCTAGAGTCAGAGTCTCCTGAGGCTCCTTGGACAAAGTTGATTTGAGGTTTTCTTTGGCTTTACGTGCTAAGGACATCTTATTTTGTTTATTATCCTTCTTTTCCTTTTCTGAAGGCAAAAAATAGAACCTTGTTCAAGAATTAGTTGGAATCTAGCAGAAATGAATAGTGATGAGACTATTTCTATCAAAATAGCTTCATTACCATGCTGGTGTCTGATAAAAACCAAATGTTCAATTCTCTCTAGCAAGAAAGGTGCTAAAGGCAGCGTCCTTCTACCTTTTGGAGAGAAAGAATCTGTAGCTGAGATATTTTAAAGCTGTCCTCATTCACACAAACACGGTTCCTATTGAACCAAATTGGGATGCACAGTCTTTTGTAGCTTCTTAAACAATCTAAGGAAATGACAAACTACCACCAGTCTGGGACTTTTTTAAATTTGTTGTTTTATAATTTTAAAAAAGAGAAAATCACATATACTTGTAAGTTCTATAATAATTTATCTCACTCTAACAGGATGGTTTTTTTTTTTTAATGTAGTCTACCAATGCTTGGCTATAGATCAAGGTCCAGTAACAGAAATGCTGTTAAAATTCTCCCATCCACAGAAGAGTAGAGACTGTCTGCTAAGCATGGTAGCTGAGGGATCAGTCAGTCAGCTGAACCTCTTTATTATCCTGACTACCCTGGATCTATGTGCCCTGGAGAATGGCAGCCAGATTTCTAGGGCACACAGAACCAGAACTAGAAGTCTCAACACGCAGGTAGAGTCCCTGGGACAAGATCTGATTCTATCCATAGAGCATTAGCTGTCAAACTTTCTCTGCAGCTGCTCATGACCTTTTCTGAAGGAGGTACAGAAGGACAAACTACCCAAAGGGAAATACAAGTACATTCAAATCATAGGAAACAAACTCCAACCCTAAATCCCAGGGGAAAGCATTATAATTTTGGCAGCATATTATTTATTTCCTCCCAGAAAGAAATGAATGGGCCAACGTCCAGATGGATCCATTGTGAATCATCCATCCCCCATTTCCACCTGCCCTTCCTCTGGCAAAAGACTCCCAAAAGTTTCTCCCTCAGCCGTGAGTCAGAGCCGCCCATCTGTCGGCTTGGTCAATCCAGGAACAGTTAACCTCAGTGATTATCTTCCACTCAGTAGTAAAACCTTTCCCTCCACACAGCTGGAGAGCTCCGACTCTACTTTTACTCTGCCAGCCATTTAAGCCAAAAACTCCAGGCAGGCCGAGTGGAGCACGTCATTTGTAAGCTGTGCTTGCTGAGGCAGGAGGTCTGGAGGGGGCCTCTCTGAGCCACTGTGATAGAGTCTTTTAACATTGAACAGTGCAAATTGTCCACCAGGGATGACTTGAAATGTCTCTTCAATGCACAGCGCCTGGTGCCTCTAGCCTGTCTCCAACTGAGTTTCACCACGTTTGAGGGACTCTTCTATGCTTCTTTTACAGCCTTATGGAAGTTCTCTAGCTGCAGCAAGAGGCAGCTACAAATAAATTAGGGGAAACTCAAGGGAAACACACACACAAAAGTGAGTACTTACCCCTGAGCAAGATATTATCTTGCTACACACACACACACACACACACACACACACACACACACACACACACACACACACACACACGGTTACTGAAAGCAAATCCACTCGTTAAAGTTCAACTTTCATATCTGGCTACAGAGTGGACTAGCAATAAAATGCCGATCGGTTCTCTAAGGCAGACACACCACTGATAAATCAGAAACAATAAAGCTGGAGACAGGCTTGCTGGGCCCCAGCTGGTATTGCTTATGTCTGTCCTAAGCAATCAGGAATCATGAAGAAACTTCTTTTTGGAACTCCTAACCACAAGACTTCACAGTGACCGCCTCAATCCCACATGCCCATGTGCTGAAGGGGGTTGCAGGGGAGAGGGTACCTTTATTCTTTTTGACAAGATCAATCAGACCCTCTGGGATCTGCTCAGGGCTCACTTCTCCCTAGCCACCACCCATCCTCCATCCCAGTCAGCTCCATATCCAAGAAAGATTTAGAACAATGAAGCACTGCCCCGCCCCACCCCCAGCCCAGAAACTTTTTGTCAGTTACTAGGTCAAACTTTGGTAGTCTTTGCTCTAAAGAACCTGTCCAGGAAGTAGTTAGTCATCCTTCCATAGCATACATAAAGACACCACACCTGGGTTCCAGAAAGGTCAAAATTACCCATAGTACACCAACAGTGGGATCTTGTACTTCTAGCATCCCAACTAACTGGATTTCTATCTAGACTCTCTCCTGCATCAAACTAAATCTTACAGAGCAGTATAGGAGTTCGGTGACATGAATTCAGAGTTATTCACCCTCTATTCCATCATCTTAAGTCACAGGCAAACCCTCTCTTCCACCATATTGCTCCTCTCACACCTATTCAGAGCAGAGCAGTGGATCCTTTTGGTCCTATTGTAGAAACACACACCGGGCACATCCCAACCTTTGCAATGAGACTGCTTCTTCTCCATGCACTCATTGTGAAGGCCACAATGGCATCTAATGTTCATTAATTCCTACTGCCTCTACCTCCTGTCAGTCATCAGAGCCTGCCATATGGTTACCATCAGGTGCACTCATGTCTGTATTATGTGGCATTCCTGGATACCTTAAATAGATATTGCTGAATCTGCTTGAGTTTTTTTCAGGGCCACTTATATTGCAAAGATGATTTTTCTGCTTCAGGACTCTGCAAAAGGGGTCTTTCTGCTCAGTGCTGGACTACACTGCCAAACCCCAGAGCTTTCTTTTTGACCCCAACCCTACTGTTATGCAATGGGAGAGTCCTGTAGGCTACCGCCTTTGAGGAAAAGAGTTGAAGTGGTGTTTTTCTAGCATTTGGGGCAGGTGAACATGCAGAGGGATGATGGCAAGATTGTTGACTGGACAAATTTTAGTCTAGATTCTAAGAGAACAAGAATAACCTAGAAGGCATAGAAATGCCATATAAATAAACCAACATGTCTTGGGCAACTAAGAAGTCCTTTTATGCCTCACATTGACCTGAGTGCAAGCATTTCCCATCTTTGTGCTTTCTAGTATACTAAAAGAGATTTCATGTGGAGCCTACAAATCATATAAGGAATTCATGGGACGGCATACTTCACTTTGCCCCAATAATTTCATCAGCTATCTAGACCTCATGCATTTTCAAATTTTCCCATTACCATGATGTAACTATGAGAAGATATTGTTCTGGATCCTGATGCTCTGAAGGAAATACAGGCATCCATCTTGGGTGTCTCGAACCCTGCATTAAATCCTAGAATTAACTTCCCAGATCCTGCCTGTCTAGCTGCACTGGCCTTGAGTTATTGACCATATTTCTGGTGGCTGCATACAGACTACAGTCTAGATTGAGGCCAAACTTCATACTTTTATAATAGCTTTACCATCAGTGGTACAGCTCTGCAAAGGTGCTCTAACACATATTTTTGCCAATTGGGATATATAGATATGATATGTGTATTTAAATAGCCATGCTGTACTTGGCTTATATATATAAATACTTCTTGTTCTGGAATTGATTTGAAATCATATTTTTTAGGACCTGAGAGCCCTGGAAAGTACAACATTAATTATGCACATAGGGTAAGGTATATGTATATACATCCATGTACACATACTTAAATTCCTAAATGCATGATGATTAGGAAAATGAACATATGAGAAAGAGTAACACGGAGGCTTAAAGTCTATACTCATCACAGTTTAAAGGAGCTTACTCTCTTGCTCATCAGTGTTTCAAGTTATTTTTTTTAGTTGTCAAAGATTTTCAGATACTACTAGTAACTTCCCAGGACAGACAAAATTCCATCTCACAGCCTGCTACCAGCAGACTCAGAACTAGGCACCCTCTCTTTCCCCATAGGCATACCTTCCCGTGACATGGGAATACCGCATTTGCGTGCTCCTTTTGCACACCTGCCTGAGAGCAATAATGAAAGGCTACACCTCTGGCAAGAAAATGTCCAGTGTTCTCTGTAACTTCTCAGCCTCTTGGTTGGGGACTACTACGGACACCGATGATGGTGATATCCAGACCAATCACTATGGTCTCACAGCTGTTTCAGGAACAGAAACTGACCTCATTCAAAAAAAAAAAAAATCATAGAACAAAAGTGCAGGCCACTAACCAGGGCTCAAGGTCACATTTCTGCAAACACCTGCTTATTCTCAGATAACACCTGCTAAGAGTCTCCAACACAAAAGAGCAGGGTTGTACTGATAAATCCTTTGCTCCAGGCTGTGAAGAGAGGTGCAGCCCTCCCGGTATGGTTAAGGCAAGATAATAGGTGGACAAATTCCTGGGGCTCCCCAAAGGATCAACTAACTCTCTGCATTTGTGACATAAGTGACTTTGGAGGCCCCACTGCCTGTGTAGAGAACTGACTGCAAAATGACCAGGGAGCTAAGCAAAAATGCTAATAACATCAACAAACAGAGTGAATCCCAATGGGAAATGTCTGGAGGGTTTTGCCACAAAGTACATAGTAATCTCTCTTTGTTTCCTTGTAGTCTCATACTCCAAACAGCAACTCTTACAACTTTCAAATTCTGATTTTAACTCCAAAAGCCATTTGTAACAACCATAGGCCAAAGGGAGAGAACAAATAAGGAGTCATTGCACCTCCTGTTTTCCATACTAAGTTCTGTTAGCATGGTCATGATTAAATTCTTATGTGTGTCTTAGGTTCCAGACATAAATCTTTCCTCTGCTCCTAGTGGGAGATAGAAACCTAATTTCCTACCTGATAGCACAGTCAGTGTCTTAGGGGACCCAGTAGATTGAGTAGATTGTAGCAGAAGTGATATCGGGTCACGTTTCTAGTCCCAGGTGTTAAGAAAGTGAAAGCTTCCATCTCATCTCTCATAGAACACTTGAGTCTTCAGATTTGCATCAAGTTTTGACTAAGTGCCTTGTCTGCTGGTCTTCATCTAATCAACCCAATTGTGAAGTTCTCAAAGCCAAGACCCTTAAAAACCCAACTACAATAAAGGAGGTCTCCAGTAGAAATCTCCTTGATGCTTTCAAGACAGAAATGTGTTGGGATTTTACTGGATATAAGACATGGCACCTCTGGTATTGACAGAAAGCCTTTGTTGACCTTGAGCTGATTTTCATATGGTTGCTGAGAAGAGCTAAATGAGACTGTCCTGAAGAACTGCGCTGAGAGACACAGATTGTTAGGGATGGAAGATGGAGTCGCACGGTTGGTGGTGTGGATCTTGAGTATGAAGGGTTATAGGAGGCTAATAATATCAAAAAAGGCATCTGCTAAGAGTAGATGTGGCCTTTCTGATCCTCTTCTCCTCTTATATTTTTGTCCAATGATTCTAGCACAGGATGGGTTAGATAATAAGTACACAAGGGATATGCAATAAATCTGGAACCAGAGCTCAGAACTGACCCTTGCTTAATATAAAAGTAAGTCTAAAGCTCTGGCCATAATTAAACATGTGAGCAAGTCTTCAGCTACTCCACCAGGTGGCCTACTAAATGGAAGGAGTGGCCTTGATTCTGCCCTGGGAATTGCCTTCAGCAGGGCAATTTGAAGGTGCAGTCAGTGGAGTTGGCCAAGAAAGAGAATGGGGGAAAGGATTCCTGGCATCCTCCTCTCCTATGCACATCTGGAATCTTCCCTTCACAGTTCAGCCCATTAGAGATTGTATCCATCCACTTAATAGCCTCATTCTTACAACTCGTCATATCTACTCCACATGTGCATGTATATGTGTGCACAAGCTAGAAATGAATCCTAAGACTTCACACATGTTCTACCACTGAGCTACAACCCCATCCCATATCCTTTAAATCTCCTTCCTCTTTCTTTCCCTTTGTTCTAGTAAGACTTCTTTGCCCAGAAGATTTACTATAGTATCCACACTCTACTAGACAACTCTTACTCTAGTTCATTGTCTCTGGGCCCACACAGATCGGACAGGAACATCAGCCTGTCCAGTTGACAAGGAATGACCTTCAAATGATTCTTCTAGGTGTTCTAGAAAAGTACTTTTGCCTATATTTTCTGACTATAGTCCTCAGTCATAACCATGTTTGGAAGTTCATGCCTCCCACAGTCATCAGCCAATGGTAAATGAAGATTCCGGGCTAAGTTTGGCTCACTCTCATATACCTCTCAGAGAAGAGAGGGAAACTTCCTCAGGTACCCTTCTCCAGAAGCCATCTCTGCTCTCTGAGTACTTTTCTCAGGTACTAATTCTCCACAACTAATCTAGCCATAAAGCTGGTGGGGAGTACCTGGCCATGACCACATGTGGTCTTTAACTTTACTCACAGCCATATTGCCATAGGAAGAAAGTATAGCAGCCATTCTTTAACATTTGTCTATTGAGGTTCTGAAGCCTATATGAAGAACTCCTTAGCTTAAAAATTCGTAAACCCCTTCTCTAAACCACAAAGCCCCTGAGTTGCTAATAGCTGCAGTTATGTGTGTCATACTTCCTCATACCCTAAGGAAGTATTTTCCTTACTCCAGACCCTGCCCCCCACATAGTCTAATGCACTCTGGTGCTCAAGTCTAAATCCATGGGTGGGCCTTCTGCTCACCACCCAGGTTCTATGCTGACTTCTTGCTTTATGAATCTCAGCAGGGTCTTGCTAACAGCATATTGGAAATGCAGCTTTCCTGGCCCACATGGACAGGTTTTTGGTCTATTTTCGTCTTTTCCCTGTTCTGTTTAAATATGGTGTCTGTGACTGAGTTGCGTGTTCCGGAGGACGTGGTCCAGAGAGAAGGAGCCAGAGTTGCTTCTCTGCCTTGGCGCTTGGGAAAGAGCAAATGGGGCTGCCACCTGCCCGGTCTGGGGATGATTCCAGAATGGCTCAGGTTATTCACAGCACAGATCCACCCGGGGGTAAAAATACCATCCCAGAAGGACTCTCCTCCTAGCCATAAAAATACCTATGTGGTATAGAGATACATTCAAAAATGACACAAGGTTTGGGAGCAAATGCCTTAGGAAACAACTGAAGCTATTAGTCCTAGCCTTAGGAAAGAGAAGAAAGGGAGATCCAGGAGGAAAGAGTGAGGGCAAGTCAAGATACTTAAAAATGTCAGTTACAGTGAGAGAACTATAGTTTAGGCTGTGGAAAGAGCTTCCTGACCAGGGAACATCAGGAGACTTTGTCCTCCTGAGAATGGCAAGGCTCAACAAGCCCTACTTTGTGAAGAATCACAAATAAGACTGCTCCATAGTCACCATCAGCCTGTGGCATCCACAGCAGAGTTTCTCCTTTCCAAGATGTTTTGTGCAGTATTTCCTCTTGAGCTTTCTAACTCCACTACAAAGTCATCTACACATCAGTGTAACCCACACTCAACTCAGGGATAACTGAGGCAGAAAAGCAGACTCACCCTCCTCCTCTCTTAGTCCACTTTTGAAGGTCTGGTCTTCTGTTTCTGGGATTCTTTCCCTAAACCCGGTTCTTGCAAATATTCTGTCCTTATTGTTGTTGATGATGATGATGTGGTGGTGGTGGTTGTGTTGTGGCTGTTTTGTTTGGTTGCTTTTAGCTTCTCACCTCTCTCCCTCTTAGCTTTGTCTGCCTAGTCTGGAGTCCCACTCCTGATTTGTTTCATTCTAGACTTTTCATGCTGAGAGTGGTGCTTCCTCCACAGTTTACACACCAACTTTACACATGACACTCTGAGGAATTTCTTACAATAACTTGAACTTATCTGCACAATAGTCGTGTCTAAAGAATCTACCTTTAGGAGTCGAGAGAAAGTCATCATCAATGCAGCTCTATTGTTAAACTGCAGCTAACTTACTCTTTGCAGGTGCTGGCTCTTTCATGTATAATGGATCCCACATCTGTTATCAGCAAGATATCTTTCTCATCCCTTCAAACCATTTTCAATCTCCATAAATTCTGAGGAAGTGGAGATATCCAAATCCTCAAAAGGGTGTTGGAAAACAACCAATGTACTAAATACCCAGAAGCAAATTATTGTACCGTTGGGTGGTAAAATGAGCTAAAGCAACTCCTTTGCATGCCAGGCTGGGTGTCAGAGTTCTGGATCCCTCACTCTGAAGTAAATGCCTCACAGACCTCAGACATGACACAGAAACCATATTTAAGCAGTGTCACAGACAAACCCTGTCAGTAAAGGAAAGAAACATGGCATGGGGCACATAGAGCATCAATCAGCAATGCCTCAGTCATACCCTCCATGAATATCCCCTTCTTAGGTTGGAGTTTTCTGACATTTCCATTTCTTGCAAATATAAAATTGTTTTTCATTAGTAATGTAGAATTTCCGAGTACTGAGGACATAGGAAGAGAAAAGGAAAAAGAAAGAGAACTGCAAGCCACCTAAACTGTGTGTATATATATGTGGTGTGTGTGTGGTGTTTACTGTGCATTAGTGTGTGTGTGGTATGCATGTATATGTGTATATGGTATGTGTGTATGTATGTGTGTGCAACACGCATTCCTATGCATGTGTGTGTGGTCTGCTATGTGTGTGTGTGTGTGTGTGTGTGTGTGTGATGTAGGTGTGTGGTGTGTACAGTGTGCATTAATATGTGTGTATGGTGTGTGTATATGTGTATGTATAGTGATGTGTGTGTGTGTGAGAGAGAGCGAGAGAGAAAGAGAGAGAGAGAGAGTCACCAAGTCCTCTTGTACTGAAAGACAACTCAAGAACACACTCTTGCAACAGGTGACTTGAAGCTTCCACTTGAGACGACACAACGTCAAAACACAGGGTGTAAAGCGGAGCAGTTCTAACTCCTCAAGATCAGTCAGTGAAAGGAAGGCACATGGAGAATGAACTGGCTTCCACTACTGCAGAGAGCGCTGGGCTTCTTCTTCTTCTTTTTTCCCCCTTCTGAGGATAAAGTATTGCAAATCTCAAACTGCGTAGAAGCAGCTGTTGCTTCTTGCTCAGCTTTGGTAGCCCTCATCAAAGCCCTGTCCCAAATCAACACAAAGTAACTCTGTAACCACATTGCAAGGTGATGCTCAGGGTATCAGTCAGTGGAAACAGCAATGGTAACAAAGACAGTGATCATACGCACTGTGGTGCTTTCATGTGCCTAAGACTATTCTGGCACCAGTTCTATCCTCCTTCTTAGTGGTGTAGGCAGTGCAGTTATTCTCCTCACTCTGATATGAGGATGGACTGGAGGAAGCTGTGAGTTCCCAGAAAAAGTTCACATCTCTTCCACCTTCTGTGATAGGAATAACAACAACAATAACTGTATCAAATGTCAACTGTGCAACCATATACTATGCAAAATACTTTATCTCAACCAGTCTTCGCAATAAGCATATTAGCTAGGATCTAACTCACCCTGAGCCTTTACGTATTAGGCAACTGGACAACAGAGATTAGAAACTTGCTCCAAGTAGGTCACCTTGAATGTGTCAGAGTTTGGATGTAATGCCAACCTATCCTATTCTAAGACTTTGGCCTCAGAGGCATGTGATAGTGTCTCCTCAGAGTATTTCCCTTCTCTGAAGCTCATGCAATTGCAACCGAAACCTGGGCACTTGGGCTATTTTCATCAAGTTGAAAAGCTCTTCCTGAGATTAGAGACAGCCAAGTGAATGGCTCCCAGAGAGCCTTCTGGCAGTGTTGCCTATCCGTTGGCCTCAGCCACAGCTGTGGTCTCCAAAGGAAATAACTCATGCGGCCGTTGGTTGCACCTGTCACTCACTGGAACCAGTACTTACTTCAGAACACCAGGGCCCCACAGGGATGAGAATAGCAGCTACATCAAACTGATGGACATCCAAACAGTTCCCTATGGTTCTGGGAGCCTGTTCCTCTTGATCTAAGATGAGCCTCTCCTGATCCACCCTTCTGTTTTAGAAGGTCAGAGAGACTGGCCCTCAGCCATTTGCATTATGCTTCTGTGGAAAGAGCCCATCCTAGCACCCTAGGCAGGCGGTGGCATTGGCAAACTAACAAGCATGATCTAAATCAGGTAAAACACCTCTGACCTCCTCCTGATTAAAAAGAAGAGGAATTTGGAGGTGGTTCTAGGTGACATCATTGAAACAAGAAAGGCTAACAAATGGCCAGTGAGAATTGAAGTCTCTGAGTCAGACCTGGGAGAGGGAAGGACATGTGGGACTTCTAGGAAGCAATCAGTGCTGAACAAAGACACATGAAAAGGGAAAATTTCATGGTGGCTTGGGTATGTTAACACAGTACACTATGCTGAACAATAATCATCAGATTAAGTCAAATGCAACTCTACCAATGTTAACAGAGCATCAGGCATCTACACCAAAATACAGGGTTATTGAACCTGTATTTTCATATGCTTGTATCTTCAGGTACCCTTACTGCAGAGCCAAGCCATATATGCTTGTCACCCTCAAATAACAGGGCAATCTGGTATGTGAATAAGTGCTGGGATGAGTGGTAAGTTGCATGAAAAGTGGTCTGGAGAGATAAGTGTGTGGAGAGAGGTGAAAATCTCTTTGTGAGGGATGTAGGATGTGGTTTAGAGCCTATGAATGGTTCTGTAGGATTCTAGCCACCCAACTTCTCCTTATTCATGGTCTTCAAAGTTACCTATATATTTATCTGGGAGAGCCAATAGTCATGTTCAAATCCAGGATGATTTCTGTACTGAAACATGCAGTATATAACATCACCTTATGAGTCCTTGAACCCTCTCCTGGGGCTCAGTATTCCCCTATGGATAGTGAAGATCTTCAGTCCTGTGCCCTGAAGGCCGCATCAACTGCTTTGCCAAGTGATGGTTTTCAAGAGGTCAGGACTCTGAAGGAGGGAAAAGTCCTGTGTAGGTCAGTTACTAGTATGTTGATTCTCTTCAGTTGTGGAATTTTCCAAAAGTAAAACTGGGCAGATGATAGACAGATTGATAGATAGATAAATAGATAGATAGATAGATAGATAGATAGATAGATAGATAGATAGTAGATTAATAGATAGATGACAGACAGATAATAGAAGATAGATGATAACTGATTGATAGATAGATGATAGATGAGATAGATATATAGATAGATTATTGATATATATATAAGACAGATAGATAGATGATAGATGACAGATAATAGATAGATGATGGATGGATAGATAGATAGATACATAGATACACATACAGCATTTTAGTTTCAACTTTAAAAACATAATCATAGAAATGGATTTGGCCAGTGCAGCATGCACAAACATCTTCACCTTTGGGTTAATCAAACTATTCAAGTGAATTTTAAATTTTTCATAGGAAAAAGTAACATTGGAGTATCAGTCACCCACTATGTTTCTGTCTGTCATTGTGTCAAAGACTACCTTCCATTATCATTGATAGAGATGGGGCACATGCTGCTTGCAGATGAGATTGTCTACTTCCTTTAGAAATGCTAGAGTAGTACACCTTCACCAACCATTTGTTCTTTGTTTTTCATATTTAAAAGCAGTAATACAACATCATTCTACTGGGTGGCTTATGTGAATTTCAAACTGAAAAACAGTTTAATTTATCCTATCTCTCCTAAGTAGCTTTCTGTTGCTATGATAAATTACTGACCAAAAACAATTTGGGGAGGAAGAGGTTTATTTTAGGAGATCAAGACACAACCTTGGAGGCAGAAACTGAACAGAAACCATAGAAGAAAACTGCTTACTAACTTGCTAACCATGGCTTGCTCAGTTTAGTTTCTTATATAGCCTGCAACCACCCATCCAGGAGTGGTACTACCCACAGTGGACGGAACCCTCTCACATCAACCATTGATCAAGAGAATGTCCCCACAGAAATGGCCACAGGCCAACTCCATGAACATAATTCCTCAATTGTGCTCCCTCTTCCCAGATGACTCAATTTTGTCTGAAGTTGATAAAAAGTAATCAGTACAAGTGAGCCCTTGTCAACTCTGCACAAACAGTCACTGTGAAACCATGACCTTTATATTCTTGTTTACCCCAAGATCTCATGTTACCAGCACACTATAAAACATAGTATAATTGTCTAAAGTCCCATATTCTTCAAAAAAATTAAACACTGTGTAAGTTCAACATCTCTCTAAAATATCCAATCTCTTAACTTTTGGTTCCTAAAAAAGAAAAAAGTAATAATTCAAGGGTTGAAAAGATGGCTCAGCAGTTAAGAACACTGACTGCTATTCCAGAAGTCCTGAGTTCATTTCCCAGCAACCACATGGTGGCTCACAACCATCTGTAATGGTATTGGTACCCTTTTCTGGTGTGTCTGAAGACAGCAACAGTGTACTCATATTAATAAAATAAATAAATCTTTAAAAAATCAATACAACTTAAATACTTTCTTACACTAATGGAAAAGAACTAGAGCATAAATACAATTGTACTTAAGTACAACCAGACTTCAATATTATAGCTCCAAATCTTATAGCCCAATGTCTGACAACTGGAACTCACTCCTGATCTTCTGGGTTTCAAAGAGCTTGACAAACTCCACTTTTCTGACTCTGCCATCTGTAACACATACAACTTGTCTCATCGTCTCTACTGTACAGCCTCTGCTGTCCTTGGCCATCACTCTCCTGACCTGGCATCTCTGATATGCCTGGCTTTCCACTGCAGCAGAGGATACACCTTCACACATGGACTCTTTAAGGACTCTGCCTCTGTCATTTGGTGCCAAGCCTCAGCATTTCTCCATTACCTCTTCAGTCCTGGAGTTTCCAGTCCAACTGAGGCTGCACCTACACCAATGGCTTCTCTTGTCCTGAAATTTTTCTAAACATGTTCTGAAGCTACTTAAGGACAGTAATATACTCCTGACTGGAAAGTCCAATGCATTGTCTTTTTGCCTGTGATGTGATGGCCTATTTGGGCATCTGATCACATCTTCAATGGAACAGTATAGTAGTCTTCTTGTCAGGAAGAATGTCAGTTCTTCCTAGGAGATCCTCAGGGACTCCTGTGTCTTTATACCATATACAGTGTCTGGCACATTGTCAATGAATGAAAAATGTATGAGGAATCAAGCACAACAATGATGTCAGACACAAAGCCATTATAGTGGACCTGTGATAAGGTGTGATTCAGGTTCTAAGGGTGGTCTTGGATCTGGAACTAGATATCAGGCTGGAGATCTTACTGATTTTTAATTCTGTTCCATGGAAAGCCTTTCCTAATTGATAATGTATTCTTGGAACTCCACAAGATAACTAAAATGTGCTAAAATGTGGAAAGCTCACAGTAGACTGTGACGTTTTGTCTGTCCAGAGCAAAGAACTCTGCTGGATACATCTAGGAGCTCAACAGTGCTTATTGAACAACAACAAAATAAATTTCTCTCCAGTTTTTTCAGAGATATAATATGCCAAAGAAAGAACTTTGAGTTGACAGTCAAACTTTGGGTAGACAGTCTTCAACTGAATGGCCTTTTCCTCAACAGTAGAGAGTCACAGTGAATGTCTTATCCACATGGGCCTTTCACCAGCCACTATGAGACACAGCCACAAACTCTTAGGCTCAAGTCAAGCATGACTACACAATGCAGAGCCAACTGCAGTTCAACTTCTCATCTACCTTCCTTATTCTAAAATTGAGCATTCTTTACAATAGGCCTGGTTACAGAGCGTAAATATAACAGCGAATCTTCGGGGTCTCTTTTGTGTACTTAACCCAGAGAACCTTCACTTGAAGAACTTCACAGTACTTTACAAGGCATATTCACTTTTTCAGGTTTTTATGCATGTCTACTTTTCTAGTAGAAAGGCCTCACCTTGTATGGACTTCTCGATGAAATTTAGAATCTGTATACAAGATAAAAATTAATGAGCTAATAAGTATGGTATTTAATATTTGGTCAAAAATCATTCGCTCGACAATAGGCTTGAAAACATGGCACGTTAGAAAGTACTCTGGGGTGCTAGAAGGGGCACAGGCTTTAGACTCAGATTCCTTTGTAGTTAACTTTTACCACTGAGCATCATCCTTGGCAAAGTCTTTAAATTATCTATGTTCCTGAATAGCATAGACAACACTAGCTACCTTCTCAAGATGTTGGAAAAATTAAATTAGGTAAGGTACATCTATTACAGAGAAAGCACTAAATAAATGTTAAGTCCTTACTGTCTTCAACAGCTTTCTCCATAGATGATAGATAGATAGATAGATAGATAGATAGATAGATAGATAGATAGATAGATGATAGATAGACAGATACAGATATATAGGTGACATAAATGATATATAGATAAATATATAAATAATAGATGATAGATACATAGATAGATAACAGAAAAAATATTAAGCTCCTTCCTTCTCTTTTCCCTACTTTCTTGCAATAGTAAACACAAATATTTTCAATAAATTTCCCTTTCATGGAGTACAAATATGTCATCTGATATGCAGAACAAGTTAACATACTGTTGTGTAGGCTAACCATGTTTTACTAAATCATAGGAGAACAACAACAAACTTTTGTTCCAAAAGCAATATAGAGCAGTGATTATTTTTATTTGGTTTTTGTTAATATTTTATATTAGACAACCCTGACCACCTGCATGATATATGTAGGAGATTCAGATTGCTAATGGCCAACAGTAGTAAGTAGCCCAAGGCGCCAGGGGTGAGAGGATCTTGTCATAATATTTGGAAATGTGAACTCCTTGTTTCTACAAAGAAAGCCATTGGTTGGTCAGTTCTAATAATATTGTGCACCACTTCTCAGGCCTGTGACACATGCTGGCCTTGATAACACACTTATTTGCATAACTATGTCTTACAGTTTGTTTGGTGTTTTGGTTTTTGTTGTTGTTTGGGTTTTTTGGTTGGTTGGTTGGTTGGTTGGTTGGTTGGTCGCTTGCTCGCTTGCTTGCTTGATTAGATGGTTTTAGAGTGTTTTGTTTTGTTTTGTTGTTTTGAGGGCAGTGGGTCTAACACTATGGAAGCTTCAAAGGTACATTACATGAATCATTAAAATTTTCCTCTGTCCCCTCCATCTGTAGAAAAGGAGGAAAGAACAGAGGAGAGTTAGCAAGAAGGGGCAATAGTGAGATTTCACTACTTACCAACAATTACATCACAGTCCTGAGGTTGATGGTTTCATTTTCAGTCTTATCCCACTTTTCCCTCCTTAGTCCTCCCTCTCAGAGGAAATGAAGTTTTCTTGGACTCCAAAAAATGTGTCTTCCTTCGCTAATTTCCATGTGCTGGATTCAATGCTAATTTACATCCACATTTGTGCCGGAGATCTTAAAAATCTGCTGTTGTTTCCTTCCTAAGATATAAGGTGGGGGTTGGGAGTGGGGGCGGAGGAGTGGAGTTGAGGACAACTGAGAGGGAAAGAGAGAGCGAGGGTGAGAAAGTGAGGAGGAAGAAGAAAGAAAGAAAAACTTCAGCCAGTAAGCATTTTCCGTACTTAATAATTTGATTTTGTAGGCTAGCCATATCAAAGAGCAAAATATTCAATATTGTTAATTCAGTTTTGCAAAATATATTCTTAATTTAAAAATGATTTTGCTCCGGGTGGTAGTGCAGTAATAAAGCAGTTATTGACCAGATCTTATTGATTGTAGAGTCTGCGGGCAAAGAGCACCGACCTCGCTCACCCTCTTATTGCTTCCTCCCTCCCTGGCCTTCTTCATCTATGCTCGCTCAATAATATATTATTAATATATATTTTTAGCAAAAACTGTATGTTACAAGGTTAAGGGCTTCTTAGTGATTTTTTTCAAGCTCCTCTCTCCCTTTAGGGTGTTAGGGAAGAATCAAGTCAGTAACCAAGTGTCTGTGTATAAACGGCTTTCTGTAGAAATACTTCCCCCACCAGCAAAGGTTACCCATCCCCATCTACACTTCGCTATATTATATAGGACAGAAGGAAAGATTCTCTAAGCCAAAGTGTGGGAAATGGCAGCTGTGGAGAGGGGATTTCACCCTACCTGTGAAGACTAAATCCAATCCCTGTGTCATTTCTCAAAAAGTAGCTTTGAGCTTCAAAGAAGAGAAAACGGTGGTCATGTCAAATTCAGTCACCAGTGTTCTTGCTTCCAGAAGCCTTTCATGAGGCTTTTCCTGCTCTGCCATGAAGATTGCTCTCATGCCATAGCTGTTCATGATAGTCAGCAATGACTTTGACATTTACACAGAAAATATCTTTCTGTCTTTATAGTTTTCCTAATAAGTGTAGAAGTTTTCTGAAGACAAACACTATGCTTATATTTCCTTCAATAGCCCTTGCATGACCTACCATGCCTTGGGTTCACTATAAGCATGCAGTAATTATTTACCAATTACATGGTGTGCACAGTCTACAGTAAACTCTTTTAAAAGAAAGACAGACAGCTGAGTTTCACTCTGAAGACACCTTGAAGCATGTCATGTGCTTGTCTCCACCCATGCACCAGGTGAGAGAAAGACAATCCAGGGACTATGGAGTAAACAAATGTTGCTGAGATTGACCTCCAGTTGTTGTATCATGAGCAGAGAGTTTTGGTGGTTTGTTTTTACAGGAAAAGAGGAAAAACTGCTACTTCCACATCCCAAACACTGACTTCAGGGAGGGCAAGTAAATTCAAGTTAAGGGAGAGACTTGGATTGAAAGTGACTTAGTAGAATATTATCTGTAACCTCTCGTAGTGATTTTACCACATCTCCTAATATTATGTTCAGGCATTTCTTCCACGGCAGAACAGACATGTTCAGGATGAAACAAACACTGTGCCTTTCACACAGTTTGTGCACGTTCTTGAGATCTTGCCTCCACAGAGAGAATTCAGTCCATTAACTTGAATACATATTCATAAGAATTGGGGCATGTTGAAAGGATCCAAATCTCTTACTGGCTGGTGATTTCATAGCTGGCTGGGAAGGGGTTAAAAAGGAGGGCACCATCACTTAATAGGAGTAACCCAAGTGAATGTGGAGGGATGTTGGGCTCTACCATCTAGCTATGTAATCACTGACAAGTTATTCATAGTAACTGAGGTCTCAATAGGCAACAGTTGATCTCTCTAAGAGCTTAATAGAAAAAGGATAAACACAGAAAGGACTTTTCACAGAGACAGAGAGGGCTCTATTTGCTCTCCTGGGTCTGCATATGGTTGTAGTGTCTGAGTTCAGGTTTCGTTGCTGTGAAGAGACACCGCAACCACAGCAAACCCTTATAGAAGACAACATTTAATTGGGGCTGGCTTACAGTTTTAGAGGTTCAGTTCATTATCTTCATGGTAGGAAGCATGGCAGTGTCCAGGCAGATATGGTGCTGGAGAAGGAGCTGAGAGTTCAACATCTTGATCCAAAGGCAGCCAGGAGGAGGTTCTCTTCCACACTGGGAAGAGTTTAAGCACTTGGAGACCTAAAAGTCTACCTACATAGTGATTCACTTCCTCCAACAGGCTACACCTATTCAAACAAGACCATATCCCTTAATAGTGCCAAGTTTCATGGGCTAAGCATATTCAAACCACCATATGTAGAAAATAAGCCTCCAACAACAATATGGCCACAGAAAGACAAAGAATTACTAACACCACATAGATAGTCACCAAATCCTCATCTCTTCTCATCTCCTAGCAAAGTACCATTGGCTTCTAGGTACTAGATGACAAGGAATACCAGGGATGGGCCCTCTGAAGTCCATCTATTAGGGCAAAGGACCAGACCAATCAATCACCTCAGAGAGTGAGCCTGGAAGAGCAAAACAATCAACTGCCCAACCCTTTTGCTTCATTTTTCTCCTTTGTCACACAGGAACAATTATTTAACCCTACCTACTCCTCACAGTCCTCTCAAAGATCATGCAATCAGAACTGTGAATGTAGTTGGTGGAAATTTCCAGCTGGTCACCGATGCTGCCTTGCTGAGGAGCCCCTCCTGCTCTCCATGGAGGCCCCCACTGGTACCCACGCCCAGCCAGGGGAGGCTCCCCAACCCCCAACCAGAGCCAAAACTAAGTAAACGAAGTAAACGGAGTAACACAGGGCTCTGCAGGTGGCAGGGAGAGGGGGGAGCTGCACAGGCAAGGAAATAATAGAGACTGGATTGTTTATGCTTGTGGGAAAGGGCGCATGAATATGGATAAAACCCTGTGCTCATTTTGCTAATTACCCAGCATCAATGTTAAAGGAGAAGTGAGCCCACTGCAGATTTCTGAGCCAATTCCGTCTCTTCAAACCCACCCCCACCTACACATACACAAATCACCACTGCTGCCATCACCCACCACCACCGTCGCCATTTTCTCTCCTCTCATAAAAATAGCTGACAGTGACCCTCTGAATATAAACCAGGTGGACCCATTTGAGTTAAATACAAATCGACAGAGGAATCCTGTCTTGTGTCATGCCAGAGAGCTCAAGGAAGGAAGTCTCGTTCTCCAGCCACAGTTGTCAGGTCTTCTTCCCCATAAATTCCTCACAGTCAAAGAAACCTCATAACCTAACAGGCAAAGGGTGGACAAGTCAGGACTGCCATGGAGAGACAAAGAATGGCACCTTAAGAAGAGGCTGTTTCTACCAGGACCCAAATTAATAAAACAAAAGACAAAAAGAATTCCTAGTCGTTGGTTTCTGGTCCTAACTAAAGCTCCTTCCCATCCTTGCCCACCAGAACAGTGAACTGAACAGTGGCCACATATTTGGAGTCAGACAGAACTAGCTCAGGGGAAATAAAATATGAATTAAAATAAAGATGAATCATAGCCTTTGTTTCCTGGGAAGTTCTGGCTGTGTCCCAGCCAACCCCAGGTAAATGTGTGTGACATCCCTGGATTATCAGGGATTGGAGCAGCAGGGCTTATGCTAGGGAGATTTAGAGGGAAAAGCTCAACTCTGCTACATGTGGTTCTGAAGTTCATCACCACAGGCTGCAAGGGCATATGTGTCTTTGTTTCAAGAGCCACTAAGCTAAAGAGTAATCAGAGAGCATCTACAAGCATTAGGGCCACACTTTGGTTGCATTTTTCGCAGTCCTCGGAAGAGAAGTCAGCAGTTGAATCTGGGAATCTGGAGACCACGAGTCACCTAATTCTGTCCCCCATGTAGCTGTGTGATTATGAGCAGGACATTTGGCCTTTCTGGACCGCAGCCCGACGGTCTCTTCATTCATAAAATTTGAACAATTAACGGTATGAATCTTCATATTCCTTAACTGGACAATCTGGAGAAAACCAAATACCAAGTGGTGACACTGAGTCAGCTCTTCCTGAGCCAGCCATTTCCAGCCATTTTGCCTCTATCCTACTGAACACTGCTTGGCAACCTCTTGAGTTAGGTCACAACTTACTATAATACACAAGAAAACCAAAGCCTGCAGTAGTGACTTCCTTGAGTTGTTAGTGATATGGTAAAATGGAGATTTGCACCCAAGCTAGCAAGCATATTGAATGTACTATGTAGCATTTCCATTAAAAACATGAACTCTTTCCACTCCTGAGATTTTTACTGTAATAGAATACATAGAAGATAAAATTTCCTATCGTACCCACTTGTAAGCCTGTCAGTGGCGCTAATTACAATTGTATTTTTGTAGAAACATCACCACCATTCATTTCCAGAACTCCTTCCATATTGTAAAGCTAAACTCTCTACCTGTCAAACAATAATGTTTTCTTTCTATTCCCTAGCCCCTGGCAAACAACCTACTGCTTTCTCTGTCTTCATTTTGACTATTCCTGGAAACTCAATGTAGATAACATCATACAGTAATTTTTTCTTTTTATGACTGGTTCATTTTACTTAGCACGATGTCTTATGTTCGTTCATATTGTAGCACATATCAGAACTTGCTTCTTTACATTTCGGTAATGAAGAGGCTGGAGACACGGCTTGGCTAAGAGCACTGGCTGCTCTTCCAGAGGTCCTAGGGGATCTGACTCCTTCAGGCCTTCAAGGACACCAGGCACCTATATAATACATAGGTACACATGTACACAAAACATCGAAACACATTAAATTAAGAATAAATTTTAAATTAATAGGCATTAGGAATTTTTTATTCTATGCACGCATGTACCATATTTTTCTTACCCATTCACTATTCAGTGGACACTGGAGTTGCTTTCATGTTGTACTTTTGTGATTAATGTTGCTATGGATATGGGTGCAAAAATATCTCAAGATTCTGCTTTTAGTTCTTTTGGATTTCTATTTACACAGAAGTGGAATGGCTGTATGCTGCATTATACAGCAAGTATGTTTTTAATTTGGGGAGAAACTGCCATACATTCTCCATAACGGCTATATTTTTTTACCTCCTTATCAACAATTCATAAAGGCTCCAATTTTTTCACACCTTTACTAATACTTGTTTTCTTTGTGTGTGGGGTTGGAGGCACATTTGTGCACATACACACACGCACACACACACACACACATGCTTGCTTATAGGAGCCATGCTAATGTATATAAGTACCTCATTATAATTTTGGCTCATATTTTACCAATTAATAATATTGATCATCATTCCATGTTCTATTGAGCACTTAGATATCATTTTTGAAGGAATATCTATTCAAGTTCTTACCCCATTCTTTAATTTTGTTATATTTTAGGATGTAATATGTATGTAATATGGATTATATAGATAATTCTATGTATATCAACTGCTTATCAGATATATTTTTTTCTCTCATTTTATGGGTTGCCCTATTACTCCATTGACAGCATCTTTTCATTTACATTAATTAATTTTATGAAGTATAAGTTGTTAGTTTTTGTCTATGTGCCTATGTCATATCCAAGATCTCATCGCCAAATCTAGTATAACTAATTTTTACTCTATACTTTCTTCTAAACTTTTTATAGTTTTAGGACATGAATACAGTTTCATTACTTTTGTATACAGAATTAGGTATGGAACAGACTTCATTTCTTCTGTATGTAAATACCCATCTTTCTCAGAAGCACTTATTAAAAAGCACATGTCTTTCTGATTGACTGTATTTAATGTCCTTACCAACACGGTTCTGTACCATTGACCTATGTCTTGATAAATTTTGTGATCAATTTTGAAATCAGTATGAATCTTACAGTTCTCACTGGAATTTTGAATTTAATATCTTAGCTATAGTATGTTTGCCATTTACTTATGTTTTCTCTGCCTTTAAGATTGTGAGCTTCCATTCATATGCCATTGAATCTCAACTCAAGGCTGCAATTTAGTGTTTTTCCTACTGCACCAAACATCATCTTCTCAGGTTTTTGGAGGAACTATGTATACCTTGTTCAGTTTCAGGATAACAGAAAAGCACATTCTGTGAAGCCCAGAATTTCCCCAACAATGCCCAGTGCGTGCTTCATTCTCAGTGAGTAGATTTGAGCAAAATAGAATGTGTAAAACCTGGATTCAAGTTCTGGAATATAAAATCATACACAGTGAATTTTAAGTATGTATAACATATATCTATATGTTGTACATAGCAATGCTCAAGAAAAGCTCACCATAGCATCCAGCAGACCAATAAGTATGTGATTAAACCTTGGCTCTGAGATTAGGAACTTCAGCAGAAATTACCACTTAAAGTCAATGGAAACATCACCAAATAGCATCAAGAAAGCAAAATTAAATAATAGAAGCAAAGGTACAAAGACTGTGTGTGTGTGTCATCTACATTGGTGACTTCAGCCCTGGAGACTCTTCTACCAGGCCTCTCTCCTACATCCCTACTCAGGGCTGCCCATCAAACCCACACTGCCTCCATGTGCCAAAGAGGAAAATTACCTTCAAAGAGCAAGGCTTCTGTGGACCCAGACTTACTGCCATATTTCTCCCATAGACTCTACATCTAACTTTTCAGCAATGGGGGCTGGAGCTGATTGGATTATAGGAATACAAATGGATTAATTTGGGATGGATTAGATACATCGCAAAACATAAGTTTGACTTGCATTAACATAAAAATGTCATAAAAATGTAGATGCCGAGGCAGGGCTTATTTGTGATGCTGCTAATGCATTGTTACTCCAGCGAAAGATGCACACAATATTTACGCTGTGTCTGACCACATAAAACACGTCGTGCACACATGCAATGCTTTTATGGAGAGGGAAAAGAGCCAGAGGGGCCCTTCAGAATTTCAATTCTTCAGCCACTGATTTTCTCTTTTTTACAATTTTTTCTTTATTTTCAAGAAACAAATACAGTTTTAAACCATCATTACTGTATTTTGAACAGTTAATATTTCATATCGTGACATCGCTACTCAGAGGTAACAGGTTTAGTTGATTACTATTTGTTTATAGAGCCAGAGAAACCTGCAATCACAGGGAACATAGAAGGATTGCAATTAGATCTATTGGCTGAGAGCTGCACCTTGCTGACCCACGGTTAAGTGGTTAGCGCTATCAGAGAGAAAATGCCTACTGGCAGCTGGCACATCTGCACATAATAATACAGGCACAACTGACACGGCCACTAAAGGCTGCTGCTCTCCTCTCTACCCAGAAGCTGAAAACAGATCATGCTTTTTAATAGTGCATCAACACGTTTCTTCTGAATTAGCATAATCATGTGAGTTTGGGAGGAAATGGGTATCTTGGCTAAGCTGCTGTGAATTCTTCAAAGTATTCAAATAAAAAGGGGTTCTCCCCTCCCATGTGAACCTGATTCTATACCAGGCTTATAGTTTATTCTGAAAAGAAAAAAAGCAATGGGCAGACCACAGTTAACCAGAATGTTTTAATACAACAAGGAATATCCTGTCCTGCACAGGATGAGCATGAGCATTATGCTTGAGCTGGGGAAGAGGTAGCTAGCACAAATGCATCATAAAATTCCATCAATAAGCTTAGGATGAATGAAGAGTGCCTGAGATTAAGGAAGAGCTCATGTACACAGTATATACCAACACTTTACATCCTCAGTCTGTCTCACAGGCCAACATTTCCATAGCCAGGTATCCTCAACCCTCTCTCTTTCTACCAGATTTCCAAATGAACAATGCTGGACCATGCATGGCAATGCATCTCCCCTTCCTCCCCCACTTCCTCTCCTTCTCCCTTCCCCTCCTCTCTCTTCCATCTCCCCCTCATATGAGAGGATGATCTACAGATAGTGCACCAGACACATTCCAATGCTATTCTGAGAGAAGGATGTACCCTTCCCTGAAGGAGACATAGGGGCACCTCAGATGTTTAACCAGCTGCCTTATGACCCTGGCTCCCCTCAGACCCAAGAATATCACAATCCTAAGGAGTGGCAACTGTAGTCCTCTGGTCTCCTCCTTATAGAGTTCTGACTAGCACCACCTGGTCAAATCATCTCATGTATTCTCTCACAGAGATTAAGTTACTCACTGCATAAAATTATACAGTAGATTATAGAAGTGAGAAAGTAGCATTGAAAATCCCTTCTTTCTACATTCTTGCCTATGGGGGGAAAAACAATGGAAGAAATAAACACCTAGCACCCAGAAAAATTAGTACCAACCTTTTGATACCTCTTAAAATGGAATCAATTAAATTACTGATATAATAGAAATCCCAACTTACTTGTAAGCAGAGATATGCTATATAAGTAGTGTAAGTTTGAGGGAAAGCCAATAGCTTGTTCAAGTTACATTCTCTCTCTCTCCTTCTCCCTCTCCTTCTTCCTCTCCGTCTCCCTCCTCCTCTTCTTCTCCCTCTCCCTCTCCCTCTCTCTCTCCATCTCCATCTCCATCTCTATCCCCCCTCCGCTCTCTTTTTTCTCTCTCTCTCTTCTAAAAACAGCTTAAAACCCTCAAACCCGTGTCTATTGGTGGCTACACTGGGAGTGGAGAGGCCAGGTTAGCAGACGTTGAGGTTGCTGTAGAAGACAATAAAAATGGTGTCACTATTGCTTTCAATTTTCACAAATCACAATTCTGGACAACAAACTTAAGTCAGTAAATGAAATGAGTTGAAAACAACTTCACTTCAGACATTTTTCAAATCCACAAAGTCTTAAACCAAGCCTTAACAAATTTCAAAAAAAAAAAAAATGTCAAAGGCTCTAGCCTCTCATCACAGTAAGATCAAATCATCTTTTAATGGCAAAAAAGAGAAGGGAAACCTATTTCTAGCTGTCCCACACAGCAACTAGAGGCCTGGGAGGGATGAAAAGGTGATACAGTTAACGCCACGTGTGACAATAATGAGTAAGAGAGTACACTAATAACAACAAACCAGACACAAAGCAACAAACAGAACCCATAGCCTAGGCTCAAAAGATAAAAAGAGGTACACACTGAGATAGCTTATGAAAATATTCTACACAAAGGACAACAAGCAGATCTTTACAACAGACAAAACAAAACAAAAAGCAAAACAAAACATGCTTTCAAAGAATTACCCTTTAAAATGGCAGCTGGATGCCCAGGAACAATGATGTCCTGAATCAGTGGGGAAAGTTTCTTGGTGCTAAGACAAGAATAACCATGCTAATCTAGATTATATGACCAAGACAAATAGCTTACTAATGTTAGGGGATAATAAATACATGAAATAGAAGCCAGGAGCTACCAAAAGCATTTACCAATGGAGGCCATACCAGACACATTTCAAACAGAAGGTGAGTAACTTTAGATTAATAGTTTGTAGTGCAAAAACAATTTAGGATGACTTATGCCATTTGGGCTAGAACACACTTCATCTTACAAATTCTCTCAGAAATCCTTTTTCTGTGTGCACCTGATAAGATAAGTATCAAAGAATATCTTGGGAGATTAGGGACAGGTCCGTAAGGTGTTTGTGTGTTTGTTTATTTTGGAGCCATTACTAGCATGGAACCCACTAAGCATGTCAGCTGCCTTCAAACTTTGTCTCAAACGTCTTCCTGCCTTTGCCTCTGAATGTTGGGATTTTTAGGTGTTTGAGGACACCACAGACAGTAACTGACACACATGAATGATATAGTGCAGAGACTTGCAACTGCTCATTTCTTAGCCAACTTCAGCTCCTCTGAATTCTGGGAAGGGATTCATGTAACTCTCTTAGTCTCTGAAAAATAGTCACAGTGCAAAGTCAGAGCAACAAGAAGTAACTTTGAGTTTGTCCTATTTCACAAGACTCTAGCCTGTTCTTGCCTTGAATCCATCTCCCTTTTCTGACCACGCCGGCACCAAACAGGAGGAGTCATACGCAGAATGTCAAGTCAGGTTACACAGTTGATTAAAGCAATTCCTGCTTGTAAACCCTGTGCATTATGTGTAAATGCAACACATGGTTATAAATATGGTAAAACTATGTTATATATACATACTTGTCTTCTTTCTGTTCTTTTTAAATTATTCTTAATTTTCATAATTTAGGATGGATGCCTAAATTAACTTCCTATTCATTTTGTTACAAACACTTGAAACTAAGTATCATTTTTGTAAATATGAGAATAAATGTGAATAAATATTGACTGAGAAAAAGCTGTAATAATTGTGTTTTAAAGATTTTAAAAGCAGATAAGAGTTAGGACACAGATAAAAAATCATGTATTCATTGAGAAAGTATTATAACTAAAGTAATCTAAAGACAGTAAGATCCATAAAAATATAAGAATACTGTTTAACTTTACCAGTACTTCTCAATCTTCCTAATGTTGTTACCCTGTAACACAGTTCCTCATTTGTGGTGACTCCCAACCATAAAATTATTTCACTGATACTTCATATCTGTAATGTTTGCTACTACTATGAATCTTAATGTAAACATCTGATATGCAGGATATCTGATATCTGACCCCCATGAAAAGGTTACTTGACTCCCCCTTTAGGGGGCTGAGACCTACAGGTTGAGAGCTACTACATTAGATGCTAGTAAATCAACTATCTCTGTTAAAAATGTTGGGAGTAATCAAAATAGGAGGCGTTTACAACTGTCAAAATACAGTAGGGGAGGAGCTTGAGAGAGATGCAGCTCAGTGGGTAGAGGGCTTATGTAGGATGCATAACCCTTGGATTCAATTCCCCCCACCCCCCCAACACACACACACACACAGAGAAAACCATGAGTCTTGTAAATGGCACAAGGATCTCAAGCTTAGGCTTGTCTTTGGCTACATAGAAAATTTGAGTCCAGCTGGATTATATGGAACACTGCATCAAAAAGAGGGGGATGAAATCACAGACACAGGCGCACACACACACATACATACACATAAATAAATGACAAAAGAGGAAGGAGTGGAGAAACAATAGAAAAATAATATAAATCAAGGTAGTCACTGGTATTACAGTAACTATGTAAGACAAACTCAAAGGCTTTTCATTCTGAAGAACAGAATGAGTTTATATCCACTTCATTAATTCCACAGAGTTAATATTATGGCCAGGTATGCCCAGACTTACACAGGCTGTGCAGTCATCTTCTATGGACATTCACAGAGAAACTGAGTCACAAAACTGAGAAAGACAAATGAAGGAACTCTTGGAGCTGATCCTATTCCTGGAAATTATAGTTACTCTTCCTGTGCCAATATCTGTGAGATGGATCTGTAGGCTTATATTTTTCAAAATCTAATAATGGTTCTTAAAACCTTCAACCTCATTTATAGCCCATGACCAAAGGTAGGGGAGGAAGATGGCTATTAGGACAAGAGGGGCATGGACCTGTTTAGAAGTAGTTCTTTGAGGCTATTCCAATCTTTGTTGTCTGCAGTACCATCCAATTGCAAGACATCTAACATGAATCAGCAGCAGCTGCTTGATCCAAAAGTAGCCACAAGGTTTTGCCAATCAGCAAGAGTCCACCAAAGCAGCAAAAAGTAGCCGGAACACTATCAGAAGTTCTTTGATGTAATTCTTTTTACAAAGTTATGACAAGCAAAGATTAAAGAAGAAAGCAGGGAGAACCAATGCCAGAGTATCATTAGTGAAGACCAGTGTCAGCGAAGCCTGATGAAGACCAGCAAGTTGAACTAATACCAGAACATCGTCCACTGTCTGTTGGGTTATACTTTACGCTCTTTCCAAATATCACATGTCTTTTCAAGCATACTCTCTAGCCAAACATCACTGCCCTTTCACCAGGCAGCTTTCAGAAAAACCCCACATGTCTATTCTCAGCAAAAACCTCTTCACATGTCTGTTTCAACAAAACATCCTCCTACATGTCTGCTTCAGCAAAGAATCCTCTCATAAAACAGTTTCCAGAAAAATATCACATGACACAACTGGGTCTCCTACAAAACCAGAACTTTGTACTTCACAGGCCCCTTTGGTATACCCAGCACCTACTGGAGAATTAAAAGAAGAACACCCTGCCTTAGTAGTTAAAACACAATAGCTCAACTAGAACAAAGATGTCATGAATAAAGTCAAAAGTTGAGAGAGGAATTGGGAAAACATCTTTAAACTAATTTTGTTTATTTATCTTACATATATAAGTGTTTTGTCTATATGTGTGTCCATATATCATGTGAGTGTCTGGTGCCTCAGTGGCCAGAAAAGAACATCAGATTCCCAGGGACTAAGATACAGGACAGCTGGGAGCTGTCATGTGAGTGTTGGAAATAGACCCAGACTCTTCAGTACGAGCAACCAGTGTCCCTAACCAGTGAGCAATTCCTCCAGTCTTAGGGGAAAACATCTTTTAAAAGTATTGAGTTCCATGCATTTGTGTGTGTGTGTGTGTGTGTGTGAGAGAGAGAGAGAGAGAGAGAGACAGAGACAGAGACAGAGACAGAGACAGAGAGACAGAGACAGAGACAGAGAGACAGAGACAGAGACAGAGAGAGTATGTATGTGAGAGAGTATGAGTATTGTGATAAAAAAATATAAAAGAACCTATAATACAAACTACCTAAAGAATCTCCAAAATTGATGAAAAGAATAAAAAAATCAGTAAGAAGTGAGCAAACTTCTGAACAATTTCTCAAAATGCCCCAAACGTATGATAAGATGTTCAACTTTATCCTGTGAGAATGATAACATTTTCACAGAATGATTACATGTTGAGATGACTTCAAGTTGAGAAAACATATCAAAATCATGACTTTCACTGTGGCAAAACTCCGAGGAATCTCTTTAATACACGGGAGGGGAGAGCCAAGCTGTACAGACAGCATGAAAGGAACTGGCTAACTTGTTTTCCTAATTGCATGTATGAAGATATACTTGCTCACACAGCACATGTGGAGTTAGCAGTTAATATCAAGAGTTATAATATGAGGGTTTTCCTCACTCACTCTTTTGAGAAAAGGTATTTTATTGAACTTGAAGCTCAGTACTTCGGCTAGAGTGGTTGGCCAATGAGACTGGGAGATCTGGAGGCTTCCCAGGGCTAGAGTTCCTGGGTTTTACATGGACTTGGTGAAGCCAAACTCAGGTCCTCATGCTTAAACAGCAAACCCCTTTCTCACTGAGCTTTCTCTCAATCTTTGGCAATTTCTGACAAAATTCTTCATACATTTTACTTTTCTATTCCATGAATCCCACCTTTAGAAATTCACACTTGCAACAATATCTTTAGAAGTTCACAATAATAATTCATTAATAATGAATTATTAGTAATTGGCAAAGTAATGAAAACCACCTCTTCTGGTTTCGTTTCTGTTGCTTCAAGGAGAAGGTCCTTTTTGTCTTACAGCTCCAAGCTATCATCCATTATTATAGGAAAGACAAGGCAAGAACTTAAGAGCATCTCATCCAGTCTAGCACAGAGAGAATAAATACTTGGATCTTTGTTTGCATGCTCCTCAGCTAGCTTCTTCCTCTCTTACACTGTTGAGGGCCTCCTGCCTGGGGAGTGGTGCTGCCCATAATGGGCTAAAATCTTAAAGTAACCAACAATTAAAGTAATCCCACACACACTTGCCCACAAGCCAACTGACATAGACAATTTCTCATTAAGACTTTCTCCCTGGGTGATTCTAGATGTGTCTAGTTGACAATAAAAACATAACTAGTACACTATCTAAATGTTCCAATATAAGAAATGGGTAGGCTAAACTACCACATAAAGCAATGATGTACTAGGCAACTAATTCACAACAAGTAAAAAAAGAGGAATCTTTGTAAATAGATCCGGAGTGATCTCTATCAGGTACTGTGAATATGTGAAGTACAAAAGCAAATGTTCTGAATACTGTCTTCTACATAAAAGGTAGAGAAGATAATAAACTTTATTCTTTGTTCCTTCTGGAAATAAATGAAGAAGCAGTAAATTAGAAAGCAACAAAATTGGTTAACTTCAGGGGAATTTAGAATAAGATTGAAAAGATAAGAGAAAATGAGACAAACACAGTCATATACTTCTGACTTTTAAAAGTGAGCTAATAGTCTAAGTACTCAAAGACAGAAGTCCATTAACAAGAGAGGAAATCAAGTTTATAACTATTAAATAGGAATAGAGTTTCAACTGCTACAATACAGATCATAGAAACCTAAATGAAAAGGGAAAGAAATAAATTCAACTGAAGTAAAACTAAATAATAGAAACATACTGAAGGACATTTAAACAAAGGACTAATACAGATAGCTTTGAGCAGAGTGTTCTATATGCCTAAAGTTGAAGGAAAAACAAAATCACAAAAACAAACCTTGACCTTTTCTCAATGGGTTTATTTTTGTAGGAGCACAGGAGCAGCGTCTTTGAAACTATTAATGTATATATTACGGCACTAAGCAAATGAGTAAATTTGTTTATGTTTTGATAAATCTGGATTCTCAATATGAAAAAAAAAAATGCCAGTCTTGGTGGCACATAACTTTAACCCCAGCTCTTTGGAAGCAGAGACAGGTGGATTACTGTGAGTTTGAGGCTAGCCTGGCCTACATTAGCAAGTTCAAGGACAGCCAGGTTCTATGGTGAGATTCTGTCTAACAGAGAGGGAAAAAAGGAGAGGGATGGAGAGGCAAGGGAGGTAGGAGGGGAGTGGAGAAAAATAAGAGAAGACCTGAATGTGTTGACAGAAATCTTAAGCACATCTACACCTATAATAACAATACCTGTAAATTTTAAATTCTAGCTTCATTTGTTGAAAAAATTCAATGTGATGTCATGCTAGTAGCAAGTGCATCTAGAACTCTAGTCTTGGCTTCTAAATGTTATTTCCCACTAGAAAGAAACAGAGAGCTCCCTGCAGAAGGCGTTGTTTACAGATCTGGGACAGAAAAGATATATTATGAACTCAGAAAACCCTCTTATTCCAGAAAGTAAGGAAGTGCTTTCCAAGGACCATGGAGGTATGAGAGAAAAAGGAGAAAAGAGGGCTTGGAAGGAAAGGTAGAAGAAAGAGTGAATAGAGGGACAATGGGGAGGAAGATGTGGGGAACAATGGGGGATGAGAGAGAGTCAACAATGTCTGATTCTTTTGGCATCAAGATAACAGATAAAGTTTCCTATAAAACCTGTGAATTTGTACAATCGTATTGATTATTACTAAATAAACAACTGAAGGAAAGGGGCCTCTTCTATGTGAACAAATGCTTGTGGGTTTGGAGACAGCAGCAGATGCGCAAGGATCTCACCTTTTATTAAGCTCTCGGAGTATGAGTTATCATTGTAATTTAAATCTTGGGTTCAAACTCGATGAGTAACAAGATGAGTAATGGAAAAAAGATCATAAAACATGTCTCTTCACTGTATCTATTAGTTATAATCTAGTTTCTTAAAAGTAACTTTACAGGATTAAAACCATTAATACCTTGATCAGTTTATGAAAATTCAGATGAATAATTACAAGCACAACTCATGTATCCTTGAATGTGAGCACACAACATTATCAATGGAGATATACACAGAATTCTGATCTATAGCACATAGCCTGAATCCTCTCATGAGGAAATGTTGCATAAAATCCAAATATAAAATGTCAAGTCAAGTAACTAGCATTTTGTTTCAATATGATAAAAGATGAAGATTTAAATACGTTTTCTCAGATTAAATAAAAAGAGAAACATGACAATTAAATATACTGTATGAGCCTGGAGTAGACCCTGTACTCAAGAAGAAAACCACGCTATGAAGAAATTTCATTTAGTTCACAAATTTAGAATATGGACTAATAATGAAAGGTACCATGTATCATTACAAAGGTTCCTATGGCTTGATAACTGTGTCCTGGTGACAAAAGAGGATATTCTGGCTCTTAGAAAATCTACAATGATTTATTAAGGCACCAAATATATGACAACTTCTCTCAAGTAATTCAGAAAATGATGCACTAGATATAAAATTAATATTTCATTTTTTAAAAAAATGGTGAATTTACATAAAAGATATACAAGCTGTCTCTTAAATATTCTTATAACTATTTCAAATTAGAAACTTCAAAAATAAAGTCTAGGGGCAGGTAAAGTAGCTCAGTGGGTGATGAGTTCAATTCCCGAAACCCACATGAAGGTGGGAAGAAGCAATTCCATAGGTTGTCCTCTGATCACCACACATGGGCTGTGACATGTTCATACCCACATACATCATACCTACAATAACAATAAATAAATGATGTTTTAAAATAAAGTACGAAGAGTTGGGGGAAATTGTGTTCTCTATAGTTCCCATGCCATTGTTAGCACTATTGAGTTCCAGTACCACCCCATCTGTAGCCTGGAGTTCCTGCCCAAAGCAAATGAACTATTGCATGCAGATGCCCTGGGGGGAGGCACCTCTGCCCTTCTAGAAAGCCCCTACTGAAGCATCTCTGAGTATTTCTGCCATATGTAACTCAATGACCCCTGGCCACTGAACCCTCCATAACAGAAGAGGTACCAACATCTCAGATCAGGTTCCTTCATGATCTCTACATCTTGGCTGTGCATTTCTCCTCAGGGAAGGCTCATGCAATCATGGCTTCTCCATCCTTGCACACAGAAGGGAACCCACAATGCTTTCAGTTTTGAGTGAACCTGGCATGTGCTGACTGTAGGTACTTGGGTCATCATAGGCGAACATAAGTCCAACAGACGTCTCGGCAAATCTCTGCTCCAGCATTTGCTCCAACCTTGTGCCAGGTCACAGATACCCAGAGACACACTGTTGTTGACATCAAATAGGAACAGTTATTGTGCCTCAAGTCTAAGATACTGCCTTGGTGGATTTCTGTTTTAAGTTAACCTTCAGAGTGAATGGAGGTAGAGAGGGGCTTTAAGCAACTTTGCAGTTGCCACTTGAATGTCAACTCAATGTACTGAAAGGCTTAAACTTCCTGTAAGATAGAGAAGAGTGGGTAAGCATCTCTGAAGACCCCTCCACACCAAAGTCACTCTCCTAGGAGTGAGAAGGGGAAGAAGGTCCCAGACCATCGGATAGTCAGCAAGTCCTAATCTCCATCTAGCATTCTTTAGACTGTCATGTGGAGCAGATCTGACCTGGTCAGAGCCTGAACTCAGAAACAATATGCTACAGAAGCTCTCCAAGTCCCTTATGGGTCTGGTGGCCCAAACAAAGAAAAGAAAACCAAAACCTAGACCTCAGAAGTGAGCTTCATCCTAGGGTCTTTCTCTGGGATTATTCAGGAATTCCAAAAACAGTGAATTGCTGAGGAGGGTGGGGGTAGGGGGTCACTTAGAGAAGAAACTAGAGTGGGCAAGTTCAACAGTAAGAGGCTTCTACTCTACTTCTATTTCGACCAGGATCTAATGGGACAATGGCATGAAATTCTATTCTATAAGGAGCAGTGAGTCAGAATTCTATTAGCCAAAGCCAAATGATTTTTAAAAATTTTTTAAAAAATCACTAATCATTGGGAAATTGCTATTTCTGTATGTGGGTGCATAAGGAGGATTCTAGAAATAGTTTTGCCATCTATCAGCACAGTAACTGAGTGTTGTCATCCAAAGCCTAGAACCTAATGCAAAGGGCATTAAGGGTTTTGGGGAAACCTTGAGCTATTTGGGGGACTGTAGCAAAACACCTAGATCCTACTGGGAGAGTTTAAAGGGAGATTCTTAATTGAATGGGGGAGAAGGTAGGTCCATGGAGCCCTTAATAGACTAAAAGCTCCTTGGAATACCTCTGGCTTGTCACCTGAGGGGGGGAAGCCTCAACAGAATAATGAGTAGATTCTAACAGTGATTTTTGATGAAAACCTAATTAGGAATATAACAAGTAGATTATTAATTCCTGACAGAATCAAAATTACAGACCTTGCCATGTTGGAAACATGAGCTCTAGAAAAGAACAACTCTCAGGCTGTGTTTTAGAGACTGCTGCCTAGAAAAGAAGATGGGCAAGGAGAGTGTGGACAACTCTCAGACCATGTTTTAAAGACTGACATCTGGAAGGGAAGATGAGCAAGGAGAGTGTGGAGGGAATCAGAGATGAATACCTGGGGGCCAATGCTCAGGGACTGGAGACTTTGCAACAGTCGAAGGAATGAGAGTGCCTTACAGCCTGTGTGTGCTTCCCTGAGAGAACAGGAGATAGCAATGATGCTGGGTTCTATCCTTGCACAGCTTCTAAAGTCAGACAAGGTATTGAGAAGAAATGCCATGGGCAGGATTGAGAGAGGCACTGTCGCCAAGCTCGAGGATGACCTCAGTTCCATTTCTTAGACCCGATTGGTAGAGGGATAGAATGCAGTCATGTAAGTGGTCTTCTGAGCCGCACACATACGCTGTGTTAGGAAGTAAGCAGATGCAGCCAGCACTGAACAGAGCTAAAAGCAGCTGCATGCTTGGTTTTGTTTTTGTTTGAGACATGGCCTCTGGCTGTGCTGGAACTCACTCAGTAAACCAGGCTGGCCTCAAACTCAAGAGATCTGCCTGCCTCTTTTTCTCCAGTGCTGAGATTAAAGGTATGCCACCACACCTGGCTGCACCTGCAATCTTGTCCGAGCTGTGACAGGTACTAGTCATTCTCTTGTCCCAGAGTTCAGTTGAATAGGCTTCAAAGAATTTTCTTTATATTTTTTAACCATAAGGGTAATTTGATACTACATAATACATAGGGTCAACATCAGAGGAATTCTAAAATAATGATGTGTGGGGGGGGCTACATTGATTTGATAACCAGAGAAATTAATATGCTAATCCCATTTTTCCAATGGGCAAGGTGAGTCCTAAGAACTGATGGTAACTTAATCAGCTGAGAAAACCAGTTGCTGTTTTCTCCCATCTTCCAGGAAGCATCTCCCCCTACTCTGTCTCCGTATGCCTCAGGAGATGCATGTCTGTTTTTAAGGAGCATTTGTAGTCTCTTCTCTTCCTTTGACAAGATCTGGACAATGCCATAATTTTCTGTTGTAAAGTAGTTTATTTCTCTACAGTGGTCATAAACACTAGGTTGATGACAATCCTGAGACACTTCATATACTAAACACAAAACTCACCATGAACATGGCTTAGTTTTGGTTTTGTTTACAACATTTCAATCTCACAAATAACACAGCTGAGCGTTTATCCTACCATAAGGAAATGCATCTTGTTCTTTGTGGTTTCAGCTTTTTCCCCCTCCTAGTTGTATTTCAGAAGATAAGCGGAGGCCTGGCATGGTAGCTCATGCCTCTTGATCCCAGCACTGAGGAGACAGAGGCAAGTGAATCTATGTGAGTTCAAAAGCATCCTGGTCTACATATTGATTTCTGGGACAGCCAGAGCTACATAGTGAAACTTTGTTTCTGAATAAACAATAGGAGGGCAATAAAGAAGAAACTTAAATACTTTCTCTCTCCCTCTCTCCATCCCCTGCCCCTCCCCTTTTCTCTACTCCTCCCCCCTCATTGTTCCAACCTTTTTAACCTTCAAATGTTTATTGTACTCTCCTCTAACAAGCCATTGAAATTTGAACTTCAAATTTTGCAATATTTTGAAATGAGAACAAGAGTTAATATGAAAGACCTTCATTATTTGTTTTCTAGGTAATCATTTCTGGATATCTAGGGACTTCAGAGAATATCAAAATCTATAGATGTTCATCATTTACATAAATAGTGTAGTAGTTGTGTATAAACTATACATATTATTATCCCATAGTCTTTAAATCTTTTTATTCTTTGCAATACCTGGTATTATGAAAATGCTATCCAAGAAGTCATTACACAAGAAAAAGAATGTCTGCCTGTGCCTTAACATACAGAATTGCAGGGGAATTTTTTCATCAACAGTTGGTTGTTTCCTTAGTTGAGAAAGCCACAGATAGGGGAAACTGACAGTTCTTCCCCTCATAATAGCTATAGAAAACCCATGAGCCGTCATCTCTTGATCATGAAAGAGATCTCCTTTGACACATCTCTTAGGTCACAGTATCCTGGACCAGAACACATGAGGCCAAAGAAGCTCACAAGAGACCTCACAAGAAGAGGAGCAGTTGCTAATACCATTAAGTTATATAAATCTCCTGAAATTATAGTGACAATGGGCAATCTAACCAGATTTCATGGAAACTGCTGTGAAATGGCAATTAAGTCTAGCTGAATAGACAAAGCAAATAATGGAGAAATAGGGAATGAGACATATGCATGGAAGATTCCTTATTCTGCAATTTAATATGATGAATGAGAGCTTTGGGAGTTGTATTAGTAATTTAAATTACACACTCATTGGCCAGTTGTTAGAAGGCCTGGCTGCCTCAGACCAACTGAACCAATGTGGAGACCACATCATATTCTCTCCCACATGGGAAGGGAGAGCAAGCATGCATATAACCATTTCACACATCTCCAATTTTCACAACTCTTCCAGAGAAACAGCTTGTTTGTTTTACAGAAGACTCTCTTTTGTCTCTAGAACCACCTTTCCCCCCCCCCCCCCCCCCGTTCACAATATCCAGTGTCATAAAGCAGGCTGCTGGGGGAGGGGAACTGGAGAGATGGCTCAGCAGTTCAGAGCACTTGTTGCTCTTCCAAAAGGCAGAAGTTTGATTCCCAGCCCACACATGGTAGCTCAGTCACCTGTACCTCCAGTTCCAGGGGATCCAATACCCTCTTCAGAAGTCCTGAGGCATCAGGTACACACATGGTGCACAGATATGCATGCAAGCAAAACACTCATAAATGTAAAATAGAAATAAATAAATCTAAATAAAATATTGCTGGTCTTCTCAGAGTTGATAAAGTCCATGGAAAATAACTCTGAGTTAAATGTTTCTTCCTGAAAAAAACAATATATAATCAGCTCATGGAGAGGCTTTTTGAACATTTTTCTGACTCCAAAAAAAAGAAAAGGTGTGAGATCATGAAAACAAAGCAATTTAGAAAGATGCAAAAATCGATGGCCATAAACTACAAAGAAAACATCAGCACGTTGTGCTCCCATGGTCTTCAGGATTTTTTTCCTGTGGTGGCTGAGGTATGGGCCATTCTGGTACTAGATAAGTACACAGGTTACAAAGAACATGGGCTTTACATGGAAGCAGGCTGGAATGTTGGCTCTCTTTTAAATATTAAACAGATTTGCACACTCGTAGGTGTTCATTGAACGCCTTCCCCAGGCATTGGTGGAGCAGTATTTATTCTTAGGAGAACTGCAAACTTTTACATGCTTCTGAAGATGACACCCAGGTGGATGCTCTTTATTCAGCACTCTGCTGACCAAGAGAAGACAGCAAACATCATCTCCAAGTAGAAATGGTGGCTCATGTGGTGGGATTGAGGCCCAGACACTGAATTCTTGGCATCCATGGGACTGCATGTACCAGTTCCCTCAAATCAAGATCAAAGCCTTAAATTTGATATGAGGTCGGCTTCTTTCTCTTCTTCCTCTTTCCTCCTGCCTTTGTCTGTGCCAGTGTGGTAAACAGACTCTGAATGAGTTGTTGGGGTTGGCTTACAGTTCAGAGGTTTCATCCATTGTCATCATGGCCAAGAGTATGGCAGCATAACGGCAGACATAGTGTTGGAGAAGCAGCTGAAAGTTCTACATCCAGGTTCATAGGCAGCAGAAAAAATGACCCTGGCCTTGGAATGGGCTTTTTGAAACCACAAAACCCACCCCAGTGGCACACTTCTTCCAATAAGGCTTCATCTACTCCAGCAAGGTCACACCTCCTGAACCTTTTAAACAACAGTGTCACTCCCTGGTATCAAGTATTCAAATTAATGAGCCTATGGGACTGTTCTCATTCACACCACCACAGCTTCCTACCTTCCCTTCTTTCTTTCCTGTCTCTCTGTCTTCCCTTCTTTTGTTCCTCTATTTTTTCTACTTTTTCCTCTTCAAGACAGGGCTTCTTTGGGTAGCTCTGGATGTCCTGGAACTAGCTTTGTAGTCCAGGCTAGCCTCAAACTAAGAGACTGGCCTGTCTCTGCCTCCCAAGTTCTAAGATTAAAGGTACATCCCATCTTCTTTTAATTGTTTTCTGTAGCTACAGAAATCTGTAATTGAGATCTATAGAATCTTGTGTAGTTAACTTACATGAAACACTAGGGCAATCCTGTAATTGTCTCCCTTGCTATGGTCTAGTAATTTGTGCATGAGAAAGCAACTTGCGTGGTCATCTCAAGCAGGGCTTTGTGGTTTGCAGTGTGTGCTCAGTGGAAACATGGTGTTCTGCAACATAGGAGAGAAGGTGACAGAAAAACAGGCCCCATTTCCACCCCAACATGAGCGTTTTTCAAAGCTGGAGATCACCAGAATGAAGCCATCTATGGTAACTGTCCTTGACCAAGTATTCAATCAATCTTAGACATGGTTCCTGCTCTGAACAATGAAGCATGTGCACTATGACTTTTCGGTGCTCCTTAGCCTGAGGATCTTCTAGTCATGGATTGTTTTTTTTGTTTTGTTTTTTGTTTGTTTGTTTGTTTTTCAACATAAGCTTTCCTATTGTAGGTTAAAGTGGAAAAAGATAAGTTATCTATCACTAGGCCTTAGAATCACATGAGACTAGAACACTTTCCTGGAATGTTGAAGAGTTGAAACATGAACACTATGTGACCCAGCACTGGACCAGGCTCTCTGCCAACACGCTCTCATGTAATCTGACTTCCTGGAGGGAAAGAGAAAGGTAATCAATATGTGTGAGGGCCATGCACTCGCCTGTCCATTATGGCTGTGACTCACAAAGGGTTCCTTATATTACTCAGGGCTTAGAGAGATTGGAGAGGTCAAAAAAGGAGTTGGCCATATCTCAAAGGCAGGTCAGGATGACTTCAAGTTCATCTCTTAGCTGTCCTGTCAATACTGAGTCAGAACAGCTGACCCATGAGTGTTCTTGAAACCCCAAAACCTTGAACACAAGCCTTCCTTCTAGAGATCCTCAACATTCTCACAATAAAAGTTCAGGCTGAACCTCAACATTTGCCAAGGACCTAAGAAGTCGAAACTGTAATGATTCCTCAGTCAACCCTACCACCACTGGAAGAAATTAAGTTTATGGGAAGAGTGTTTCTTTCCTCTATGTGTGTAATTGGCTTTCCATTGATTTCTAAGATTTTATCATTCTCAAGTTCTTCTCCTTGTTCACTCCCACCACACACACTTACACACACACACACACACACACACACACACATACACACACACACTCTCACACACACAGAGAGAGAGAGATGGGGTGGAATAGGAGAAGAGAATCTCCAAGGGACAATTGTAGAACAATTCAAACTCAAGGATGTTTCCTGCTCAGTAAAACACCTCACTCTAAAGAAAGGTGAACAACCCGATCAAAAGTTTCAAAAGGCAGAGAGATTTCCTATTTGTCTTCCTCCAGCTAATCCCCCTGGGCTCAAGGGACAGTTCTTTGTTGATCTGAGTGTAGGGTGATGTACTGTTTGACCCTTTCAAATCAGACATCTACCAAAAGATGTGAGAGGTTCTTATATTTCTGAACTTTTCTTCTCCCGCTCCCAAACCCCACTCGGCAAGAGAAGATCTCCAGTGGAATGAACAGGAAGCACAGGCACTTCCGTCAGTAATCTGCTCTGTGTGTTCCCTGCTACCGAGCATTTTCAGAAGGCCTGACTGTCTGGGTTAATTGTTTAATGCTTTTAGTTAGAATTAAACTTTGCACCTGCTCTGACAGTGATAAATTAAATGTGCTCCTTTTCCAATACTGTTGCCCTCTTTAAGTAGAGACCAAGAAGTGTATCTCCCTTCTTCCCCTGCGTTTGAGGAATCTCTGCTACACTGGAGTGTAAACCAGAATAATTTGTCACTAGAGCTAGCGCCAATTAAATTGATTGCATTGGACTGAACTCTGGGACCCCTAATGCAAGCACTAAGGGAAAAATGGGCTCTTTTCTGCCCATTCCCCCATGTGGCACTTAGGCACTGCTCAACAGTGGAAGGCTTTCAAGGTTCAAAAGGGTTTTATTTTCAAAAGAAATGGGCATTGATCAGCTGCATTTAAAGGCAAAGATAATTCCAGAGCTTGAAGGCTGGATTTGTGTTTAAGGTCTAAATCTCTTTCTTTAACCTTGGGGGGCCAGTATAACATAAAAGCAACAAAGAGATTAAGATTACAAAGGGTTTGCAAGTGTAAATGATGTGGTGGTGCTCTCCAAACACAACACAGTCCCCATTCACAGCCCAGGCACAGACCTGCACTTGATCTGTTGGTTTTACACCTGTAAAAACAACTCGTGTTTATTTGTCTCTCAGCAAACTATTTCAGGCGAGAGTGGAGAAAAAACGAAAGTGGAGGAGGAGTGAACTTGCTCATTCCACAGAGTTCAAACACGCCTTGGCCAAACCAAAAAGTAAACACTCAAGTCAGTGTAAGGGAGACACGCAGAAAATCCTCACTCTTTGTCCGGCTAGCACACACCACACAGAACAGAGGGAGTGGGACACCATTCCAGCCCTGGGTCCTTTCCCTCATTATCCCAGCCTCTCATGCTTGGGTTTGTTGTGCCACAAGCTCAAAGCTAATACCAGCTTCCACTTCTTTGTGGACTACCAATTCTTTCCTTCCATCTTGTCTGAAAGTTCAGTTTCCCACAATCAGTCCTATAGGCTAGCACCATTTGAATAATCTTGGGTACAAATCACATCAACAAAGTTAGAGGCTCAGACTTCAAATTAGTTGACTCCATCACCTTACTTGGCGACCCAGTGGCAACATGCCCATTCTCTCAAGTTCAGACCTCAGATTTCTGTTCTCTTCCCTAAAGACTAACTACCTACTCACAGTGACTCATACGCCTGCTCTTTCACACTGTCTTAGGAACATCTGACCTTCCTTGCTAAATCAGATGGGAACAACAGAGTCTTCCAAATCAAAGGAAGCAGGAATGATCTGGTGCTTCTTGTGGCTTCCAAGAACCAGATCAAACAGCTCTGGGCCCTGAAGACATTAGTAATTTGGCATGAGCTCAAATGGCTAAGGACGCAATGGACCTTTAAACTCAGTTTTTAAAAACAATAAACAAACAAATAAACAGTCTAGACTTTATTTGGGTGTGAAGCCATGTAAGTGGAAGAAAGTCGAAAGGTGATTCAGGTCAAGTGACTGCTCCATCTCCCACTTTTTAAACAATTCACCTCTGGCCATATTCTACCAAGGACACAAAGCCTTCTCAGTGAGATGGTATTGAGTTATTACAGACCTTTGGGGAATGGTCTTTTCCAAGAATCTGGTTATATTTCTTCCAACCCTATACACCATAATCTCCCTAATAAGAATTCTACTTTTTACAAAATTCCAACCTTGCTCATTTCTCAAGCTGTTTTATCAAGGCAATGTGTTGTATCCCACATTTGTTTCTTTACTGTATAAAGCATTCAAATATGCATGGTCCTTAAACAATGCCCAGTGTTTCAGCACCCGAAAGCCTAGTACAGACTAGCTAAGTTCTGTACTTGGCCTCTCAGGAGTCCAAATGCCAGGTTATGGTGAGGCTGTGATCTTAGCTGAGGGCCTCTCCAAGCTCACTAGTTATTGGCAGAAAGCACAGACTCCACACCACCTCTTGCTCCTGCATGGTGTCATCTTTACACTCTTTGCATATGGCCTCCTCCCACGCCACTGTTTACCTCTTGTTGGGGAGCCACTTTGACTTGTTTTCTAAGATGAACTCGCTGTCTAACTTGAAGCTGCCTACAATCTATTCATCAGCTCACTTGTAACTGATTAAGGACCTTAATTTCTTCTGCAGAGCATCCTGAATGTTGCCATTCACTTTAAGCAACCCTTAAGTGATCATCTTTTACATGCACAGGTACCCCCAGTGAAGAGGAATGGACTGTGTAGGGTGACATGACTACCAGGACAGGGGAATCTCTATGCTATCTTAGAACTGTACCTGCTACAGATTCCCTTAAAATGACACAGCCCAGCTAGCTCTGATCGGTATTAAGAATGCCTTAGACATGATGTTTCCCCCGGAAGTCTCCTCCACTAAGTTCATAACACGTGAAAGCATTTTCATGGTCCCAGTTTTCCCTGGTGCATGTGTTTTAAAGGGACCACAGGTATTGCAGAGGAGCAACTCAGTGTTCCTGGACTATCACTAGAAGGTCACCCCATAAAGCCTGCTCTCAGGCACCGTGAAGTGAAAATATGCAATAAGATGCTTTCCCTAGCCTTTAATCCCAGCACTTGGGAGGCAGAGGTAGGCGAATTTCTGAGTTTGAGGCCAACCTGGTCTACAGAGTGAGTTCCAGGACAGCCAAGGCTATTCAGAGAAACCCTGTCTTGAAAAAAAAAACCAAAAAAGTAAAAAGAATAAATAAATAAATAAAAAGACGCTTTCCCAACACTATGATAAGAAGGAAATATCACATTCCCACAGAAATCATACTAGTAGCATTTTTATGGAAGAGAAGAAAGGAGGAAGGGAGGGATAAGTAGGGGGGAGAGGAAAGATGAAGGAGGGAGGGAGGGGAGAGAGTTTGGTTGGTCTCATTTACTGTGTTCATACAGGACTATACAGGGAAAATATTTGATAAACCCATCACAAGGAAAAAGCAAACCACCTTTGAGATCTGAGAGAGAGCTGACCTTAATTATCCCTATTGGATCATCCTAACAAAAGTACTGCTTTCAGCAAGCCACCCTCCTAGTCAAGGTCTGCCGTCATCTCCCATGGCCTTCCACAAGCAGCCAAATCACCTCATCTGCTTTGTGTCGGACTGGCACTGCAGCCTTCTGTATACTTGTCCTGCTACATGACAAAGCAGAAGTTCTCAGAACCTCTCACCGAAGTTACTATGAGTTTGATATTCCACAAGCAAGGCCCTCTCCTCCTCCAGAACGGTTTACCCTGCCCTGCATCTGCTCTCCCTTCCCACCAGTCCTGTAATCCTCATATTTCCTTCACTTTTGCTGTGCATGGAGGCTTAAGGTGCAGACTCATCCCCATCTTTCCCAGGAAAGCATCTCATCTCACTTGGAACTTGCAACCCACCCTTTCCTAGTCACTACCTTTAGACTAAGAATTCATTGTAGGTCTCATTTAATGGCTTCTCTCTTCTTTATTTAAATTTTCATTATGCATACGAGTGTGTGTGTGTATGCGGTATGGGCACATGAGTGCAGTTCACACACAGGCCAGAGAGAGCATTGGATCCCTTAGAACTTCAGTTAAAGGCAGTTGTGAGGTGCCTGATGAAGTGCTGGGAACTGAACTCCAGTCCTCTGTAGCAGCAGGGCATGCTCCCGGTCACTAAGCCATCCCTCCGACCCCAGAGGTCTGCTCTAGCTTGTGCTTCCATATATCTTGTTTTCTGAGATACTGCTTCCTGAACTCCAGAGCAGAGTTGTTCTTTGTGGAGGACTTTTGTGTGGGGGGGTGGATTTTGGCTTTTGTTATTTTCAACTTGTCTTTTCAGTAATTTCAAATCAACCTAGTAACTTCCAACCCGATTTTGTCTTAACTGAAATGGCTGGCTGACTAGAGAAAGGAAAGGGCTGGGGGAGGAGCAGGAAAGGGAAAAGGGGAGGAGATGGAAGGCATGAAGGATACTTCAGGTACTAAAGGTATTTGGCTTTGTGAATTCCTTATTTGCAATGCATCTTTGTGTGTGTGAACTAGCATATGTTGGCACTGACTGATGATATAAAATCGTTGCTTAACTACATTGTCATTACAAGACAGTTTTTAAAACATTAGAATGTGTTGAGGAAAAAGCAGAATATACATGGCTAAAATCATGTACAAAATCAAAATAGGTTAGAAGGACAATGAAATGTTCCAGAGAAATAGAGAAGTTACTAGGGGACACTGAAGGAGATGGAGGGAAATGTCTGAAGATCTTAAATCCTCAGAGGCTCGGACTACTAAGACGGCTCTGTGGGTAAAGGTGATGCTCACCAAGTTGGATGTCCGGAATCTGATCACAGGGACCAGCATGGTGGAAGAGACTCAACTCCTTCCAGGTTGTCCTTTAACCTCTACATGTGTCATGTGCATCATGCCAAGCACACACACACACAAACACACACACACACACCAAATAAAAACATAATATCAAAACATCTCAAGTGAGGTTTGAGGATTTAGGTGAGATGTCCAAGGCCAAATTACATGTCAGTGTTAGAAAATAAACTCAGATCTTCTAACACAAAGGCCATATTTTATTTCATTGTTTTGTTTTGTTTTGTTTTCTGTGCACTTAGAGAGTTACAGCCTGAGTCATCCTGCTTCCCCACCCTGTCACCCTTAGCCACCCCAACACCTACACCACAACTTCTCCCACTGTCCAAATGGGCTCTCAGGTTGTTCCAAGTGAGCTGTGCCTTTATCTCTGACACATCTCCTTAAAGGCAGAGGCTAGGACCCTCTCACTGTACTCCACCTGGTGCGCCTTGTGCACCACCTCAGACAGGCCAGGTACTGGGGAGAAGTTAATAAACTTAGTGGGAAACCAGGATTGTGCAAAGTGATTGGTAAAAGTGAGACTTTTATTTCACGCCATCAACTATTTATTGGCTGTCTTTGCCAGGAAAGCACAGTAAAAAGCACTGCAGAGTTTACAGCTGAAGGAGCAGACAGGTGGGCAATCAACATGCACGCACAGCAGACGTGGATGAGGCTATCTTGAGTTGGGAGGTGCAGGCCAAGAGGCCAGGAGTGATGACTGGGAGCGCAAGAGAGGTCCCTGTAAAGGCAGCTAGCAGAACAAGCCTTGAAAGCCCCCGAGAACGCCATCAGTGGAGGCTCTCTTGTCATCAGCTCCATTTGCAAGACTCATCACCCATTTCTTGGGGCATAGGGATCAAGAGCAACAGAGATTAAAGGGGCCTTGCTTGGCTTCCAGACCTCTGCTAATGTCTAGGCTGGAAAGAGACCAAGTGGCTAAGAGTCAGAGGTTTACCCCAAGGCCTGCTGCACAGACCATGCGGTGTTCAGTTCAGAGGTACAGCCAAGCCTTGCCCTTGGCTTGAGAGTCAGGTAATTTCAATTCAGAGTGTAGATTATACCAAGGAGAGGCCCTAATCTGTGGGCATATAGAACAGGAAGAAATGGCTTAGTCTGGCAGATCCTCCCCAATAAGTTGCAGTCACAGGCTCCTCAATGCTCAGAGGTGGGTGGGCAGCACCAGCAAGGGAGTTGTGCTCAGCATTGTTGGGTTGGCAGGAGTGCTGCTCCTGCCCACAAGTTGGCAGTTTTCCTAGTTGCAAGACATTCCCCACAATTCATCCAAAGGCTCAGTGGGATGGCCCTCACAATCGAGAAGAACCCACCTACTGGGTTTTGGATGACACAGGCCAGTATACTGTGTGGGGCTTCAGTACCTCCTGCCCAAGAAATACCAATACTGCAGCAGCACCTGTGTCTTCTGGGAGGAGCTTCAGAGGTAAAGTCTTGGCTGTCAGAGCCTCTGATGTCCCCAAGTCCCCTGATCAGTTTATGAAAGACAAACAAAACCTGCTCAAGTAGACTGTTCCTCGCCAAGTTGCCAGGCACCAGCTGAGAGGGTTTCCATGCCTTGCTTCAGGCCAGCAGGAGCACGCTGAGTATCCGGATTCAGTCGCATCTTCCTTTGCTTTCTAGAAGTCTCAGCATTTCTATGGGTCCCTTCTGTCATTGCCCACCAACTGAGTTGGCTCTTAGGATGAAATGCATGATTTCTGAACTGCTCATGGACATGAATCCTATGGACTGCTTTTCTCTCCACCCCACCCCAGCCTTCGATTCTCTCTCTCCCCAGGGAAGATAAGTGGATTATCCCCATCTGAAAGGTAGGAATACTGAGGGCAGAGAGGGTTCAAATGTCCCAGTCCAAGCCAATAAAGGGAAAGAGGATTGAAACTGAGTTGACCTTCCCTGTGCTTTGATCAGAGCTCCTGTTTCCCAGAGCCTGTCTTTGTGTGGTTTTGAGCAAGGCACTTCCCCACTCTGAACCATCTTTTGCCCATTGCTAGAATAAGGAGTTTGAGCTAGATGCTACTTAGCTTTGATATCATTCCCAGCCCTCGCACATACAAGGACCTTGCAATGTTGCTGGGCAACAACCGTCAAACTGAGTCTGAAAACACATAGAAAGTACCATCTACTGCCCAAGGTGGATCACATGAGTCAGACCACTTCTTGGTTTCACTTGGGAAAAACCTCTGTTCCAGTCTGATAAGAAAACAGAAAGCTGTTTATCCTAGCATTGTGAGCTGAGCATAAATTATTTTCTTTTAATAATTATGAAGAAAGTCAAGATTGCCATCCTGAGGAAGCCACTATCGCTTCCACTGAACATGCTCCTGAAGGAGGAGAAGGGAATGGACTCACTTCCAGAAAGCCACAGAGCTTTGCCAATGGGTCACAGACTAGATTCCTTGACAAATAGTCTTTGTAGTTTCCAAACTCCAATAAGAGGACACGATTACTAGCCACACTCCCTTCTCCCTATTCCTCGGAAGAAATCAGATCAGTTATCTCCATTGTGAGATGAGTATTTCCTCTGAAAATGACAATGAAGGAGGAGTCCTGGGCCTGTACACAGGAGTCCAACCTTAGCCAGGCATGATAAAACCTACTGGGAAACACACCAGGTGCTATGTAGCAAAAAAGGGGGATTCACAGCCAAGTTAGAGCCCAAGGAAAGCAAAAATGAAGTCGGGTCATAGAAGGCAAGAAAAAGAAGTTCCCTCACAAGGTGACTGAAGCCTTTGCAGTCTTTGAGCCTTCCTATAAGCTTTCCCTGGGATGGGTAAATCTGTTCTGCACAGCCAGGCTGAGGGCTGTTTCAGCTGGTGTCAAAGTGGCCACTTGGCTTACAGCCAAGCTTATCTTCACTAGGGCTTCCTCAGTCACCGAGTGAACAAGAGCATGCCCTGTGTCATGTAGGGGAAAGGAATCATCTTCAAGACTCTCCCATGAGACTGAGTGCGTAAGGAGGCAGTGACCCTGCCTTTGAAATACGAAGGACATGCCGAGGCAGACTCAGAACTGATCTTCTTTCCCACATCAGGAAACGATTCTTGGAGGGCTCAGCCTCTAGTAAGTAATTTTCCCCAAGAAAGTGAATCTGGACTCTATTTTATCTCTAGCTGAAAATATCTACAGACCAAGCTAAGGGGAGCTGGCACTACGAAAGAGTGAGATAGAAGCTTCTAGTTCAGGATGATATGGACTGACTCAAACACTCCACAATTTCACTGGGGCCATGGTCCCAATGGAGGCACTCAGCTTGAGAAGAAAATAAGGCAACCAACCCTAAGAGGGTGGCAAAATGATTTTCCGGCCCAGGCACTGCCCACTATGAGAAGCTCAGCTCTGGTTGGGGGTTTAAGAAAGTTGAACACGCACTATACTCTATCCTTTTTCTTCTTTTTCTCCAAGGGTGCATGCCCTCAGAAGCAGAATATCCCCAAATCTAGGAAACTGGTGACTGGGTGGATCTGCAAAATCTTCTGATCCTTTCTGGAGGTAGTGTGTATGCAACAAAGGAGAAAAATAAAATGTTTGGTCAACTAAAGAAAAGGAACTTGAAGTGACAGCAAGAAGATGGAGAATGCTCATGCTTCTAGCACAGGATTTTGAGAACACCTGATATGGAGGGAACACAGGTTTGGCTCTTCTTGTCCTGACAGAAACATTGAGTTATCTTGGCATTCATCAACCACAGCCTCTTGTCTTTCCTTCTGGGGATGGGGACATGTATAATCCCCCTTACCAGTCCCACTGAAACTGTCTGAAAATACCTACTTCCAAATCAGCCAGCAGCAAGGGTTCCTGCATAGTATGTGTCTGAGAGCACAGACACGTGGCCATGCAGTACAGAAGACCCTGTAGTGGCTGGAGGCACAAGACTGCAGTGTGGAACCTGTCTCCTATTCCAGATATGGACAAGAAAAAAAGAAAAGGAAAACCTAGCCTGAACATTTACAGGGAACAAGCATGTACTGGGGGTCATGCTTCATCCTGGGGAGGCTGACAAGACCAAGACCTGAACTGACAATGGACAGAGCATGGAAGGGCATTCCAGAAGAGGGACCAGCATCTGTTACTACACACACAGAGCATCTATGAAAACACTCTGGAGACCAGGAACCCCTTTCCTCAACAGTATTTCCCCCAGTCTACAGAATGTCACATTCTCAAATGACTCAAACATATTTTCCATCTTGGCTTTCAAAATTCCACGACCTATGAGGTTCCTCCCTCACCTTGCAGATAAGAAAGCTTGAGCCTGTCACACCTTCAGCATCTGTGGAGCAGCAACCACATAGAAATCAGCGTGACATAGTAATCAGCAGGCAGTATGATAAGGTGGCCAACAATGCCTTCCCCAGACACAGGATCTCACTCTTTACCAGCTCTTGGCTGGGGGAGTTACCAATCTCTTCAAGCCTCCACTGTGCACAATGAGTACAAAAATCTATCTGACCTCATTAAGTTGTTCTGAAAATTAAATACAACCAAGAGATAATACATAGATTAAATGAAAATATAACATGTACCCTGATCTCCAGCCCATAGTAAACCACTGCTCGGTGACATTGGTGACTTGCTATCATCAAGCGTAACACTAGCCAGCTGTGTGATCACCTTACAAACTTGGTCTCCTTATACTTTGGTTCCCTGCTTGCAAAGCAGCCTGGCTGGCTTGGGTCACACTTAATTTTCCTTCAGTTCTAACCTTCTGTGACGCTAACACATATCGAAGCCTATTACAAACCATCTCAAATGTCACCCTTCAACAAAATCTTTCTGAACGCCTTTGACCTGACAAACAGCATCCTAGAGACAGACACTCCCTGTAAGACTGCAGAGCCAGGACAGCGGGTAAGCATGACATGGATACCCCAGCAGAATAAATGGGGAGCAGATATGGTGCTTCTGGTAGAGTTACACCGAGCAGAGCTTTCAAACATTGGTGGTTCCTCAAATGGAAGGACTCAGGGTTATCTGGGAGCTATTTAAAGAAGCAAGTGATGGGACTCCTCCACCTACTGACTCAGAAGCTCTGAGAGTGGGGGCCACAGAAGCCCATATTGGAACAGGCCTGCTAGTATATAACAAGCCTCACTGATTTGAACAGAAAGCTACTACTGAGAAAGAACCCCCCTATGACTAGGAATCATCTCCACCATCTCTTAGCTGCCTACATTTTCCATCTAAGCAGCAACGTGGGGTGCTCTCTCGCTGCTGCCCTGCCCTGTGGTGTCAGAGTGACAACTGGCTAGAGGCTGTAGCCTGGTCCAGTCTAAGGAGATCAGCTTTTCTACACTGCCACCCCATTCTTTCCCCATGGCCATGTAGAGCCAGATCCAGAGAACACTAATCAGACCTCACAGGAAGTCTGAAAAGCAGAATTCTTTCGAGAAAGACTGGAAAAGTGAGGGCATCCTGGAGATCCTAGTGGGAAGAAAAGTGTTTGTAAAGAGCAGACAAGAGGCATTGTATCCCCAGCTTCAGGTATTTTATGTCTCCCTAACTCATACCTCAATCGCAAGCAGTCTCTATACTGCCGTGTGCTTCTAACAGACCACCTGTACCTCTCTTGGCTAGGTGAGGAGAAGCCTGTCAAAGGTTGTGTTTTACTATTGGTTTGTGAGAGTTGACATTTTCCCTATGGCTTTTCTAGATGTGGATAAATTTCTAGCAGGTTCCATGCCGTGTTGGAATAGAGAATAAGCACAAGGGACCTAGAAGCAGAGATGCCAGGCAGACCAGTGGTCTAGAGATCTTCAGAGCAAATTTTTTCCTCCATCACAGCTTTCCTTCAACTTCAACTCCTGCTTCACTGCCAGTCTTAGGGTTTCCATTGCTGTGAAGAGACACCATGACCAAGGCAGCTCTTATAAAGGAATGCATTTAACTAGGGCTGGCTTACAGTTTTAGAGGCTTAGTCCTTGTCACCAGGGCAGGAAGCATGGTGCTAAGGAGCCGAGTGCTTTACATCTTGATCCCTAAGCAGCAGCAGATTTGCTTCCTCGGGGTCTCTTCTGCCCTGGGCGGAGCTTAAGCCCACCCCCACAGTGATGCACTTCCTCCAACAAGTCACAGCTACTCCAACAAGACAACACCCCCTAAGAGCACCACTTCCCACTGACCAAGAGCATTCAGACCACCACACTGCCTTTTCTGTCTCATAGTCCAGGATGAAGGTGGGAAGCTAACATGGAACCTTGGCTGCCACAAGGCAGCCTCCAGCAGTAGGCTGTAAGTGGTGACCCTTCAACCCAGCTAACACAGCCTGAGATCCAGAAAATCGGAAACACAGCGACTTGGAAAACGTGGGGCCAGAGCCGCTCTTGTCCAGTCTCACCTTTTCTTACACTCATTGACATTCCAGAGAAGAGAGAAATACCTGGGAGTTTCAGAAGAGTGAATCTTGAGGTGGCAATGTGGTAGAACAAAAAACGAGAGAGGGACCATCTGAGTCCCTGGTGGGGTGGGCAGTGGGGAGGGGGTGGTGTCAGGGCAAGACCTGGGAAGAAAAGAAATCGAGAAGCTTCGTCTGCTCTAGCTAGACAGCACAGCTATCATGTGGTCTTTCTGCAACACTGATCACCTGGTTCTGAATTTGGAGACAGGTTGATAATTAATACAAAAGAGAAGTCAGTAGTTTTCTTCCCCCAGCAGCTGTTGGAAGTCCCCTTTTAACCGTTTACCTGACCCTGTCCCCATCCCCTGGACAGCTGTCTTAGGAACTGATCTCAACTCTAGGGTAGAAAGTAGGCTAAGACATTTAACTTAAGACTAAATGAGCAGTTTGGGCCACTAGTGACTATAAGGCCATTTCTCCATCAGTTCTCATCCAGTCTCACATCAGTCCCCTGCAGATGTTCTGAGAAACTTGAACTAAAAATGCAGTGACCATTCAACTGTGTTTCATATCAAGGACAAAGCCTCCACAGTCGGTTAGGGGAGTGAACTGTTGTTTACCAGTCCTATGCTCTCCACTCTCCGTGTGAGGTATTTGTTCTAAGAGAAGTCTTAAACTGAGAAGGACAAGTCTTAAACTCAGAAGGACAAGTAGCTAGCAAGGTCTGGATGCTAGCTGGGAATACTTACACGCTGCCATCTCTCCTAGCACTTTGCACTTTCAAGACAAAACTTTGTCCTGAAATCTTTCTCTTTCTCCTGCTCTTCCTCTCTTCCTCTCTTCTTCCACCTTTCAATGCTCCTTATTTATATGTCTATTCTTTCTTTCCCTTTTTCTCAAAAAATAGACAACTTTGTCTAGGAGTGAAGTCATACAGATTCAGGTACCAGGGTTTTTATGTATCCCTTCCTCTTAAAGAGGAAAATGACATTCTTGGGCAAGAAAAGCTAATAAAGTCCTGGATCTTTGATGGTAGTGATACAGCGGCACAAACAAATTATAGTGTTCAGAAAGTTTGAAAGACTGAAAACCATGCACAGTGTATAACACTAAATTTGCCTGTCAAGAGTTTTTTATTATTATTCCTGCTTGTTTCATTTTATTTTACTCTTAAGCTGTTGTTTGTGGCGATTTGCCTCACTATAGGAGGTTTCAGCTCCAAGATACTGATTTACAACTTCAATCGTCAGCTGACAAACGTGCCCTCACAAAGGCAAAGCTTCTCTATCACAGGGATTTCAAATTTTCCTAAGTCACAACATATCAACCAGAAAGTGAAGAGTTTCATTCTCAGGAAACAATTCATCTGAAATCACCGAGCTGTTTTTTAAAGAAAGGGGAAGAAAAAGAGTAAAGGGAAATTTTAAACATGAGTACAAGAACCTACTGGACTACAGTGAGCTCTCTTGCTTTGAGGTTTCTTGTTATACCTCTTGTTTATATCCCAGGTTAACTCTTGTCTTCCTTGGCCCAAGGTGCTTTCTCAGGAATGATACAGATGGAGTTCTAGCCTTCACGGAACTTAGCAGGTGAAACCATAGCCCCCATAGCTCTGCCAAGGTCTGATACTCGCTTATTGTCACTGGGCAGTATTTGAGTCCTTTGATATCTTTCAAGTTTTCACAGAACATGAGACATTTCAGCATTCAGATCCAAAGTGGATAATGCCTCAAACACATTTATTACCAAATGGATAACTTCAAATTTAATATGGATAATCCAAGATTATCATCTTCTTCTTTGGTTTTCTGTTGCTTTGATAAAACATTGACCAAAAAAACTTGGGAATGGAAAGGGATTTGTCATTTGCCATTTTGTTTTGTTTTGCTTTGCTTTGTTTTGGCTTAAAGTCCATCCTGGATGGAAACCAAGGCAAGAACCAAAGCAGAAATCATGGAAGAACACTGCTTCTGCTTTGCTTTCAGGTCCATAGTCAGCAATCTTTCTTACACAGCCCAGTCCCATTGGCCTAGGGAATAATACCACCCACAGTGGGCACAGCCCTCCTATATCAGTTAGCAACCAAAAAAATGTTCCACAGACATACCCTTAGGTCAATATGATACAGAAAATTCTTCAGTTGAGGGTTCATTTTCCCAGGTGTGTCAAATTGACACCAAAATCACATACATCTACCCTTTTAACAAGAGTTCTATTGACTTCTTTATACTGCTGGTGAAAAAGCTGAATATTTGAATTAAAAATTTAGTTCAAAGATGATTCCCAAGTTATTCATTTTGAATAAACTTGAATAAAATGTACTCTTGTTGAAAAGTTCAGTGTATTCCTGGAAGTAAAGCCTTTAGCATTAGTAGAATAGTTGTTAATTTCTTCACATAAACTCAAGCAATGCACTTGGGAGATTGTTTTTTCAGGCAAAGACCATGGTTTCTAATTTATTTAGAAAAGCAAATATTTTCTCAAATAAAATAACTATCAAAAAACATGAAAAAAAACAATAAGCAAAACAAAACAACAACAAAAACAAAATAAAAGTTTTATCTGGCACCCTCAAAGTGACAAGTAGAGAAGCATTGCACTCAACCCGATGTGTTAAACAGCAGCACCTAATGGTAGGATCAGAAATTGCAGGCTAGCTCTCTCAGGCAGTAGACACTGCCTGGAAGAGAAGAAACCTAACAAAGGGAAAGGCTTTGAATATAAGAAAAGGGACATTCTCTAAAGGAGAAAAGAAATGTGTTCTTTCAGCATGGAGTAAGAGAGATAAAGGAAGCAATAGAAGAAGCCTACATAATTGATTATGAAATAAACATCATTTTCATGTAACATTTTTAACTTATTATGTAGTGACTTATGATTATCCAACATTTGTACAATCCATTGGAGGAAAAAAATGAGATTTGATATAAAGCCAATTTTACTAAGTGGCCCTGATTTCATAAAGTAAAAGATACTGATATAATCAATTACTCATGAAAATAGGGAGACAGACCAAGGACAGTGCAGAATCACACTGAAGCTACTTCAATCTGGCTTAGGAGTGATATAAAGGCTCAGTTGTAGTGCACAAAGGAGCTGTCAAACCCACAAAAATTAGTAATAAAAATCAGTGTAGACTCCTAAAAATTAGTAGCTGCCTCTATATTTTTTGAGAAGCTTTGTCAGCTCTTACTAATGCACACAATCACGCAAACAAACCATCATCAATGAAAAGGCAAGCCCTGAGAGCAGCATTTGGTCACTCACCTATTGTTGGTTTGGTGAAATCAAGCTTAAGTAACCAATATACCAGTAAAATTGTTTCCAAACAGTGTGTGGCCATAAACAGACATGCTCTCACTCTGACTCTATGCCCTGCGTCTTTTTTGCACTAGTTGTCAACCAGAGAGTTGGAAGTAAGGAGAGGCAATCTCTAACTTCCATGAGGAAGCCATGAAGAAACAACAGCTAGGTCATAAGGGGCTGTGCTACGGCATTTTGTAGCCATAGCCTGCAACCTTTTCATTTTGAGATAGCTTTGCCTTCTCCTAAATTATAGTCCTGTAGTCACAGCAATGTAAGTCTGACTTATTATATTGCACATGACCCAAAGAAAGAAATGCAACTAGATAGGCATGATAAATAGATTAATTTGAACATAAGTAAACTCAATACTATAGGTTACTGCTAAGTGACAAATCATAGCATCAGTCTCCATAGTCTTCATTCCTCATTTCACTATTCCTGAGGAAGGGGAGTCTAGACAGGGCTTAGTTGGACTCTCTTTTGGGGTCAAAGGAGGATATTGTCAGAAAGGGGATCTCACTGGAAGCTCATCTTGAGGACTCACAAAGCAGCTACCAGCAACCAGCTCCTTGGTGGGAAGACTGCACATCACTCTCCATCATTACCTCCCAGCCCTTTCCGAGTTCCCAATGTCCCTCAACGTCACCAAGAGAGAATGTTGCAAGGCAGGAGTCACAGTCTTACGCTGGAGAGGTGGAGGCATGAATCACACACCTCCCATCACCTGTGTCACATTCATTGATAGAAGTGGTCCAAGAGCACCAGAACTGCCAAGGGGACAAGAGAGTCGCACAGGGTATGAACAGTGGGAAGCAAGGGCCATGGATGCAGCCTCGAGGCCTATCCACACAGACTACTAGAAACCTAACGGCAACCTAAAGGCAGCAGCTACCAGGAGTACAAAGATTTTAAGCTTCATCTTAAGCTATTCATGGCTTCTTTTTACACACACACACACACACACACACACAAAGCATATGCTCTACTTTGAATAGAAGTTGAAAGTATATGTATATAATATATACATACAGTATATATACAGCATATATACAGTATATATATTGCATGATGTATACACAGTATATGTGCATATATATAATCATGTACTAGAGAATAAAACAGAAGTAGCTCATGGAATGTATGCTCAGCTAGAAAAAGCTAGAAAAGAAATATGCATATATCCTCAGAGAGAGCTTGGAAATGGTTATGAAGGAGCACTATACTTGAGCCTGCAAGAAGTTCTGAAATCTATTCATTCTGCCCTCAACACATAAGCTGTTAGGGCTTGAGTCTGAAATGCAGCCCACCTCCTCCTGTTTCAGGTGTATACTTCCCAGTTTGTGGTGAGACTCTGAAGATCAAGAAGCCATTAGGAGGTAGCGCCCAGACGGTTTGTGGAACTCGGTCCCATGACTCTAGCCGGCACACTCTACTTTAGCTCTATCTACCACAGTATGAACATGCTTCTGGCCTCATGTTCCTGTCACCATGAACACTCAGCTCTGTTTTTCCTACTGTGATGGTCAGAATCCCCTGAAACAGTCAAAATAAATCCCTTAAATTGGCTTTCTCAGATGTCCCCATCACTGTGTCATAGGAGTGCTCTGATAAAGCAGTGGCCTCTGTAGCTACTGATTGTGACACCTCAGTGAATCAACTCACCAAGGACTTTACAGCTGCAAAGCAAAGGGAGGGCTGGAATAAACAGTCTGCAGTCTCTTCTGTTAAAAAAATAATTAAAGCTAGTGTATTAGTTGTTTAACTTTTTTAAAAAAAATTACATCCTTCATATTAAAAATAGTACAGGCAAATTCATGACAAAGGAGCAAATGTTTTTCATATATCCCTTCTCAGGTCAATATAATTTATTCTCTACACCAGATAGTTTTTGTCAACTTGATGCAAGCTAGAGTCATTTCTGAGGCAAGAACCTCAATTGAGAAACGTGCTCCATAAGATCCAGCTGTAGGGCATTTTCTTAATTAGTGATCGATGGGGGAGGGCCCAGCCCATTGTGGGTGGTGCCATCCCTGGGCTAGTAGTCCTGGCTTCTATAAGAAAGCAGGCTGAGTACCATGAGGAACAAGCCAGTAAGTGCACCCTCCATGGCCTCTACATCAGTTCCTGCCTCCAGGTTCCTGCCTTGACCGAGTTCCTATCCAGACTTCCTTTGATGATGAACAATGATGTAGAATCATAAGCAAAATAAATCCTTCTCTCTGCCATGTTGCTTTTAGTCGTGGTGTATCGCATAATAGTAACCCTAACTAAAATGTTCTTCTTTAGACAGTAGCAAATAAGTTTCCATTTATTAAAGTTAATTTCCTGTGTGTTGGTATTGAAGTGAATTCCTGTGATGGGTGGTGCCCTCCTGGTTATGCCAAATGCTTGCTTTTTGTATTCCAACTTCAATCAATGACTGGGTGATACATGCTCTGGGCAAAAGTGTGTACTTTGCAAGGCAGTATTCCTTCTGGATTCTTCTGCTTTCAGACCACACACAATAAGTACTCAGACCAACAGAAAGAAGCACTAATGCCAACCCTGTAGAGAATTCACACTTGTAAATATGCAGCTAAACCACTTAGACTGAACAGAATTCACCTCACATGGTCACCCCCCCCCCAAAGACATCACATCACAGAAGAAAAACAATGGTTTTAGAATATCCCTACCAGCTTGCCAGTGTGATCAGAATTACAGTACTAGCCAATCTATCCTCGGTGGCAGTCACTAAGCAAGCAGCACTCAGTCATCTTCTATCTCGTATCTTGCCACCATTTAATCCCTTATATGAATTTATGCTAATGGCCATACTAGCATGTGTCCATTAATCCATTCATTTTGCACACAAGAGTTGATATGGTACCATCCCAGAGAAAAATCACTAATGTTCAACTCAGAAACCATTGTATCTTCTGGTTGCTTAAAAATATCTGATAGAAATTCCTCAAACCTCTCACAAGTGGAGATTCTAATTTAATTCTTTTTTTTTTAAATCCTTGGGACTTTTTCCCCAATTTATTTTCAGACTTAGATTATTGGCTTGGTTGATTAATTGAGAAAAATAAACATCATTCTATTTACATGTTCTGAAAATAAGATTGTTTAGGATCAGTTTAGTATGATTGTTTTCCATATGTACATATTTTCTAATGTATATTTCTATTAGCTAATAAATGTCTCTATGACTGATACTAAAATTCTTGATAAACTAAACCACTTTGAATATTCCACTTAAATCATCACTCTTTTATACTGTAAGGAGAATTTCCAACTTGACATTTAAATCTTGAGTTTCCTCAAAACTATTCTTTAATCAATCATACAATTATGATAACTAGAAGAAACACATGTTTCCAAGTTTTAGGATCTTAGGCAAATGATTACCAACCTCAACTTTTCCATCTGTAAATGGCCATATCTCACACACTTGATGGGAAGAAGATATGGAAACAGTATGTGTGTGAATAGTCTGTACTGTGGCCTGCTATGATCCTCCTAGAATCCAAGAATATGAGTCAGACTGAATGAAGGCCAGTCTATATGACCAATAAAACACAGTGACTTCCAAGTGCTTCTCAAATAACAAGTAGAAAGTTAAGTTGGGAAGCTCACTCTCTATTATTCTTTCTACTACTACACATTTTTGTACACTTTATGTCCAATTCAGTGCAGGAACTGTAATTAGAGTGGAAAACAAAACAGAGCTTAGAGAACATAGAAGATTGCCAGGACAACAGACAACGGAGCAAACAAGTGCAGTATAGTGTGATGAGCGCCATGCAATTCACATGGTCTGCAGGAACTCTCAGATCCTGTATCAAAAGTTAACTCCCATATTCTGGAAGGACACAGATGGCAGCCAAGAGTAAAACCTTCCAAAGCTAAAAGGCAGTTGAACTGGGACAAAAAGGCGCTCAGTTATTCAGCAAACCTAAAATTTGGCATTGGTACCAACTGATCCATTCATTTTTTTTTTTAGCTTAGGTTTTGTGGGCATCCATTATATACCAGGAACTGTTCCAGGTTCTGGAGAGTCATTGTGAACAGATTCCAGAGTCAATCTCTTTCATTCCTTCCCTCTCTCCTCCTTCCCTATCTCCCTCTCTTTCTTTCTGTTGTTGTTTTGTTTTGTGATGGGGTCTCTCTATGTAGGCCAGGCTGGCCTCAGACTAGACGTTCTGTTGCCACCGCTTCTCAACAACTAGGTTTATACCCAAGCACAGCCAATGGGATATTCTTTTCTTCTAAAAGGTTCAGATTTAATTTTTATGTGTTTGAGATTTTGACTGCATATATGCCTGTGTGCCACATGACTGCAGTGCCTGGGGAGGTCATGAGAGTACTTTTAACTGCCAAGTCATCTCTCTAGCCCCACTTGTTTTATTCTTGAATGAAATAGGGACCTATGCTAACCAAAGCAGTAGTTTTCTAATGGTTCAGGGAACAGATTTTAAGTCAGCATAAAAGATTAAATTCACACTCTGGATAATACTGGTTTGTGGCTATTGGTAAGATTTGCACCCTCTCTGTCCATGTTTCCTAAAATGTGACAATAGTTCGTATTTCCTGAGTGGTTGCAAAAAAGTAAATGAGTTCCTGCCCATGCTACACAGAGAACCCCATAACTGAGAGCTGGTCCTAGGTCCCTGGTGAGCATGCCTAAGCTCTGGACTTCATTTGGATTCACCCTCTCCTCTCCCAAGCTGAAGAAAAGACACAAGTTTAGATTTCAAATACAAGTGATCCTCACAAAGTAGGTCACCTCTGTCTCCACAGAAGGTTGGCATTTTCAGAAATGTACTGCTTGAATAATTCTGAAGTGTGCATTGCAGACACACAAACGTTCTAACCATGCTGCCAGCAGTATTCCCATCTCAGACATCCCTCAAGCTACTTTTTTTGACACAGTCCCAGGACAGCCTGTTGAGAAAGACAATATTTAGAGTCCTAGATGGCTTCCTACAACTGCGATAAACACCACTACCAAAAGCAACTTGGGGAAGAAAGGGTTCACTTAACCAGACAGCTTATAGTCCACCAAGAATAAAAGTAATAACAGAAACCCAAGGTAGGAACCTGGAGACAGAAACAGAAGTGGAGGCCATGGAGGAGTACTGCTTGCTCTCCATGGCCAAAGCACCATGGTTGCTTTGACTATCTTCTTATACAACCCAGGGCCACCTGCCCAGTGGCCTGGGGTCTTCCAATCATTAATCAAGAAGACGCCCCACACACACTTGCCCACAGGCAGTCTGATGGAGACACTTTCTCAGATTTGCCTATGGGCAATGTGATGGAGACATTTTCCCAGTTGAAATTTCCTCTTCTCAGATGACCTTAGGCTGTGTCTAGTTGATAAAAGCCAAACCGGCACATTTAGTATAGTAAAATTCTAGGAGAAAAAAATGAATGGCTGCTTAAATACAATGTGATTCATTGAATCAAATATTTTTAATGAATAATACAAATAATAAGCTTTGAGACACTGAACTTTTGAATAGAACAGGAGGAGAAAGAGTGGATGGTTCTTCAAACACATTTACCACTGTAGATCTTCTAAACAAGAAGCGAAAGATCACAGAAAGTATCCACTCTGAAGATGGCAAGACCTCTGAGGTCATCACGCCCCCTCTGCGGTCAGTCAGCTCAGTCCTGTTCTCCCAGAATACCCTCAGGGCCTTTTAGCAGCCAACATGTGAATGATTTCAGCACACTCACACCACCACCACGGGCTGCGAAACCTCTCCACCATCTCACAGAGCATTCTGTTAGGTCATCTTTCCCTTGATGGTCAGCCCAATTTTGTCTTCTCTTAGCTTCATGCCCTTATTCATGGACTTACCAAGGCAGGTTTAGCATGGCTTCTCCTCTCTCAGCATAGATTCAGACTAATTATGCCATTGGCAACTTTGGCCAGCCATGTTCACAGGGTCTCAAATTGTTTCATTTAAAGAAATAGATTCCTCATCTAGAAGTCTGCAGTAACAATGCCAAACATGGGGAAGAAAGAAAATGAGGAAGCAAGAAAAAAAATATGTCCACAGCTGTTCCAGGTTCATATGTTCAGGGCAATAATGGTTAATTCTTTTCCTTTTCCCTAATGTCTTTTCCCTTTTCTAGGTTCTTTCTGGCTTTGAGGTGATCAGGGAGAAACATTCAGGCCACCCTCTCATAGACAGTATGTCACACCCTATGACCCACTACAGTCTTTCAGCCTGGACCGCAGGACTATTCTGGTTCCTGACTGCCCTGGAGCTAGAGAGAAGAGCATGTGACTTTATATTGGCCTTATTTATCTATAACCACAGGTGTCAGATCTATGTGTGGCTCCAAGGACAGTAACCACAGGTATATATGTGGGATCTGTGTATGTGCACACTCGTGTGAGTCTATAAAAACCACTTTGTGCTTTGTATCTTGCTGTTGTTTCTTGTCATGAGAAGTAATGACTATTAAATATTTTTTGCCACATCCTAAAATAAAAGTTCTACCACAGCCCACCACAACCTATGTGCATTGCACATGTGCCTATATGCACATGGGTATATAAAATTGTTTACGTAAGAAATTTTAAAAACCAAATTTCAGATTATTTTCCTCCTTTTGAATTGTTTTAAAAATACTTTAAACCCATTAATCTGATCTTAGAATTTATGTAAAAACATCAAACGTTTGAAAACATAAAGAGTGTAGATACCCTGACCTTCACAGGATGGTGTCTGATCTTGTCCTCTTGTCTTGTCTTCATGCTGATTAGTGGCCAATCCCTTGAGGTCCTCATCCCACCTGGAAGCTGACAATAACAAACAATGTCTGATTCCCTGACCTTGACCCCAGGACAGAGGGAGAGGAAGACAACAACAAGGCCAGGATACTGAAGACAAACGTCATGCTGATTTGCCAGACCAGCTTCTTCCCAGGAACTGCAGCAGAGGATAACCAATCTCTAAGGTAAGAACTGAGAACCCACATCAATGGAAACATCTCAGAAAGGTCTAAGTACTGCTTACTGTATAATAATGGAAGTCTTCAGGGCCCCTTGATAAATATTTCTTTTTGAGACTTTTCTATTCCCTCAGAGTTTACTTTAATTACATTATATGTGAGAACTCATAAAAGTTATCAAAAAGCTTTATGCATGATACATTTCTTTTAAACCTTTTTTTATTTTCTTATTATTTCAATGCCTTTAAACAAGTTGAGTAATAATTCTGCTAGAACATTTCTTCTTTGGAAAAAAAGAAAGATGTTGTTTGGAGAAAGAAAGAATGAATTGTGTGAGGTCAAATTCAAACCCTGGAGATGAGGAATCACTTTATAACACTTGGGAAGATTATTTTAATGGATAAGGAATTGGCTACATTTTAATGACTTTGAGAAAGTATGTTCACTGTAGATGTCAGACATTTGTTTTACTCTGGAAGAAATGCTATGCCATGTGCTGTTTAAGAAATATCTAGCATGCTAAGTGTACTTTACCAGCCTTGCTGCCTCAAAGAACTATACAGGAAAACACCAAGAGGGTCAGCATTTAAAATCTGTCTGCATGGGCTCCACACTGATGGCAATCAACACAGAAATTAGGAGGGACACAGTTTCTCACCCCTTAGAACTTTAAACTCCTGCTCTGGTGCCAAGCAACACACCCCTCTTTCACTTGGTCAATAGTCAGACAGTAGACACTGGGTAATACCCATTCATACCCTCCCACAATCAGCTTTACACTTAGCTTTTCCACACTTATAAGAGCCACACAAATGAAGTCTTTGCTCAACCATAAGTTTTCCACTGATGCCAGCATGCAAATGTGTTTATTAAATCAAAAATATTACTTAACCATTACAACTTCAATAGAAACCCAGGTGAAGCGAAAACTGTGAGAGGTAGGGAGGAAGAGGAGGAGAAATGAATGACTAAGCCAATTCTAGATAGAAAACATACAGCTGTGGGACATGTCATATAAGACAAGTTTAGAAGGTGAGAAGTCCAGACTCTGTAGCCAAAGACACTGAGATGATATCATTCTGGCTATTTTAAATAATGCTGATCTCCCTCCATGAAGCTTTTGAGCTCTGGCATACACACACACACACACACACACACACACACACACACACAAAATCTGTTGGATGTAATTTTAAAATCAAGCTAGCTCCTACCTCGAGGCACCACTCTCCACCTCTCCACCAACAGCCATCTCACTCAGCTCCTCCAAACCACCAGCTTTGGTGCATTGGCCAGGAACACTGGGAACTGCACTCCCTCTCCTCCAACCAACCACCCAAGGCTAACTCCACCAACTTCTACCCCCCCCCATAGTGCCTTTTCTCCTGCCCACCTGAGTTACTATGGATGGAAAACATCAAAGAGTTCTAACACTTTAAAACCAACCAGATAACACAACTGCTGGATGCAGAATGTATTGTCCTAAACTCATCAGCTATCCTATATCAGAATTTCACCAGTGGCGGAGGCTGCTACCAGTTCTAGTTGCCCCTAGGTCTTACATGGTTCATGCTCCTCTCCCCAAAGCCTGGCCAAAGAGCCCTCTAACTCATCCCCTCCTCTTCTTCCTGGGACTTGGAAATCCCACCTTTGGTCCTTCACCCAGCAATTAGCTTCTGCCATTTTTATCGACACAATCAAGAACCAATTAGGGAAATGATACCTCCACCTACATATATCATATATATGAAAACTTAAGGTTGAACAAAGACTTTGTGTGACTCTTATAAGTGTGGAAAAGCTAAGGGTAAGTCTGAGTCTTGGAGGGCATGATGTAAAGGGATAGATAGATAGATAGATAGATAGATAGATAGATAGATAGAAATACATATTGAGAGATATATATTGAAAGATACAATGATAGAATCAAAGCTCATATTCATATATGTGAATTAATATTTTAAAATAATAAATATTTCTAGAAGTTTGTTCTTGTGAATGAATGGCTAACATCAAGTTCATTGTCCAGACAAGAGAGAGAGGTTTCCTAGAAGTGGAAGCCCCCCTAAGGCCAATGTGGGTTTTCCAGGACTTTCCTACAGTTGCACAATTACCCATTTACTTACTTCACAAAACAATCCTACAAATAAACAATTAAGCCTAGTCTGCAGAGATGGCTCTGTGATTAAAACCATTTGCTCTGTTGCAGAAGACCAAGTTTGGTTCCCAGTACTCACACAGAAGCTCACAACTCATTGTAACACCTGTTCCAGTAGATCTGACATCCTTTTCCAGCCTCCACAGACACCAGGTATGCATACACATGTGCACACCCATGTGCACACACATACACACATGAGACTGCAAACACAGGGCTCATGTTTAACAATCCACACTGAAACTCCACTGGTTTGTCCTTTCCCTCATGTACCCAAGACCCTGCCCCCAAGTTGCTAAGCTTGTTCACATGACCCTTCAACACATGACGATGGACCATTAAATGCCCACTAATACACACATTCCTGGGCCCATCACTGGCCAAGAAACAGTGTTTGCAGTGGCCGTGAGTGAAAAGGGGGCACGCAGGCTAAGATATCCACCCACAGACTCTAGGGACCCCATATTGCAAGCCACCACTGGAGAATGGAAAAGATCCCTTAGCACCCAACAGCATTATATAAAGACTGAGTGGGACCAGGGATGCCCCAAATCCCACTTCATGTCAGAGAGAACACAAGTCAATGGAGAGAAACCATGGGAAAACATCTTCAAAATGGCTGAAATGAATGATTAATGCCATGATTGTCAGAAGAACTTGTGTGAAAACAGGAAAAGAATAAAGATAAACAAAATCAGGGAAAACTATATATCTGAGAAGTAATGGAAATTTAAAATATTTGGTTTGTTCTATAAATTATAGATACGTATGTAACTCTTTACCATCTGTACTTAGTTATATATGCGACAATCACAATTTTATGTATATAGTATGCATGTGTACATATATATTAAAAATGCACTTCAACAGAAGATCAGCAAACCATAGCTATGAAAATGCAAACTGAGGCACTGACTGACCTGAGCAGAGCTTATGGAGGAAATGAACCACAGGTAGATTCACAACCATCAAGCCCATAGCTGCCTGGAGAACCTAGAGCAAAATTACTTTGTGAGAATATTTCTTTAGGGCAAAACAGCAGTGGCCCAACACAAACCCTGCCATAGAGGTGACAGTGTTGCCCTGTGTGGAGGTGGCAGTGGCACTTCAAACTCAAGTCCTCAGGAATCTGGGAACACAGTAGGTTCCGAGAATCTGGAACACAGGAGCTGGCTCTGGAGTGTTTTCAGTGAGAAGGGTGACCTGTAGGTCAAAGAGTGTTGTTCGCCTTGCTGCCCATGCCTGACCTGGCTCAGAAACATGCCTTGTGGCCAAAAGAGCAGATCTGAAACTCTGATTCTTAGCAGCTGTGTGTTCCAGAGTAAACTGTGCGGCTTCTCTGGGGCTGTTTCCTCGTTTATAAAGCAAGAGGTAATAAACGTGCTCACCTCACAGAACATCTGTGAGAACTGAATAATATAATATGTATAAGGTGTTACAATTGTCCCTGGCATGAGGTCAGCATTCTGTCACTGTAGGCTAGAAACCAAAATAAGACTCCACTGGAGACTCAGCAACCTAATGGTTTTGCCACCCAGGCCACCAGCAGGCATCCTACCTTAGGTAGGACTTTATTGCTGTGAAGAGATAGCACGATTAGAGCAACTCTTATAAAAACAAAACAAGACATCTACTTGAGACTGGCTTATGGTTCAAGTGTAGTCCATTATCATTACAATGGAAAGCATGGTGGCACACAGGCCAACTGATGCTGGAGAGGAGCTGAGAGTTCTACATCTCCACAAGCAGGCAGTAGGAAGTGAATGTCCCACCAGACCTGCCTGGCTTGAACACTTGGGACCTCAAGGCCCACCCACTAATGACTCACTCTCTCCAACAAAGCCACACCTACTCCAACAAGGCCACACTTCCCAATAGTGCCACTCCCTAAGAGCCTATGGAGAGGCAGGGGGCGGGGGAGGGGAAAGAGGGACATTTCCATTCAAATCACCACAGATACTGTGTGACCAGATCCAGAAAGAATGGGGTTTAGGGAGGGCAGTCACCCAAGGGAATACTGTCAACCATGTCAAGACTTGTCTATGCCACGGGGTCAGGAGTCTCTGAGTCCCTATGAAGAGTCCACAAGATAAGGAACTGGCTGGAACATCAGCCCACACTCTGAAATCAGTTCATGAGTCCCTCTCCTTCCTCCCACCCTACCCATTAATCTTAAAGGTTAATGTCAGTATAGATCAAGCAAAAATGCAATCATTTCTAACTGCACAACAATTGTCCAGCTCAGAAACAAGAAACTGAAACCTGGAATGGTTCCTTTCCCAAGTAGACACAGAGCCTAAGTCTTGGGTATGCCGGCTGCTTGCCTGTCGTCACTAAGTGCTCAAAGAGTCAAAGTGGACGTTGTATGACCCATGCTCCTTGCCAGCCTCAGCTTCTAAAGGTGACTTCGTGTCCTCAAGATGCTTACTCCACCCACATGGTGAGTGAATGGGCAGGCAGGCACCCGCTTTACGAGCCCATGAGTTTACAATGGGGAAATCCTGGGCTTGCCCAGTGCTCCCACACATGGAGAGGTGTCTGGCCTCTGCCTTCAGGGTTCCTGGGGCCCCTCCCTCACAGTCAGTTCTAACTCATGTGTCATAACTTCCCCCTCAGTCATGTAAAAGTCCTTCTGCTAAAGTTATAGACTATTCTAAAAGCAAGGATTCCCACATGAAAATACACATATATTCTTGACAAGCATAGTCAACACTGTTATTTTCAGGAGTATATTCTCTACCACCACACTCGCAGACAGCAGTATCAGAGCCTATCAGACAGGCAGTATCAGTGCCTGATCTCACCTTTTATCTCAGGCACTCAGGTTAAATAACGCAGAATCTTGATAATGAATATTTGAGGAAATGGAATTAGAGGGGCTGCAGTCCCCTCTAGTGAGGGAACTGTTCAGTTGGGAATGTCAGTTTAAATCAGCTTGTCTTGGATCTTCAGTCTCTTGAGGGTCTGGACCGACCAAAGAAGCAGGAGCTACTGCTGAGAATAAGTTTCAGGACAAGGAAGTCCTGCGTCCTGAGCGCTGAGTCCCAGACTTCAGCCCTTGGCACAGCTTCCTTCTGGCCTCCAGCTCCTTAGAAAGGATGCAGGAACATAAATGGGATTCTAGAGAGTAAAGGCATGAACTCCTGATACTACTACTACTAATCACAGGGAATTTCAACGTCCCAAGTCCCAGCATAGCTCTAATTTTGTTTTACCAGGACCAATGAGTTCATGGAGGAAATCTGTTTTCACTGTTCAAAGAAGAGCAGCCAGTACTAAACGGGTACACCCTGAATAGCTCCACTGCAATAACCAGCATGGCTGTGTTCTTCACTCCACATCAGCCTTCTCAGAGAGAAGAAAGAGGTGTATTTGGCCTGAGAGGGAGCTGAAGACTCACAGAGTTCGACTCACCAGTGCGTTGGTCTGATGAGATGTTTTGTACTAAAAGGAAGGATAGAAGACAAAATTTCTCTGTGTGACAAATGGAAACCAGATGTCATGATGAGTAAATCATAGTGGTCTAGATTCCATTTTATATACACAGGTAGTAGGGGGACATGTGGGGTGTGTGTGTTCTGTGTGTGTATGTGTGTATGTATGTGTATGGGTGTGTGGTGTATGTGTGTGGCCTGTGTGTGTGTCTGTGTGTCTGTGTGTCTGTGTGTGTGATGTGTAGTGTGTCTTTTAGAAAGGAGCCTATGACTGTTTTCAATTCAACAGCTCACAGTGGTATTTTCCAATTCTATTAGTATCTGTGAAGTTTTAGTCTGTTTTTAGTATGTACCAAACAGGTCTATATGCTAGATACCATGATGTCCATTTCACAGTTAAGAACATTAAGAGAGATAAACATCTTCTCCAAGATCACACACAGGGAAGCAAAGTGCTTAAGAGCATCCCTGATCACCACTAATGAGCAGATAAATATCCAACAAGTGATGGCTACTCAACTACAGCTCTTGGCTAAGCACCTCCCTCCTTTCTGTTCTGAGATACTGAGGGAAGTCAGAAGTGTGGGTCCCACTCCAGACGAGGTTGAAAAGTCCTTATCGACACTGCACAGTGTCATGTCATTACCACCCATGGCTAATATTTTGGCTATAAGCACTTCTTCCTATAAAGATTTTTAATCCAATAATTAGAAGAACATCTCCTTCCACTTGCTGAGAAAACTAAGTGGAATCAGTTACATGGTAGTTAATTTAATAAAGTCCATTTTTTCCACTATAGATTCTTCTATTTAGGACCTTAAAGTTCATGTGTGTGTGTGTGTGTGTGTGTGTGTGAGAGAGAGAGAGAGAGAGAGGGGGGGGGAGAGAGAGAGAGAAAGAGAAAGAGAATACATCAAAAGAACCATATTTAAGAAAAATCACATGCACCAAGTATAAGTTTGCAAGTGAGATAAAACCTGGATCATGGTACAAAATCAGGAATTTTAAATTTTAATATTTTAATTCAATCATTATGGAAGAAGTGTTTGCTATACCCTACCCCACACATGGCCCAAATGCTTTTAAATTGCGCTGAGAATATAGTCTGCTACAATCTAACTTAACATCCCTGTTTCTTCCTTCTCGGTCTTAGGCTCCTCCAGGACTTGTATAGTCCAGGTTGGCTTCCAACTTGCCATAAAGCTGTGGGTGACCTCCCTCCTACCAACACGTTACAAGTGTTGGAATTATAGGCATGCACCCCCACACCGAGCTAAGAGATCTGAGTTTCTAAACTTTATCTTTACCTTGTCTTGAACAATTTTCTCCATTCTTGATAGAAATGTTTCTACACTACTCTTGCCCCATGATACTTGGGACATAACTGAAGTAGTCTGGGGGTCTAAACTAGGCCTGGGCAGAGGCCACACCTGGGAACAAGATGCTCAGGGATGCCTGATGAGCTGACAGAGAAGAAACTCCCTGGGCGAGAGCATCTCCTGGGAAGGATAGAATCTGGCAGAAAGGCTTCCTTAGAGAAAGGCCCACTGAGCCAGGAGGGGTTTCCAGGGAGCAAAAAAAAGCTAGAAGTAAAAGCCCAGTAACTCTGCTTGCTCTTAGGGACAAAACCTTGGGCTCCAATTCTGCAGGTGCCTTTAGAATGGCCTTGACAAAGGAGAAGGCGACAGTCAAGGCCAAAGAGAGCAGGAATGGAGGGGGTAACTCCAGAAGGACAATGGCCAGCAACAGAGCTGAAGTTTAAACTGCTAGTGTATTACATGTGTTCTTCTATTTGTGGGTCAAGAGTCTTAACTGTCTCTCTCCTCTGTCTCTCTGTCTCTGCCTGCCTCTCTCCATGTGTCTCTGTCTCTCTGTCTCTCATCCATGAATCTGTCCCTGTCTCTCTCTTCTCCCTTCCTCCACATGCACTAGCTTTCCAGCCCTCTGGCCTTTTATGACAGAACTGCTCTGTTTCTGCTTCACCCTCTCCACAAGTCCCCGGGTACTGAATCCACTAGTCAGATATTAATTAAGGCTTCTCAGAATTACCATATTTCCTCAGAATTTGCTTTAAGCTGTAAAAGAGCGCTATGAAATCTGCTTTATTCTGTTCCTTCTTTGGCTTGTGCGCAAAACCCAGTAGGACTAAAGAAAAGAGGAAAGAAAGAAATAAGAACTTTTTTTTTCTTCATACATTAGCCCATCAGCTCTGTCTCCTTGTCCTGGGGGAGGGGTCCAGGTTGAATGGTGCTGACAGACATATTTTACCTCTAATGTCTTTTACCCTTGCAACTCAACTAGAATGAAAGAGAAGACAAGAGAAAGAGAAGGACAGGAAAGGAAAGCAAGAGAGATGGAGAGATGGGGGAGGGGGGACAGGAACTACAAAGGGCCATTGTCTCCGGTAGAGTTCTTACTCAGGGCCTCAGCTTTAGCCAGTTTCATGGCCCTACCTTCTTGCTTGCACACACCCTTCAAATTGGCTTCAAATTTTACTGGATTTTCTAAATCATAAAGCTTGCCTTACTCAGCATGCTCTCCAGGTACAGAGGGTAGAGCCTAACGCCACATCTTCTGAAAGTTGCTCACCATCAGTAGGTGTGCTATTAGAGGCAGGTTATATTTTACAGAGGATTTCCTGTTTCCCAAAAGACATCTCAAGGGTCCTGTCTCCAACATAAAGTTCGAAAAGCCCCATCCTTATGAGCACACATTAGGGACCAACAAGAGTGTGTGACAGTTAAAAAAGGAAAAGGACATCTGCCCTCCATGTAGGTCATAACTGAATTTCTAAGATTTCTTTAATTATCATGATAACACTTGATCATCAGATTTCTAAAGTGAGAAAAATAAAGATTTTTAGATACTTTTATGATCAAGTGTCATTGCTTTAGTGAGATTTTTTTTTATTTAAATTCAGGTGTCTGCATCTGTACCTGATTACAATAATGATGATAATAATAATAATAAGTTATACTTTTATAGGCCTAAAATTCCAAAGGCCCTTGAGCACCTCACATCACTATCATCATTATCATAACTCACAGCTAATTACATACTGACGGTTTGGGCATGCAGGGAAAAATGCTTGTCAGTAAACTGACTCACTCGTACTGGGCAGGTCAGCAGTTCAAATCCTGGGAAGGATCCCAGTAAGCAGAGGCTGCAGCTTCCTCGGACACTCCATGTCCACAGGCTGTGCCCCACAGCTGCTTGGGAAAGAGAAAGGTGAGTGTCACAGATGAGACAGAATGATGAGCCACGGCTGAGGCTGGCCTCTGATGGCCATTTGGTTTCTGTTCTCCGAGACTGCTTTGGTTTAAAATAATTTCCTCCTTTGACGGTATTTTGTTTTGCTCACTTTAGGCATTAGCTACTTTTCTCATCGCTGACAAAGGCAACTCAAGAAAATGGGTTTGTTACAGCTCAGGGTGGAAGAGGAAAGGCATGGTAGGAAGGTATACCTGGCAGGGAGCACAGGAAAGCCGGTCACATTATATCTGCAATTAGGAAGCCAGAGAATGAGTTCCAGTGCTCGGGTCCCTTCTCATTTAGGTCAGGATTCCAGACAATGGGTGGTGCCACCCACACTCAGAGTCAATCCTCCCTGATCTGCACAATCCCTGATCCCTCACATTCATGCCCAGAGATAGGTTTCTTAGGTGATTCTAAATCCTACTTCAGTTGATGGTTAAAATTAGCCATCGCAGATTATTATAAGAATAACACAGTCTGGGAGGCTTAAACAACAGAAATCTGCTTCCTCACAATTCTAAAAGGGGACACCCATGAAAAGGGTTGGTAAAGGCACTTCCTATGAGGTCTTTTCCGTTAGCTTTTGCATGGCCATCTCCTCCTTTGTCCCCAGATGATTCCTCGCCCCCACTGTAACTTTGTGCCCTAGTATCTTCTTATAGGGACACCAGTCATTTGGATCGGGACTCACCTTAATGACGCCATTTTACCTTGGCTCCTTGAAGACCATAGTTCTAAATACAGCCATATTCTAAAGTAACAGGACTAACAGTTTGTCATATGAAGGTACAGTGCATTCCATAACTGATGATGACTCAGCTCTGGCCTTAGTGCATGTTATGGGTACAACCACTATCATCCCTTCTACCTACTCTTCCACCAAAACTTGGCATTTTCATTCAGAGAAAGAGAGGTAAACGCTCCTCTCTATGGGTCACTCACAGCATCTTTCCTGTGTTCTCATTCAAAGTTAAGCCCAAATTGACCACTTCCAGATGTGTTCCCTGACTCATAAAGCTGATGTTGTTCTACTCTTGGTCCCCATCAGCAGGGTCTAGCTCATTATTTCACAGACCCTACAACGTTCTGAAGTTATCTCATTCTCTAACTCCTTCACTTATACACACTGTCTTTTCCTCTAAACCCTATATTCTAAAGTAATAAAGACCTTGTCAGAGCTTATAGCTATATCCCAAGACCTAAGAAAAAATTAGCACATAGTAGGGTTCAAAATCTGCTTAGTACACGAGTAAGTTTAAGAATTAGTAAATGGAGATATAATGACAAGATATAGCCCCCAAAGAAACTGGTAGTTTATTTCTTAAGAGTTTCCCAAATGGCCTTTGTTCTCTGGTGAATATACCAAAGACCTATCATCACAAAAGCTCAGAAGTCTAATTTTGTGTGCATCCAAAGAAAAATCCATCACTCAAAGGATGTACACTATGCCAAACTCACCAGACTGATGCAAAAGAGGACCCTACCCACAGGAAAGGCAGCAGCTGGGACTATGTAATCATGTGGTATTGCATCTGGCTAAATGCTCTGACCTCACAACAGGGGTACCTTACCAGTGGTGCTGGAAGCTGGGAATCCAAAACAAGGCTCCCTGGTCAGGGCATCTTCTGCTTCAAGGGCTTCTCTATTGTAAGGTTCCTGGCTCTGTCCAGTTCTTCGTTATGAAGCATTCCAACTGTAGTTCTGTAGTTTTTTTTTTCCATAATTCAATCTCTCCTATTAATATATGGAGTTGGATGGATGCACATTGTTGAAGATGCAATTTACTATCATTCATTCATATATATATATATATACATATATATACACATATATACATATACACATAGATATAATTTTCTCTCACAAACCCTGACTAATACACTGTCGGAGAAGGAAGAGTCAGCAAACATTTTCATTAGAAGTAGACAACAGCCATGAGGAAAGACGAAATCCTGGAGGGTGAGGGGCCCTTTGAAAGTATGCAAAGAGGCATCACCAAAGCAAGGGGCTGCGTGGGATGAGGGCAGAGGAGCAATAGAGATGAACGGCCAAGCTGAAAAGAGCAGTTTGAATTTAATAGGTTGGAACCCAGTTGAGATGGGTAGAGAATATCAGAAGTATAAACAATCATTATACATGGATTTTTTTTTCTTGATTTGCGAAAAAAGCAAGCAGAGAAATTGGTGGAAGAAGGTGCCTCAAGCAAAAGCTATTATTTTAAGTACTAAATAATATCCAAGAGAGTTCTCATATAAGAACAAAAATGACCCACAGACAGAGAAAGACTAGTGATACAATATGGTTCCTAGGAAAGCTAGTGAGCTGAGTGAGGAGTGAAGGGCTAGGCTTGTCTTCATCAGGATCACAGCCTTTTCAGCTTCCCTCCCACTGGGCAATTAGTAGCTTCTGATACAGAAAAGAAGGTAGAGCAGAGAGATGCACTGATTTCTTCTGTCTTCCCTGGAAGTAGGAATCCAGTCTGCTGGTGAGAAAGATGCCAAAGGTAAAGGATATGGAGGGGAAGACCTGAGTGGAGAAGATGAATGGCGTAGGACGGCCACACATGGCTGAAGATGCTTGTGTGACTCACTGTCGTGAATTTCTAGTAAGCTCAGACAGTGGCAAGCAAATGAGAGCTCTAGGTTATGGTGGCTCAGAGGAAAGCATGGCAATGGTGGGCTGGAACCATTTGGAAAACTTTACAGAAGAATTGAGGCTTTGTGAATAGGTAAAATGCAAGTCCAACAGATACAGCAATGTATGGAAGCTGGTATAAGCATGGGACTGGACTGGATGGAGAAGACCAAGAGATGAAAACAGCCTTGCTGAACAATGGGAGGTTCTGAAGAACAGAGGGTAGGAAGATCACAGAGTCCAGTGAATAGTTTGGAAGGAATTCTCTGGCCAAGAGATGTGGCCACAGATAAAACCTGTTTTGGAGAACAGAGAAAACAGAATTTTTTGGTTTCATTAATTTTTGAGCTGTTGGATTGGTGATTTTGAATGTTGAACCCGAAATAAAACAGTCCAGCTACTAATAATCTTTTCAGCTAAACAAACCAACATGGTACATGGGTGGTGATGGGTCACACACTGAGTGCTTCCACTGTGGCAGCAGGGTGCTGAGTTCTCACATGCTAACTTCAATCAGTCTTGGGAACCATGCTTTGCATAGAAACATTCATTATTCTCATCTTATAAACAAGAAAACAAGCTACAGAGAATTATACCTAAAGCTCACACCTAGGAATAAGAAGGGCCAGGTTCAAACCCTGACGACAGTCTTGGCCATGATTGTCTGTCTGCCAAGTCCTTGGCCAACAGTGGTGTTGTAGAAGAAAATGCCACATGTAGTAGAGACCAAGTCCCCAACTCTACATAAAGAGAGTAAGGCCCTGATGACTGACTGACGGGCAAACTGAAATGTAGGAAACAGTCACAGGGAGACCCCAGACTGCTAACTCCTCCCGCAAGGCTGACAAGACAGCATCTGCTGTACAATTGCAGAAGCCCAACGAGAAAGGCAGGGAAGCAAGGAAAAAAGCACTGAAAGTTAGATGCAATATTCAGACTTGACTGCATCTCTGCTATAAAGCTCCTCCTGCCCAAAATCATTCCACATAAAAATGCCAAACCAAGCAATCTTGTGATAACCTGCTGCTCTGTTTTCGAAAGGTTATTATCATCCATCAGTGAGAAAGAGAAACCCAGTACATGGTCCTCGGAAGCTAAAGCATGCTGATATTTGCTTCAAGTTATTTTGGTTGTGGTTTTCCTGAGATTTCACCTATTCCTTCTGCATGGCTCCTGAATTGCTTGTTGCATGTAGACTTGGCCATGTGAAGGACACAGTGCTCAACCTTTCCAGAACTCAGAGGCACAAGACTGTGTTAGTTGTTGTTACTGCTCTGGAGCCCTCAAGGTTGATGATAGGTGTACAGAGTCAGCCCATTCCCCAATATGTTCAGAGAAAAGGCTGCGATAAAAGAGTTTATTTTGTTCCTCCCAATAGGTCAGTTTTAGAATCACAAAGTGTTCTAGGGTCACTTAGAAAATAAAGAAAACAGAATGTATCCGATCTCTGCCCAGGCTGGGGAAGCAAATCCCCAAATCACACAGATTGAAGAAGGATTTGGTTTCATTAAAAGCAGCCACTGGCATTTGGCTTCTGAAGATGAAAGTGAAAGCCCCTTAAACAGGCTCGAACATGAGCTGAATTTCCGGACAAGTCCCCAGGGTGCCAGAATTGTTTCCAAAGGAGGCATGAGCATCCATGTCTTCCCAGAGATTTGAAAACCCCAAGCATTTACAACAGATGTATCCCTGCCTCACACAAAAGGCTGGGGGATGAAAAAGCAAGGGCTCAGCTCCTGAGCCCATGGCTGATTTAATGTGAGTAAGAGCCGTGTGCACACTGCCCTTCTCATCTTACCTATGAAAAAGCTGGGGCCAAAGTGAGATCAGTGGTCCAATAAGGTTCACATAAGAAGTGGCAGTCCCAGACGCCTGGTCATCATCAGTGTCATAGACTGTTAGTTTTCCCAAGTGAGTAGGTCGGGACTTACCATTCCCCATTTTTTTCAGGATACCATAGTTTGGGCTCTTTGGGTTCTTTAGCCTTTTACTCTGAGTCTACAAAAGTTTGTATTTGGCTCCACCTAGTTCTCAAAGCCTGAGTGCTGGGCTCCTTCTTCAACTGGGAAGCTCATCTATCAGTTTTGTGTTTTCACCAGTATTTCTTCCAGAAAGGACAGATGCTCTCTACTCAAACTCTGTAGAAATCTAGAGAACACATGGATGAGAAACAAAGCAAAGAGGCATACAGGCTTCAGTGAAAAGGCCTTTAGTAGAAAAGGCCCCAGATCTTGGATTCTGAACTTTCAAACAGTGATTTCAAAGAGAAAGAGAGAGGTGAGGAAAGAAGGAAATAGGAAGAGAGAGGGAGGGAGGGCAGAAGGGTGGGAGAGAAATAAAAGATAATGAGGAGAGGATGAGAGGGAGAGAGGAGAGGAGAGAAAGAAGAAGCGAGGAAGGGAAAGAAATGTGTCATAGTTACTTTCCTATTGCTATGGTAAGACACCATAACCAAGGCATTCTTAAATTCTTAGAAAAAGAAAATTTTAATTTGGGCTCACAGTTTCAGATGTGAGTCCATAAGCATCATAGCAGGGAGCTTGTCAACAGGCAGCAGGCATGGCGCTGGAGCAATAGCTGAGTAAAGTGGAAACTTAAGGTTCTTTGGAAAGTCAGTTAGGTGGTGTTTTGCTGGGGCAAACATGTGAAGGAATGTTTCATTAAAGTGGGCACAGGTGTGAAAGGCTAAGGCCGACTCATGAAGGAACGTTCCACTGAAGCAGACACGGGAGAGAAAGAGTGTTCTGCTAAAGCAAGCACGTGAAAGGGCACATGATGAAAGATTCTTTGATCTGCCTTACATTGCATAGTTGAGTTGCATTTGTCAGGACTCCATAAAGAGAAACCGTACCAAAAAACTTCTGGTGGTAGACTGCAGTTTCTTGCCACTTCCACAGACTCTGGTTGATTGAATGTATGTGCTGAGGCAAGATCCATGCTGAGGCAAGGCATGAGGAGGACACATGATGTTTGGAGGGTATAATTAGGACTCCACAGAGTGATAAAGAGCTTGGCTTGCTGGTACAGCTAGCCATGCAATGCTTTGAGGTTTCTTGTCTTCACTGGTCTTGGCTTCCTTGAGAAAGGCACAACTCAGAACTTCTCCTGGTGTTTCTCCTGGTCCTTCCTGCTGACTCAAGCAGAGGATGAGGCCTAGCTGTGTCTGCTAGGTTGTGTCACAGATGTTGCTAAGCTGACTCTACAAAACTGAACTGCTGGTGTATCTTTGGATTGAATTGCTGCTGCCTGCTAACGTATAAACTGAACTGCTGATTTCCAGACAACACAAACAGGAGTTGTTCCAAAGAACCTTTCTAAACTGGTCCACCTTCCCCTCTCCTGACCCCCTATCCTTTCTTTTCAACTACCTCTGGTGGGTAGTGGGTTACAAGGAAGGTTAAAACATTTAAGAACCATCATCAAGAGTAAGGCTTGAAATAATTAAAGTTACAACCACAAGTCAGAGAGAGAGAGATTAGGAATAGCAAGTCTTTTGAAACTCCAAGCCCTCTCATGGTGACACTTCCTTCAACAAAGCCATACTTCCTAATCCTTCCCAAACAGTTCCACCAACTGGGGACCAAGTACTGAAATATGTGAATCTATGAGGATATTTCATTCAAACCACCACAGAAAGGAAGGTAAGTTGTTTTATCAAATATACTATGTCCTCAAAATATAAAACAAAAACTAGCCACACTCTGCCTAGCATGCTTAGAATCATCTCTCCTCTTGAGAGGCTCAGGGTGAGCTGCAGCTATGCATCTCCAAACCTCTTGGCTTTCTGCTAAGGTAGTATCCAAATCTCCATTTCAGGAACCTCAAACCATACTCTCTCCTGCGAACATCTATCTGCTCTTAGCTGCAAGAAAGGTCACAGGAAAATGTTCATAAGCCCCTAAAATCCTTGCTCCAGAAGAAAAACCATCCTATAGAGATTAGATGTCAGCAATGTAGCTGCACATGAAAAAGGGCAAAATTACCTTCCCCTCCTCCAGGAAGAGGCTGTGGCCCTGGGGAAGCCTAGGTGGATCTTGGGTTGCCTAAAGCAATTCAAGGTATTCAACTACCATCTGAAATTCTGTTTTGTTCTCTCCTTTCTAAATAGCCTTAAACCCCAAGGAACAATCTAATATCAGGAAATCTCTAGCCCGAACTCTACAGGAAAACTTACAATTTTCTGCCCTGAAACTCCCCACCCTTACTCTTTCTGGATGGCTTCACATCACCAGGGGCAGCAACAACAGGGCACAGAGACAGACTTGCTGGCCTTCCAGCCATAGGCGCCTGTGTGGTCAGATCAGGGAGTGAAGTGAGATTTTTGAGCATCAGGGAGGATGCTGAGTGTTGCCATGCGGGACCCCTCCAGCCTGTTGTCTGACAATTCTTAACAGAAGCCTCCTGCTTGTCTGGGTTCTCCTGCATGGTGCACACCTGCAAAGGTGAGTCCAGGGGACTTTCCATCAGGCATCTCTGAGACTCGCCATGCTGAAAGCCAAAACCCTTGACCCTTGGCTGCCATGCTGTTGTGAGCACATCTGATTTTGCACAAGACATGTGGAAATAAGAATGTACCTGTCATAGGTGTCAACCTTTATTTGACAGGTACAGATCTGGAGACTGGTTGGAACTTGCTGCTCCTCGTTGCAAATATCTTCCTGGTGACCTTTCATGTGCAGATGGGCAGGCACCAGCCTCTACATGCTAATGCGTCCCTTTATATTCCACGGTTTTCTTCCCGCTTTGTAGCTGCCTGATGGGAATTCATGAGTAATGGTAACCAGGGTGTGAGAGAGGCTCTCACTTCGTCCAAGGGACATGCTTGGAAATGGTATTGGCTTGTCTAGACATTAGGTACCAGCTGAGAATCAAAGCTACGACCCTGACATATTTGATGGGCCTGTCTATCCTTCACATATTTAAAACTATGTAATCAAAGTCTACTTTCCATTTTAACTTACTTTATCTAGTTGTGTCCTGTCTCACTGGGTAGAATACTGCAGATAGCAATTTCCATTTGTAAAGCACAATTGTTCTTCTGCCTTGAGTTTTTATTACACACACTAGATGTGCTCAACTTCCCCAGATCTGTATTTATCATACCACACTGGCAATGATATGATCGCCATTGGGAGGAAGTGTGCTAAAGTTGGGCCAAAACAAAAGATTTCCTTTGTGTAAGTGGCTGGTTATTCAAACCTTCGACAGATGGAGAATAAAGAAATTTTTGTCTATTTTATGGGTTATTAGAGTTTTCTTATTGTGTCAGTGACTTACATTTCAACTTTGATTTACTCTGTCATGACCCTGGTTTGTCAAAAAAAAGATATATTTAAAACCATTAAGTTTATTATTCCAATTTCTGATAAAAAATTATTTTGAAATAGAAATCCTTTTGTACCCCCAAGACACATACTCTCTCTCTCTCTCTCTCTCTCTCTCTCTCTCTCTCTCTCTCTCTCTCTCTCTTTCTCTCTCTCTCTCTTTCTCCCCCCACAGCCAAAACTGGCTGCCTGCAGCAGAACTCTCCAGAGTCACAAACTAGAACAAACATTTAAAAAGCAATTTGGTGAAATTTGGGGAGGTCGAATGTGAGCTCTCTGGAGAGCTAGTAACTCCTGGGAGACTCCGTCGTAGTTGGGTCACCACACTTTTATGGGTTTTACTTCCAGGAATGCCACCAGATTCTCACGGGGAAAAGCAAAGAAAGAACCCCTCCTGGCTATAGGGGTGTTAACAGAAAGTCCTCATTTTAAGATATGGCAAAGCCTTTGACATGGCAGCAGCAGTGAGGGGACCAGTGTAGCCGGGGAGACCGAGGAAAGGTAAAGGGTGGGCAAATTGGCACAAGTGTGAAATGACATGTTTTGAAAAATCATTTTGCATAGTAACTTTAAATTTCACTTAAATTTAAACTTTAAATGAAAAGGTGTTCTCTAAACCAAGAACTGCTCTCTAGGAAAAATTACTTCCCTAAAGCTTCATCCCATACAAGGGCAAGCTGCCTGCCCAAGCCAGCAGTCTCTGACTTCTCTTACCTGAGGGGTGGGGAACTAACAGATGGTTATATGGATCACAGCTTGGGCTCCATAAAAGACTAAGACTCCTTTTGTCAAGAGATTACACAGAGTTTTCCAGTCCCTTCAGCTACTCTGCTGGCAGAGAACTTCAGTACGACATTAGATCTTGTGGGGTGAGAATTTCCTGAAGGCAAAATTGCTGGAGATGTTGAAATGATTTTTTTTAGCAAAAGGAAACTAAAGAGCTTAGAATCTTAGACTCTTGTGACACTGGAAGCTACTGAACACATGAAACAAGCACCTTCGAGTCAGCTTCACCTCCAGTCTCAGGTGAAAGGCACTACGCCAGCACTTATCTTCCAACACCAGCTATGGACAGGGCTGCTCTTCCTGTGAGCAACCTGAGGTGATCTGTGGAAATGACTATTTATTAGAACCAGAAAACCCTACAAAATCATGTTTATCAAAATGTTCCTGTTCATTCTAAGAGTTCCCCACACACTATCAAAGGAGTGGATATTCAAAAAGCCACCACTTGTCTGAGCGCTAGAGACATAATGCTGTTGTTCCATTGTGATGGTGGAAGCCAGTAGCCGTGCCCAGGACAAACAGCGAGGCTCGACTGTGACAGTGACCCCCAAAAGAGTGGAAACTTTATGGTATATCCTCTGAAAATGCATTGCAGAAATTAAGGATTTACATGTATATTCTCTGGTCATCAGTCATATCAAGTTAAGCATAGCATCTAAGATGTGCCACCATCCTGCCAAACTTGTGACTAGGTTAAGAAACTTTCTGTCATGTTGAAATTATCCACATTGGAAAGGAACAAAATGTCCCTAAGCCAGGAGAGGCACAAACAGAGAAAAAGATTCCAGAAGAAAATAAAACTATGGCTCACAAGTGATTTCAGTACAAAGTAAATAAAAATAAAAGATTTTTTTAAAGATGTGATACAGATTGGAAAATTATTTGACAGAGAAACGAAACAATTTTAATTGATTTGCTAAGGGTTCCAATGAAAAATGTGAGCAAACTCACCTCAGGTAAGTAAAGTGAGCAAAGAAGTGGAAATATTTTTTTTTTAAATAGCCAGAAGTAGAGTCAGAAATGGAGCCATACATCAGAAATGGAGAATGCCTTTGATGGGCACCACAGAAGAAGGGTGAGAATCTATGAAAGAAACAGACGAGTTTAAATATGTCAGTAGAAATTCCTCATATTGAAATACAAAGAAAAATGATTTAGAAAATGAACAACTTAGCAAAAACTGCAAGATGTTTTTAAACTGTGGAGCATCTCAGAGGACCTAAGAGAAGGGAAGGGAAGCAACATTCAGAGTAACAATAGCCAAGAGTGTAACAGAAGTCAGTGGCTAACTAACACATCCACAGAATGTCTGCACCTGGCAGTCCCTACTCAACGGAAAACACAAAATCAAAAGAGGAAATCTTACTGGGGGCAGGGGGCGGGGGAGGACACAATTTACCTCAAGAGGAAAGAGTAAGAATTACATGAAAAGCAACACTGCAGCCAAAAGAGAGAAGTGGGTTACTTGTATTGAAAAACAGAAGAAAAAAAGCATTATCCTAGAATTATATGCCCACAATTTTTTTCCTTACAAAATGAGGGACAAATAAAAACTTTCAGATGAATCAAAATGCAATTTACTACCAGACCTGCCCTGTGTAAGAAACACAAACAACTCCAATGGATTCTCCAGTCCTAAGTGGTCAGCCCTAAACACATGTACATATGAGCAATAGTAAGTAAGGCACTCAGAGTGTTGAATTTATATATGCATATATACACATGTACAGAATGATAGTAAAGAAGACATCAAATGACTTCCAGAGGGAGAAGAGAGGACACTGGAGGAGTTGGAGGAGGTGAGAAGAGGGGCAGAAATAATGCAAATACAGTCTCATGTAGGACCTCTCGAAAATGTACTGAAACACTGTTCTTTACAAAATTAAAAAAATATATAATTACAAGATAAAAAGAAGGAAAGCTATACACTCTGGAAACATGGAACTACATGAAGAATGAAGGCAGGAAAGACGTAAATACAAAGAAAACCTTTTTGTTGTATTTATTTTAATCTACCTAAATGATAACTTTTAAATAATTCTTATAATGAGTGTGTGCTTTTGTTGATGCATTAGTGAAAGAAATCACAGTGATGTCATCAGGGACAAGAGGGGGAAACTGGCTGGAAATATCTTAGTGCAGAGCACCTGCACTTTGTATGAAGTACGGTAGTTTTATTTGGGATAGGATAGATGAGTTGTAAGCAAGCTTCCCAGACTCAAAGAACAACATTGTTCAAAATATATAATCAATGGGCTAAGACGTTGACAAAATTAGAAATTTAAAATCCTACATACATCATACAGAAATTCAGTGAAAATCAGGAAGGGCAGGAGGGAAGAAAGAAGACGGGGTAAATAGAAGGGACATCACAGGTACAAACCCAGTCCCATCAACAACCCACTACTGTGAACATTGACTTAAATATATGAATCTTAGAAGCACATATAAAAACACAAAAAGTAATGATGCCTAAGAGAAATTTGCTTGACTGTAAAAGCCGATTAGGTTAAAAGAAGAAACTATGTGCCAGGAAGACATCTCTGAAGAGAAAGCTGAAGTGGCTATGTTAATCTCAGGCAGCACATACCTTAGAGCAAGGGAAATTGCAAGAAGACAGTCTACAGTGATAAGGATAAAATTTTCAGAGGCCACAACATTCTGAGTTTAACATCCATGAACCTAGCAAATGATTCAGCATCAAGATATGTGAGGCAAAAGCTTATACAGAACTTCCACCCAAATAAGTAAATCCTACTATTCCCATTCACAAAATCTATTCTTCAATAATTGAGAGCTCAAGCAACCCAAAAATAAATAAGTATACAGTCAACCTGAACAGCACTGTGGTCGGTTTGATCAAGTTAACATTTATGGAACACCTGACCCTACAACAACATATCTTCCTTAGTCTGTTCAAACTGCTACCATAACATCAGAGGTTGTTTTCATAGCTGTTTTACTTTGCTGCTCTGTCCTGGTGGCAGAACCCTAGCCAAACCAACTCTGGGGAGGAAAGAATTTGTATTACACTGCTACACCACTGTCCACTGAGGAAGTCAGGACAGGAGCTCTGCAAGGAACCTGGAGGCAGAACTGAATCAGAAACCACAGAAGAATGCTGATATTGGCTAGCTCCCTCTGCCTTGCTCAGCTTGCTTCCGTATACAACCCAGGACTACCTTTCCACGGGTGGCCCCGCCCACAATGGACCAGGTTCTCCTACATCAATTAGCAGTTAAGAAAATACCTCCTGGAGTCATCTATCAGCTCTGACTTTAACAGTCTTTCAGCTTCCTCTTCCACATAGGTCCCTGAGCCTGACAGAGGGGTTGATAAAAGACTTTCCATTCCGAGCTCTGCTCCAACATCTGTCTCACACTCTCTGCACATTGTCCAGTATGGGTCTACGTGTTAAGTACCACCTGTTTCTGGGAGGTTCTTCTCTATTGCGGGTTGGGTGATGCAGATCCTATATCAAATATAAAAAATATATCTCATGCAAGGCCGATTGATGTATATATGAACTAACAGAAACTGTGACATCATGAACAACAAGGAAAGGGAAATGGATATAAAGACCCACCACCAACCAAGAAGCTATGTGTAATTAATACCTCCCTGGAGAGGGAAACCAACTGGGTTTGGTTTGGTTTGGGTTTGGGTTTTTTGTTTGTTTGTTTGGTTTTTTGTTTTTTTGTGTGTTCGTTGGGGTTTTTGTTTGTTTGTTTTGTTTTTTTAGTTTTGTTTTTGTGTTTTTGTTTTTGTTATTTAGAAGGAAAAACATGAACTTATGAAATATAGTGAGTTCCTGTTTTGGGAGAACTTGGGGAAGGGGAAAGAATATGGTTAAAATATATTGTAGGAAAATTTTAAGCCAGGCATGCTAACACACACGTTTAATCACAGCACTCCAGAGGCAGAGACACACTGATCTCTGAGTTCAAGGCCAGCCTGGTCTACAAAGCAAGGTCCATGACAACCAGGGCTATGCAGAGAAACCCTTTCTCAAAGACAAAATAGACCAATAATAAATAAATAAATAAATAAATAAATAAATAAATAAATAAATAAATAGAAAGAAGAAAATACCCCACGGACTAATCCAATGGAGACTTCTTCAACTGAGATTCCCTCTTCCAGGTGTGTCAAATAGACTACAAAATCTCACTAACATCCTGTGACTAACAAGAGAAACCTTTGGGATGTATCATCAGACCACCAGGATTGTCATCAGATAGCATCTGAGGCCTACAGCAGAGGTGTTCTTGCTTTACTATAACCCACCCAGCAATGCTCAAATGAGCATGATTGAGTCACATTTTGGTGTATTACTTTCTTTGTTACTATAAAACTTCATAGAAGTTGTTAGCACATCAGAACATGGATATTGGGGTGACCTAAATCTGCATTCCCAAGCCATGGTCATTCATATTCGGATCCTGAATAAACTATCTTTTGTCTCCTTTGAAGTAGAATTGATTTTTCACATCATCATTTCAAAAGTTCTAGATAAAATTTTCTAAGAAAAGATCTAGAAGACTTCCAGCATGATGATGAGCTTTTATATAAAACACAGAAAGTCAATTCAACAAAGCAGAACTTTTATAATGGTCTTACTAAACTTTTCAATAAAAGGGCACTACTAGGAAAATGACTACAGGGTTGGGTGTGTAGCTCACCAGTCCAGTTAGCATTTCCAAGGCTCTTTATCCCAGCCTAATGTCAAAGAAAGAAAACAGAAGAAGGAGGGAGAAAGAACACACAACCAGGTACACCACAAACCCTTAACTTTTAGTAATAAAAAGATTAAAACTTGCAATAGTGAGGTGTATCTAAAATCCCAGCACTCAGGAGGGGGAGACAGGAAGATTAAGAGTTAATGTCATTGCCTTATTTTTTTATTTGTGTTTCAAAACACCACAACCAAGGTAATTTATAAAAGAAAGTATTTAGTCGGGCTTACGGTCTCAGAGGGTTGCTCCATGATGAGAACTTACGTATTGATTCATAAGCAGGAGGTAGAAACTGCTAACCAGGCGTGGCAAGAGTCTTCTGGAAAGATTAGAGCCCGCCCCAGTGACACACCTCCTCCAGCAAGGCCATACTTCCTGCCCAAATAGCCACCAACAGGGAGCAAATTATTTAAAAATGTGAACTTATGAGGTCTATTCTCATCCAAACTTAGATACTGATCACCAGCTATATAGGGACTTCAAAGCCAGCCTATGGTACAATGAGATTCTTCTCCCAAAAAATAAGAAATAAAGTCAGGAAAACAAAAAGCCCAATCTAAATGTGAGCAAAAGGCCTGAGCAATTGCCCAACAAAAGAAAATATAAAACTCCAAAACATAAAAAAAAATTGTCAATGTCATGAAGTTAAGACTATGAATAAAAGCAATAGTAAAATATGACTATCCACTCATTAAAATGCATATATACTCATTAAAATGCATATATACATGTATGTATATATGATATTAATATATATAATTTTTCCTGATTTAATTTTTTATTTCTGGGGAGAGAGAATCTCACTGTACCATAGGCTGGCTTTGAAATTCCTGTAAAGCTGGGGAATCACTGCTGTAGTTTGGATGAGAATGACTCTCATAAACTCACATTTTTAAATATATATTTTATACAATTTATATTTATACACTTATTTTCATATATATTTTTGTTTACAATTATTATATATTTATTACATTTAAAATAACTAAAATTATTTATTTTATATATAATTATATATAAATAATATAATATGAAATTGATTTAAATTAAATAAATTTAAATTAAATTTAAAATTATTAAATATTATATGTATATATGCACATATATATGGAGAGAGAGAGAGAGAACAAAAATCTTGCCAACAGCATACAGTAGCAGGAATGTCCAGTGGCTGCGGATGGGAATGCAAACCATCCAATTACTTTGGAAGGACCAGCACTTTCTAATAAAGCTAAACCTATCACCACAAATTCAGCAATCATGTTCCTAGATATTTCTGCAACCAATTTGAAAACTTAAGTCCATATCAAAACTTGTTGGTTGCAGTTTCATTCATAACCACTGTGAGCCTCCCAAAAAATACAGACATGACCAAAATGTCCTGTCCTTAGTAGGTGATAGACTGGAGTGTCCTAGGTGATGAGATGTTATTCCACAACAAAACAAAGGAGCCTTCTGAGGCATGAAAATGCATAGATGCACCATGGATGTGTATTTTATGTATAAGATGTTGTATGAAAATGCCATGTCTTTGTGATTCTAATTACATGACATTTCAAAAATTGTAGGTTTATGGAGACAGGGAAAAATCAGGGCTTGCTAAAGGCTTCAAGGAAGAAAATGAAATAAATGAAGTATAAAAGTTGTTGTGATTGCTTTTGTGTGTGGGGGGTTGTTTGGTTTGTTTTTGGTTTGTTTTGTTTTGTTTTGGTTTGGTTTGGTTTAGTTTGGCTTGGCTTGGTTTGGTTTGGCTTGGCTTGGCTTGGTTTGGTTTGGCTTGGCTTGGCTTGGCTTGGTTTGGCTTGGCTTGGTTTGGTTTGGTTTGGTTTGGTTTGTTTGGTTTGGTTTGGTTTGGATTGGCTTCATTGGTTTGGTTTGGTTTCATCAGTTTGGTTTGGTTTCATCGGTTTGGTTTGGTTTGGCTTGATTTGGTTTGGATTGGTTTGGTTTGGTTTTGTTGGTTTGGTTTGGTTTGGCATAGTTTGGCATGGTTTGGTTTGGTTTGGTTTGGTTTGGTTTGGTTTAGTTTGGTTTGGTTTGGTTTGGTTTGGCATGGTTTGGCTTGGTTTGGTTTGGTTTGGTTTGGCATGGTTTGGCATGGTTTGACTTGATTTTGGTGGTACCAGACATTGAGCTCAAGGTTTTCTGCATGTCAGGTGACTCACTGCTCTTTATCCCCCGTTCTTTTTGGTTTTTGTTGTTTTGGTTTGGTTTCGTTTGGGATAGGGACTCATTAAGTTGCCCAGGCAGACCTTGAACTTGTGATCCTCCTGCCTCAGACTCCTGAGCAGCTGGGATTACTGTCCTACACTATCAAGTCCAGGTCTCCAGAGACCTTTATAGCCATGAATCTGTATCACATACCATATATGGCAGTAATGGCAGATATTTGACAAACATCTGTCATAGTGTATAGACTTTCACAGTTTAAAAATTAAAAGCAAATGTCAAACACAACATTTGGTTTTTTAATGCTTTTCCCACTCATGCTAATTCCAAATGAGTCAAACTGTATTTCAAATCTCTAAAGGAAAAAGTTCTACTGACAGCAATTGAACTGTAGTACATAAGCACTATGTTCTGGCCCATAGTTGTTTATCATAGGAATGTAGGGTGACCATTCTTGCCCTACATGCATGCTGGCACTGAGCTATTGAATAATGGAGCAGAGTGGGCTGTTGGATCCAGGTTTCTCACTATTAGAGCCAGAGTTTAAGATAAGCAAAAGAAAGTTAGAGCAATCCATGAGTGACAGATTAGAATTGCAATCACTAGTATGAACCCATGTCCTGAGACAGATGGTTGTATGTGGCAATATGTATGGGAATACGTGTGTGTGTGTGTGTGTGTGTGTGTGTGTGTGTGTGTGTGTGTGTATGCATAGAGGAGAAAGAGAAGTACATACATATACATTACTATGCACACATCTATTTTTTGCTTTGTTTATAATGCATCAAAATCAATATTGTCACAAAAGCAATGAGCACACTGGTCACTCAGATTATGGTTTCAGAAACCATTCCCTAGTGAAAGAAGACAGAGATCCTTGGAGGAAAATAAACTGATTCTAGAAATGGAACAGAAAACATACTAGATAACCTTATACCATCTCGCAGTGTAAAATGTCAGGAAAATCTTCTAAAGCAAAAGAAATCAACTCTACTGACCATATGGCAAAGGAACTCAAGAGCTAACTGAGTGAGCTCCTGATGGCTAAAACTAGAGAATTTGAGAAAAATGAAATGAATAAAATGCCATTGAATTACAACCCACCCAGAAAATAAATGTTTAGGAGTCTGTACTTGTATACTATATATGTATGGACACATTGGCAATGACATGCAAATTCTCTATGCAGAAGAGCCCCCCAGTGATATCTATATAAATATCCCTTCAAGGCAGTAGAGCCTACCTCCCCACCCATTACATTCAGGCCTCAGATAGTGACAGCTTTCCAAAGCCTGGGTGGGTGTGGAAGAACTTTTCCATCTGAGAAAGCAAACCTTAAGTCAGCCAGCTGATGTGAGCTCCAAGCAATGAAATATCACTGTAATGATAGCTTCTCTTGATGCAATATGATGAGCAACAGTTTGTCATCACTACACTCTGAAGAAACCCATAGCCTAGTCTTATTAAGGGACAAATATCAAACACATTCTACTTAAGAAGCAGTCTTCAACATACATGGCCAGTGTTTCTCCAGTCAGTGTCTTCCAAAGCAAGAAGCACCTTAGAAACTGTTGCAGCCCAAAGCAGTCTAAAAAGATACAACTCCATCAACACTGGTATCCAGGAACAGAATAAAAGACTTAAATTAAACTGCCACATTCCATTATTTATTTCATCAGCGTTTCCTCTGGTCCAGATCCACACTGTTTTATCCCTTACCATTGGGATATCGGTCCTGGATCCCTCTCACTTTGTCTCTGATTCACTGTTCTGCACATGTGCGTCAGGTATAGATATGGACTTCATTTCCAGCATTGGTCATAGCAGGATAGACCAAGGTCATGGCCTGTTGACCATGAAAGAGCTGACCCACCTCTGTCTTCCTCTGCCCCTCCCCATATCCACCAGCCCACAGTATCCCCAAGAGCAGCAGGAAGGTTTCTCTGGACAATGTGGCTCTGAAGAGGAAGTGAGATGTCTGTGGCCTGGGGTCAGCTTGACATGAAGTCCTACAGCAGCCCCTCCTCCTTGCTTCCAGCATCTGCCCTCAGCCCGCTGTGGCCCGGGTTTTGATTGAGCTCAGGCAAGGGTAGAAGCCAAGTGGAGCTGAGCACAGCTGAGGGCCTTTCATCACTTTGTTGAAGAGTTAAAATGCTGGTAGGCCTGCATTCAATATTTGTTGAATGGATAAATATATGAATTTAGAAGTCACTGCTTAGAAACCATTATGATGTTTCACTGATGTGTAACTTGTCTAAACTCCTAGAATAATAGCATTTTTGAGCTCAGAAAAGCCTCAGAGAGAAATCTTCTGGCCAAACCCTTTTATTTTTGTAAGGAAAAAAAACTAGCTCAAAAAAGGCCAATTAACTTGCCTAAAGTTGCACAGGGGGCTGACCTTCCACCAGGCTTCCTTTCATTACTATCAGCTTCCTGTGTCATACAGCATGGAAAGGTTTACATACGTACATAGGCGTTGTTGTGCAGTACGGTGAATCGCAGGTTCTATGTCTCTGGGGGCATTACTCCTCGTTATTCCTGGACTCTCTGTACTTTGCTCCTGCCCCTCCTGTGAATATTTATGTCTCTATTTTTTCCCTTCCTTCCTGTTTATCCTTATTGTGATACGATTGCATATTTAAAGAAATTATCTTGTGGGACATTACACCCTACTCCTAGGAAGAGTGTACCCAAAACCCCCTTGTGGCTTAAGAAGAGCATTTATTAAGTCAGCAGCAGTCTTTGAATTGTTTTAAGTTCCGTCATTCATTGGTTTCATATGTTCATCTTGTGTGCATTCCAACGTCCACTCAGGCTGAGGAAGAAAAGCCGTGAGTGTAAGATTAGCCTGGGTTAAACAAGCACACACTCTTTTTAGATCATAAGGCAGTTAGAAATACAGCTAATTGAATTGAAAACCAATGTAATCAATATGAAGAAAAATATGAAGAATATGGTGTTCAGTGTCCATGTGGCACATATCTGAATTTTGAACATGCTGCTTGCCCTATATAAATGACACAAGTCTACCGTTGTTGCCGCAAACATGAATTATGTGGCCATTTTTAATGCTATCCCTATCCAAAGATTCCTCATGCTACCTCATCCTTTAGAGCAGGTATGTGAACTGTGTTTTTATCTGCCATCCAGTAACAAATTCTAATAAAGGTGTCATTAACTCTTGAGCCTCTTTAGTGAAACCAGAAAAGAATGCCTCTCCAGGCCAATCGGACCCCAAAACACAGTGTAAGAAGCTTTCGTTACAAAATCCTATCACGATCAGATTTATTTCTGTGCTATCTTTACCTTAAAATTGTTTTCCTTGCCTTAGCCTTTCAAGGTTACTCTTAAAACATCAGAGATCCTCTGTCGTTGTCAACCAGGAACCTCTCAATGGCAATTAGCTTATCAATCTTCAACTACAGAGCAGCCAAACATCAGTGGAATGAAGATTTCTAGATCAAAACGCAGTGTCAGTAGGCTCTGAAGAGCCACGGACCACAGAGGACTGGGGGACAACATTCCACATCTTAGATAGCCAGTTTTAAGACCTTTGGTTGATTGTGCTGACAGTAAGCATCCTCAATTAATACAAGGTAGAGTGAGTTAGAGGTATTTTACCTGAAAGTATGCATGAAGGGGTCAGGTTGAGAACTGTCAGTAGAAAAACCCAAGAAGATAAAGCACAGCCTCCTGCAGGTAAAGACTCACGGTGGCCCTTGAACAAGGGTCATGTGGGACAGAATGGAACAATTTTATTTCTGTCACTTCTCGACTTGATTTAATATGACCTGATCCAGGGTAAATGTTCAATAATTATTATGCACGAAATCACATAGAAATAACAGAATCTTGGAGTCTCAGCAACTCTCCCTAGGTAACTAAGTATTCCTACCTTGGTTTTAGGGAAAATTACCTTTTAGATGACTTGCTCAGGGCCTCCTACCCAATAAGCTCTGGTGCCCATGCTTGAACTCAATTAGAACAGGCTGCTTCTACAAGCCCAGGGGTACAAAATACTCCACAATCTTCTTCAAGAGTTCAATGACAGAATAGCAAAAATTAAGAAAATAAGCTTATCCCTCCACACCCTAAAAAAAAAAATCCAGCCAATTAAAAGATAATTCATACATACTAGATAGAAAAAGCATTGTTTTTACTCATAGTTATTGAATAAATAAAACCATGAGTTACACAATCTGAAGTGACATTACCTAAACACTAGTTCCTAGGCTAACTACAAGCTACTTTAGGAAGATTCTCAAGCTTTACTCCTGGAGAATCTAGTATTATGGAGCTTGGATATTTATACACAAATGGGTTTGGGAATCATATTCCTAGATTTAGTCTCACAGAATCTTTAACAGGAAAAGTTTTGCCTACCATCTAGGTCCTAGAGGTCAATAGGTTTCATATTGCTAGCTAACTGCAATTGATAAGCAATGGCTGTGTGGGGGGTGAGATCAACAGAGAAGTGGTCTAAGAAGGTACCCAGACCGAATCAGATGCAGCCCCAGAGTAAGTCAGTCCAGTGTGGATGAGAACGTAGAGAGAAGGAGCCCTTCATTTTAGTAAAGGGGGATGAAATCCAGGCTTCCTTACTCAGACTTCAGTGGTCATTTACAATAATTCCCATTGCTCATCATAAGGCTCATCATCAGTGCTAGGGCATGCAGTCCTTCTTGATGGTATACGGCAGAAAAGCCAACATTTGCTTTACTTGAAAGATTAAGGCAAATCTGCCGTAATTGCTCCTCCTCGTTAATGCCTTTGCCACTTTAAAAGGCAGGTCAAATATTTTATTCCATTATTAGCTATAAAATTTTAAATATTGATATCTCTTGAGAATTAATCAGGAGAAGTCATATGTTAAAAGCAAAAGAAAAATAAAATCAGGGCAGTTTCTCAGTTGGGTTGAAATTCATACTAAAGAATATGTGTCTGATATGAAATCTTCTCCTGAGAATGGGTTTTGATGAAGGTATAGAGCATGAAAAAAAAAAAAAGTCCCACTGAGTACCTGAAGAGAAGAGGTCACAAGGCCCAGCACTGAGGGAAAATGAGGACCAGGAAGAGAAGCCTGCCAGGGAGGCTGTTCATGTCACAACCTGGAGCTGGAACAGCTCTGCTGTGGTTAAAAGGGCACAGACGTCTATTCAGAAAAGAAGGCCCTCTCCGCTGAGGCCTGCACAGTTTGTTTCTTAAACATAATTTCTTCATTAGTAAAATGTGATGATAACCCCCACCCCTTGGGACTGTTTGGAGATAAAAGGGCCTAGCACAGTTCCTGGCATAGACTTACCTCTTGGCGTCTTCTGGAATTGGGTTCTTGGAACTCTCCCCAGAAACCAGGATACACAGTCCCTGGTACAAAAGAGTTTAGTATTCACCGTCATCTAGTCATAGCTACATTACAGACAATTCTTAATGTGGATGAACACTATATAGTAGTTGCTATATTGTATCATTCAGGGCTTAATGACAAGGAAACAATGACCCATGTTCAGTGTAATGGGACCTTTCTTTCTTTCTTTTTTTTTTAAGTTATTTCCTGTCTACTGTTGGTTGCATCTCAGATACAGAACCTACAGACAAGGAAAGCCTCCCGAACACCGCTCCTCAGAGAACACTCCTTTCAACCTGTGTTTGGGAGAACTCCCATATTCTGAGGGATCTTTCTGTGCAAACCAAATTTAAATCCTGTTCAATCTAGGACCTTGCCTGCATTGAGATCCCAGTTTAGAACAAAGTGGATGGGTTTGAGACCCGGGAGTGGAGAAAGTGGATAGTGGATAGTGGATAGTGGATAGTGGAAAGTGGAAAGAGGATAGTGAGCACCCCTTAGCCTTTGCTCACGGCCCAGGAAACCCCAAAGCACATGCAACCCAAGAAGCATGGCCCCTCATTCCAGCTTTCTGAGCCCCGGGTGGGTGGCATCTCAAGAAAACAGACTCCCTCTGTAGAGGGAGCGCTCCCTCTGTAGACTAAACTCCAGGTTTCCAGGAACTAAACATTTTGACTTCCATCCCTCTCTGGAGCATCTACCAGTATTTCCAGTAAGTACTTCTGAACAACACCTATTCTGAGGTGATATGGATAAATTGCAAAAACATTAATTTACTATTAACATAATTACAGGGTTTTTTTCCTGCTCTCTAGAATTTGTTTAATGCTTGGGGCCAAATCCCTTTCACTCTCACAATACCTTCTTTGTTTTAAAAAGGAGATACTAGAGTGGCTGTTGGTGGAGGGATGCCCTTTGAATTTCTGTTATCACAGTCATAAACTGCCTCGAATCAGAGGCAGTGCAGTAAATAGACCAGACTTCTTTAAAATGCCCACAGTCTGCAAAGAATTTAAATGTCTTCCTTTGCGTCTCTCCTCAAAATCTATTTTGAAATAGTTGCTCAGGCCTAAGCTTTCCCTAATAAGGCTCCGTTTAAATAAATTTGGAAATATTTTCCTTCTTTTAAAAAGAAAGCCACTCAGTTTGTAAATGTCAGATAAAAATACGCAGCCCCGTTAGAAGGCTATCACCCATTTTCAGCAATGTTTTTATTCCAGGCTCTCTCTTCCCTTTTCTTTCTTTCTCGTTTCTCTTGTTGGCTGCTCCCAGCAGCTTCTGGGAGCTTCCTCACCCAGGAGGACCGGGCTCCTCAGATCACAAACAATTTCATTTGTTTTCCTGGCTGTGGCTATTATAGGAGCAAAGCTGGCCCCCATCGCCCAATACAGCCCTTCTGAGTTACCCTAGCTCCCTAAACACCAGCAGAGGCCACGTGACTGAAATGAAACCAACTTGCCCTTAACTTTGGAAAATTAGCCGCTCTCCTCCTCGCTGTGCCATGTCAAAATTAAAGAGTAAACAGAGGTCCCCCCAATCCCCCTGATTGCATTAATCATTCAAATGACGTATTAGCATTCTTCAGCCCTCTTCTGTTGTGCTTCCAAATTAACACCTCCAGGTTCAAGGGAATAGAAATTAACTGAATTATCTGGCAGCCCCAGATGTCCTAGCATGCTCTTCCCTCTCGCTGATTTAATGTGCCTGAAGAACGGTTATGAGGCAGAAACACCGCTAATGGTCAAGAAATAATTTATGCTATGTGGATCCAGCAGCCTAAGCGCTCCTCCTCCCAACATCCCAAAGTTGCCCAGATTCCAGGTGAGCCCTGGCTGCCATGCGGACCCCGCTACTGCAAGGTATGGCCATGCTCCGAACATCTCTGTCTCCCAGGTTGCGTGAAACCGGCAAGGTGCTTGCCCAGCTCTGGAGCTCTCTGTCCAGCTCTCCAATAAGGCCTGTGTGGACCCAAAATGCAGAGCCTGTGGGATGAGGAGTGTCTGTTCCAGAAAGCAGGAAAGGATAGGAGAGCAGCGGCCGCCAAGTCTTTGCCATCCCGGAAGGGGCCTCTCTGGTGTTTCCCAGCTCTGGCCACTAGCAACTTTCCTGTTGAGGCATGAAAAGGATCAGCTCGTCCTCAGAGTTGTGGAAGGCCTCTTTAGAACATTGATGTAATCCTTCACAACAGAAGCCTGTTTCCCTTGGGGGTTAAGCCTGTCATTTGGGAGTGTCTCCAAGGCATTAAGCCATAATTGCTTGCATAACTCCAAGAGGCAAACAGGAAGCTGGCACACACACATTCAGAACCTTCCTAGAGTAGGCAGGTCCAGTTCTTTGCCTTGGTGGAACAGGCCCGAACTCAAGTCCCTCCTCCCTCGCCCATTCTGAGGGGCAGCCTCAAGAAGAGGGCGAAGCCTCAAGTTCACATAGTAATCCTCACCCCTACCCAGTTCTCAGCTGCCTGACTCTGGAAGGGGGGGCCTGGAGGTGGGAATAACGAGAGGGCCACACCAGACAGCAACCGGAGCACAGGGGCCTAATTACAGGACTTCAAATGCTCTCCCCTGTCTTGGTGGAAACAGAAACATCAGATGTTTATTAAATGACATAGTGGCGGCGACTACTTTGCAGAGCCAGCCCAGAAGTGTATGCTGTCACTTTAAAAAAAATTGAGCCGATGCCAGGCTAGTCATGGTAATGCTCCCATGGCATGATTAGATTCATGCCCAGGGTTGTATTTGCATATGATATTCAGGGCATGATTTTTTTATTGTTCTTAATCAGAGCCGAATGTCAACAAAATAAATGAAGTTGCGAGTTGAAGTGAAATTTTTATCACATCAGGGATGTGCTTTTTCTCCCATTTATCACAGCCCATATTGAGAGAGTGAAATTTTTTGAAAATGTGGTAATCAATGGGAGAGCTCCATATGGCAGGGATCAAAGGTGTTACATAGTGTGTGGTTCTGCTTTATTGCCAGCCAGTACTGTTAATTGGACAACAAGATCAGAGGCAATATTAAAATCCAATTAAATTGATATGAACAGATTGCCAAGTGATGTACACTAATGTATAATTGAGTATCAAGCAAATGCAAGTCCCCGTCTTCTGCTTCTACCTCCTGAATAAATGATGGCGCCATAGAGGACAGAAGCAAGTTTGCACATTAGCTGCACAGCTCTGGGCTCTCATTTGTTACTTTCAGAGTTGATGACTTTTGCTTTCCTCCTAGTCCGCCTTAAAGAGACAGACCCTTTCCCTGCCCCCAGCCCCTCCCTGTGGCCCCCACCTGAGTGCCCCCCCACAGTCATGTTTCCCTTTCGGGGCTTGGAAATGAAATCCATGTTTCATATGCTTCATTACATGTCTATTATGTAGCAGGTCCTAAAGAGCAGTGCATTGATAATATATTGTGCTAGTTGTAAATGATATGTCCATCTGGAGAGGCACGCTAACACATTTCTAATGCCGTCTCCCTGATATAAATTATAGCAGAGCATTTCTCAACCCAAAAGGCAGCGAAAAGCAAGCTCGCCAAGCCCTGGGTGAGCACCTCGCGGCTCACACAAAGGACCCGAGTAGTACTGGAGTGTGGGCCCGTGCTGTGGATCCCTATAGTGGATCCCAGCTGCTGGGGCTTGCCAGCAGGAGCTGAAGTGGGCCTCCATTCATTCCTCTCCAAACAAGGCCGGGAAGGGACAGGAATCCGGAGGAAAGCAGTCCCTCCCACTCAATTAGAGCAATTAGCTCACAGGCCTTCCCCTGGCCAGGCCTGGCTGAATAGGATCCCCCTGCCCCGCCGTTTGTTACCAGAGCTGAGCTCACACAAATTAATGAGGAGAGGGAATGAGTAACGCCAAGGGCTGCTGCTGGCAAACACTCTGGGGGCCTCGTCCTTTCCTCCTGTAAGAACAGCCCAGATTACCCCCCAACAATAAAACCTGTTAACTTATACAACTTTGCTTAAGAAACAAGCCTGATGGGACGTTGGCAGACTTCCCTATTGCCAAGAGAGTACCATGGCCGGTAGCCGGCGGCCTCCTCCACCGCCACGCGAGACAAAATGGTGAGATGCCGGCAGACTTCATTTATCTATCTGCCCGTGAAGTTCTTGGGGGGGGGGGGGAGTTTTTTTCTCCCCTGTACATTAGCAAACAAACTGGGCAAAGAGCAGGAGAGACTAAGAGAGTGGCAGAGGTGATGAGCAAAGATTGTTTTGAGCCAAGATTGTGTGTTTGTTACCTTTAGGTCAAGCTGCTCAAAAAAATTAATCCTCTTCCCTCCCTCATTTTGCCGCTGTATAAACCCACATTGGCCTGAAAGAGACAAAGGAGGGGGCTAGAGCTTGGGAGGGGGCAGCCCACAGGTGGACTAAGAGCTGGACACATCCTAAGAGCTGGACTTTTAACTGGCTTAGAAGATAAGTGGCAAAATTTCGCACCTTTCAAATTTTGATCGGACACTGAGGTCTCTTTACAAACAGGTTCCTGTTTTTATAGATCAGATTTTATTTGTGCATCTTAACAAAACTAAGATGGTATCTTGACTCGTAACTGTTTGAATTTCCTATTTGGCTTTCACCAGTCAAAACAAGTGGTGGATCCCTGGTCCGTAACTACTTACTGAGCAATTGTTGAATCAATGTTTTGCTTTCTTTCCAGGTCTGCTGACTAACGTCCAAGCGGCCTTCACTTGCCATTCATCTTGAAAGTAGGGTGAGGAGAAACTCAGACTGAAGTCAGACCTACAAAGGGCCCAGAATTGCCTTTGAAGCATGGGACCCTCCCAGCTGGAGCTGGCAAAGGATGGATTAAGCAAGGAGAGCAAGCAAGAGTGGTCCTTCTCCCCAGAGTGGAAAGATGCTGAGATTCTTCTACTGAATGGTTCCCCACAAGTAGCAGAAAGATGGCACAGCTTCAGGTCTCCTGAACTGCTGGGAAGTGTTTCTCTAAAGTGTTTATCTAGAAATAACATGAGCCTTACTTCTGATCAATGTCTAGTATTCCCGAGCCATCCTAAGACTCAAGATGTAGATGGAAACAAAAACAAAAAAATACCGGAGATTTTAATCAAAATTTCCTAGGAGTCCCTGCCACTGTGCACCACATGTCACAACTGGCCCTCGTCCACTCCTCGACACAGCCCACAAGGTGAGAAATACGATCCTCCTGTTTCAGAGCAGGCAACTGGCCCTTGGAAAGGTTAAATAATTTCCCAGAAGTTACACAGAAGGAAGACACAAAACTGAAACTCAAACATGGATCTCCCCAAATTAAACCCACGTTTTGTTTACTGACTGCCATCCCATCCGATTCAGACTTCCAAAGTGGAGTGGTAAACTCCCACCAGCCAACCATAGAGCCGAAGAAGACTTAAAGAATCAGGTGCTCTTTCTGACAGGGATGGGAGAGCCACTAAGGCAGCACACAGCTCCTCTGGCGTCTGTCCATGTCTCCATTTCTGCAAGCATGTGCCAAGACTTCCACTAAGTCACCGATTCTCCCTGTATCCTCAGTCCTTCTAGAAACAGTGGGACCAGCCACCTACCTGTGCTTTCTAGTGTGGAATTGTTATTGTGATACTCGGAAAACTTGTTATACTCAGAAAAAAAAATCACATTAAATTCTTCAGGAAAGAACTCCGAAGGACTCATTCTTATCATGTTGCCCTTACTGACCAGAGTGTTTCTGACTTTTTTTTTTTTTTGCCTACAGACAACATGGTAGAACTGAACTGAATGTCTTGTGTGGCTGTATATCTTGCCTTAAACAAGGCAGGCCGTGGCAAGTGCCCCTCCTGGATAAAAGGCTAAAGAGCCAGTACAGATTGTTTCATCCCGGCAACTTGCAGAAGTGACACAGGAGGCCATGTTGAAACTGAACCTCCATCAGCCTAAGTCCTCCAATGCCTTGCTGGATCACAGTGGACTCTCAGCTGGAGCAGAAAATCTGAGATATCTGGGGTACTTTGTTACTGTAATGTAACTTCATCTCACTGACAGATACAAATCACATAGAAGGCCTATTCCTGGATAGAAAACACAGGAAAACATTCAGAAAATAAGCAGAATGAATGAAGAATATCCATTTAAAGACTTCTCAATTTTCTCAATGTTTAGGGTGGGGTGAATGAGTGTGCTAGAAATACATGATTTTTTTTTTCTGAATAGGAAAATCCAAAACACCATGTTCTAGTAAGACAATATAAAGTCCTTTCAAAGAATTAATTTGAAAGGCTGGGGGGATGGTTGTTGGTAGAGGCAACTTAACTAAGACTGACAACCCAAGTTGGATCTTCAGGCCACACGTGTTGGAAGGAAGTGACTCCCGAAAGTTGGCCTCTGACTTTTACACACATGCTTACCATGGCAGATGCAACCCCCCAACAAATACACGTGGGTGCACGCTCACACACACACACAGACAAAATAAACAAAAAACTGTTGTGATTTTAAAAAATAATTGATTTAAGATTGAAAAAAATATTTGCCTTTAACAAATACTCGAAACTCCCCTAATCTATTTGTAGCGCAGTGGGGAAACCCCTTTGCTAACTTACCTCCAGTCTAGCTCCCAAGGGGCTCTGCTTAAAGGTTTTCATTCCTTAGCTGTCTGTGGTTATTCACTGGCACAGTCATAGCTAGCAGTACCTGGAAGAAGGAAGGCTTTAACACAGTGCATATTAGACAGAAGACAGTAGACAGTAGGCGTTCGACATCCCAGGGGTGAGCAGTGACAGACCCTAGCAAAAGCCAGTGGTAAAGATGAGGACATAAGAAAAGGGAAAAGGTGGGACTTCCTCTTCCCTGTGGAAAATCGTTCTTCATCACCCATCTGGCCGCTAAGTAAGGAACACATTGTAACTTCCCCCTTACAGTTTACGTAAACTTCAGTTTGGCTTGGTAGGAAGCCGAGTGCTCCTCTTACAGGCTTGTCCCCTGAAGGCTTTACTCTCACCTCTCTCCTCTGAGCTCCACTTCCCTAGGACCATTAAGGTTTCCACATTGCTACCCAGCAAGCCTCGGGACTATGGTGCTGGGTTGGAAAATCTCGGCTCTCTGGTCCACTTCTGTCCCAGACAAGTTCTCCACCTCTCTTATAGAACAAGGAGATTGTGGCAGATGCTCACCTATGTTCCTTCCTGCTCCTCCATCCAGGTAATCACTCCTGAAGCCACTCTCAGTCTTTAAATGTAATTGACTAGATGAAACATCTGTGCAGCTAGGATGCTGAGCAGATAACACTATACTAGCCAACAGCAAAAGGGGGAAACGAGAGAGCTAAGAATCCCTGTCCATTGGTAAAGAGCTTGTCTAGGATGCATGAGAAACTGGGTTCAATTCCCAGCACTAAAGTGGGTGTGGTAGACAGCCTTGTTGGTAACTCAACACTTGAGAGATGAAGATAGGGCATTCTTGGTTACGCGGTGAGTTCAAAGCCAGCCTGGTCTCTGTGAGATCCTGTCAAAGAACAGAAGGAAAGGAAAGGAAACAAAGAGCTTCAGGTAGCAGAATGGGAGGCTTCGAGAGGGTTCTCTTCTTCCCCAGACTTACCAGACATTATTGCTGTCATTTTTATAACTTTGTGCATTGATAAAAATTAAATAAATATTATATAATGTGGACAAGCATGTTAACCCTGACCTCAGAAAGAGTCAGTATGTAACACAAGCCCCTACCTTATCTCTACAGACACAAAACATCTACCGCACACCAAATCCTTAAGATTATCTTTTCCCATTTCTCATCAGCAAAATTGTCTTTAGCCGCACAATTTATGTTTCAATGGTGTCAAATGAAGGAGTTTGGCAAATGTTTCATTAGTCCATTGTTTCTTGAGCATAGTGTGCCATAATCAAAGCTTACAATCACCCACTCATTTGTATACACACACACACACACACACACACACACACACACACACACACACTTACTGTCATGACACTGTTCAGTCAACACTTACACCAAAGGTCATGAAAGCTGCATTAGGTAGAAGGGCACAGGGAACTGGGACTTATTCTTTCCTACTGTCCAAGCTTTGACAGTGTGATGGGATTATGCAATAACTCAGGCCAGGAAGGCAATATTACACACCAGAAACTCAGGTGAAGCCTCTCATAGAATTATGTGTCAGTATTCAGCAAAGGAGCACACTGTTGACACTTCAGAGCCCAGAAAAATCTCCCTCACATTCCTATCTCACTCTCACAAGATGAAAAGCAGTTTCTTCCATGAGAGAAATTCTGCTCCTAAGGAAATGATGTGTTTTCCATAACAGGTACACTGAACTACTTTAACTACCAACACCACCAAATGTTGGAGACCACAAACTCCTCAGCACATTTTAATTGTCTCAACATAACCACAATAAAGGGCTTTTGGGGATCCTGGCTATAACTCAATGTTTTCAAGTGTCTTTCTTTAAGATATCTGGGCAATTTCTCCTTGACTTCATTATCCCACAAAACAGGGCCTCACCAGAAAGTTGCCCTACTCATCACCAAATCTCAGCTTTGCCAGCTGTCAATGCTCCTCTGAGGTCCATGTGTGACCCTCCTACATCTGAGGGCTGAGTCTTCAGACCCCACCTTGCCACAGATAACCACACCTCTCTGCCCACCTCCTGCTAATTGCCACGCCTCTCTCCAAGTTCCAGTTACCCCGGAAGTCCCGCCTCCAGAGACTGAAGGAGAAGTTGCTGATTGGGCCAAGTTGCTGACAAACTTGGGGGAGGGGTTTTGCCTTACCTATTCTACCTGGTTTTGCTTGTAACAAAGTGACTTGAATGAAAGGTGGCTGATTGAAACACATCTGTGTTTGGCTAATTTTTATGAACACTTCCTGCGTTCCGGTACTCCAAAATAGTTTTCTAGGACCTTGACCCCATTCCAGAAAACCCATTCGTACTTGTGGCTGCTGGACGGCTACATCCACGAAGAACGAAAATGCAAACTGAATCGGTCTCCAACCCCAAGCAGACCAACCCAGATGGCCCCTCACACCTACATGGAGAATTCTGCTCAGGACAAGAAGATGACAGGAGCTTCAGGCAACAGTCAAAGGGAAATGATACCTCTCTCCACAACGTTTCTCTCCTCAGAAAATTCAGATTTCCCTGTATTGTTTGCCTGCAAGTGACGGAGCTTAAAAACAGACATGTGAATGCTTTTTTTTTTCTTTTTGGTTTTTTGTCGCATTTTCCAACATCCTTTTTACACTTAGTATTAAAAGCTCTTTAAAAAGAAAGCAAACCTGGAAAGCATGCAATAGCTAAAACAAGGCTTGAGCAAGCTCTGCTCATAGTCCACAGGACGTGGTCCAGTTTCATTTGTGCTTATCTACCTGGGCCTCCTCACTTAAGACTCTTGGGTCCCCATCTCAGCTTCACTACTAGCCAACTATAATTCTGAGCAATTAATTCTCTCTCTCTATCTGGGTTTTTTTTAACCTATATAATGGGGATGATAGTATGTCTTCATTGGGTCACTGTGAAGATTAAATGAATGCTTATAGTAGTGCCTGGTACATAGTAGCTGCTCCTAGTAACAGTTATTGTTGCCAGCTAGCCACTGTGTGTCTTTGGATAAGTAATCACCTTCTGTCTTTGAATCTCCCTCTGTGTGAAAAATGAAATTAATAATACTCTCACCCCCTCAATTACCTTACAGGATTGTTGAAAAGATCAAATAACTCAGTGGCCATGACCAGTTCATAGGAATGAAGAAACGCATCATAGTAATATCTGTAATATATTGCTCTTTAATAGAATAATATCATTCCTCAGCCAATGAAAAGTCTTTTATTTTAGAGAAATTAAAAAGAAAGAGAAAACTCACTCCAGGTTGGCCAGAAGCTCCAGCAAAAGACAAAGTTGAAAGAAAAGTTGGAAGAGAACATGCCAGCTGATTTTATCATATCAGTCTCACTGGATGAAGAAGCTGGAGGAGAGATAAAATAATAGGTCTTCATCACCATGGCTCTACCAAGGTATTTGTGTTGGTTCTGAAAAACAGTTTACTCTGCGATCAGTTCTGTCTCATTGCAAGCATACTATAAAATCAGATATGCTTTGAACATTGCTCATAATTTCAGGCCAATGCAATTCCTGACCCCAATAACCATCCTAGGAGGATTGGCACATGCTGCTGTCAGAATTGCCCAGTCCCAGTGGCTAGCCAGGCCAAATGATGATTTGGAGTTCCGGTCTCACACAGGCAAGCCACCAGCCCTCCCGATGGTTGGATTGAACTTTTGGATTGAAATGACCAGTTGTGCAGATGCCAGGCAAGCCTAGATGGAAGTAACCAGATGCCAAATGAGAAAGCTCAGTTGATGCTCCTAGTCAGTGACTGACTTCATCTTCCACAAAAAAAAAAAAAAAAAAAAAAAAAAAAAAAAAATCCTTCATCTTGATACCTAGCTAACACAGCAATGACAGTATAATCACCTGTTTCCTCCATCTCTTTCTTCCTAAAGTCCTGGTCTCATCTCACTCACATCAGGCCCCAGTTCTATTTTACTATGTGTATGTGTGTGTGTGTGTGTGTGATATGTGTGTATATATATATGTGTGTGTATATAAATATACACATATATTGAGAGAATATGTATATATAATCCCTCCTTCCTTCCCTCTTTCTCTCTCAGCTAACTATAAAAAGACGAGGAAACAAGATTACTATTATACTATTCTATATTAATGGAGAAAACAACACAAAGATAATGATAGCTGGTATTTATTGAGTTAGCTCTGAGCTTGGCATAGATCTTGGAACTTTACATAAATTATCCAACTGAATCCCCAAATCTAGGAGGAGAGGATTATTAGGATTGCCTTTGATAGGTAACTAGTCCAAGGTACAAACTTGACAAATCTTATGTGAAAGCCATTCAGTATCCACATGGGACATGTAGACACTGGTAGCACCAGGCTCTGAGCCCAGGACCTTTGTCACAGGGACAATGTGTTTCAACATACTCACATGTTTGTCTTCATAATTCCATCCATCCATCAGTGGTGGGGTTAGATCCTCTCAAAGGACCAAGAAAATGTTACCTTAAGTTTTCTGAGAGAGGAAGCACCAGCTCTTGGTTTGACTCCACGAATTCCATTTTTACCATGGGACTTAGATAAATATTCTTGGTAGTTACAGACAAACATCCAGAAATATAATTACCCCTTCCAAGTAGGAAGCAATATCTGTACACATCAGATGTTCTCAATAGATGGGCAGCAACTTGCTGTCTGTCCTTGGGAATACAGTGAAGACGCTCTCCAGGTTCCAGCCTGGATAGGAAAGAAAAGCATCAGTGAGTGCCAGCAAATGATTATGGGACAATGAAAGGCTTGCACTTTAACAACAAAAATGGAACCGAGAGAGAGAGAGAGAGAGAGAGAGAGAGAGAGAGAGTTCATTTCCCTAAAACCATGTCATCCTTTGTGGAATTTGAACTGAAGGCTTTGAAACCAAACCCTGAGGTCACTCACTAAACATCACTGAATTAAGACAAGGGGAATGAGGTAATGCTTGCAAACCAGAGAAACGCGTGGCGGTCTCTTTATACTTCCAGAGTAAGTTGAAATGAGGCCCGCTTTGCTGCAGTACTGACCACACTGGCCAGCTTGTCTCCAGGCTCACTCTCATGATACTAAATACAATCAGAAAGAGCTCAGATACCCAGCCAGGATGAGTACACCACCAGAAGCCTGATCAGGGAGAAAACCCAAAACCAACTGGCCTGCCAGAACCCAAGACACACAAGGGCGACTCCACCAGTTAATGGCATTACCCCCCTTTGGGGGCTCCCCACCCCCACCAATCAACACATTCTTAAAATAGCCTAGGGCTGTTGAAGCTCCCAATCAGGCCTAGTTTGGACTGTAAACGGCTTGAGACTGCCAGTGCTGGCTAATGTGATTAGGCACAGAACATTAGCCAAATCAAAGGGATAGGGAGGGAGGAGCCAGGAAGCCAGAGGTGAAAGGGGGAAAAAACAGGATTGCCCAGAGTGTAACAGAGTTGGGGGAGGAGTGGCACTGTGACTGGGGAAAGGCCTCTGGCACTCCAAAGGGAGGAAATTCAAAATTGAAGGAATACCTGAAGCCAAGTGATTCATTGCTCAGACAAACAGCTGGTCAGGCAGGCAGTCAACAAATATCGAATGTCACCTACGTGCACGTGTTCCACAGCACAGATACCTGATGCTGCTCTCATTCAGCTCACTTTCCACTTGAGAGCAGACTTAAAAACAAATGATGAGAATCCCCGTGATAAAGCCCACCACCAAGACAGTACACTCTTGCATAAAAAATATTCTCAAGGAAGGAGCGAAGCTGCAAAAATCAAGTTGAAAGGACCAATCCTATGCATCAACTTGGCAAAGCCATTGGACTGAAATATTTGGCCCAGCACTAGTCTAGATGTTTCTGTGAAGGTGGTGTTTTAGGTCCACTTAATACTTCCATTGTCGGCTGAGCAAAGTTGATTCCCCTCCACAGTTTAGGTGGAGGTCTTTAAAGCGTAGACTGATAGACTGAATTATACTGCAGAGGAAGCAATTCGGCCTCAACACTGGAACATGATGACCACAGGACTCTCCAGTCTTCACTTTGCTAGCTCCTACAACTGTTTCAGACATCTCTCTAAAATAGGCTCCTTCCTCCCTCCTTCCTCCTGTTGCTTCTTTTTCTCTGGAGAATCCTAACATACACACACTGAACATGTCCACCAAGGACAAGGCAGGCCCAATGTCTAGAAACACCTGAAAACCTTGTGTTTATTAGGATTGAGGTGTAAGGTCAGTACTGGCCAGGGGACTGGAAATTGCAAAGAAAGAGCATAGTGTTGCAGGGTGAATGCCGAAGGCCACTTGTGAGCGAGGAGAGCTGGGAGAACAGAGACGGAAGCCTAGGTAGGCATGCCAGGTCCAGACTCCAGTGGCAGGAGACAGGGAAGGACCAGGTAGATACAAAGATCCTGCCTCTTTTGCACCCAGACTCACTCCAAATGCAGACATCAATACCGTCTCCCTGTACCTGAAGCCCTGGAGAACTGCTCTAGAGCAAAATAGCTCAGGAATTGGCCTCAGCCTCCAGCATCTCCTGAATATCAGCCTGAGAAGCAAGACTAAACAGCTATACTGTTTCAAAAGGGTTAACCACCCCCCCCCCACACACACACACACCCAGCCTGCAGTGGCAATCTTTCCTAATCATTTCCATTTTTATTCCTCCTGAATTCTCCCATTCCCCCGCCCCCTTTGTTTTCATGACCTGTGGGAACCTGAACTCCAGCTGGAGGTAGAGTCTGCCTTTATACTTGCAGCAGATATTTAAGCGATTATGCTGTCACTGGGCATCGCCTGGCCTCCTCCATATGGGCTGCTCCCAAGCAAAGCCTTTGGTTTCTCCTTTGTTTCCTGGACATGGAGTAAAATTGTTCCAGAAAGCATTTCCCTTGTGCAGTGAGACTGGGAGAGGGGAGTAAGCTTGGTCAGGGAGCCTCGGTATCAACCAGGAGGTATACAAAAGTGACCTGGACTGTTGGACCTCTTGGCTCTGCCCTTCCCATGCAGGACATGCAGTCTCCTCCCAGCAGCAGAGTTTTTGGAGGATTCATACATGTTTCAGCTCTGGAAGGACATAGTTGTAATGAGGAGGTGAACTCTGCCATTTGACTTGGGGCTACAAGTACACACTTTCCTCTAGGCCTCTCCTAGCCGTGCAGCTTTCAGATGGCCAGAAAAGAAGGAAGTATAGTCTCATGGAGTTTATCTGATGATACACCTTAAAGAGCACGTCAAGGAGAATCTCTAATAATAACTTGTTGTGGCCACTGTAACAAATTACCATAAACCTTATTCCTTAGATGGCAGAAAGGTATTTTCTCTTGATTCTAGAAGCAGTAAGTCCGAACCTGGTAACACAACTGAATTGAAGAGACCATTAGGGTCCAGCAGAGAATCTATCTTTTGACTCTTCCTATCCCTTTGACTACTGTCTGCAACACCTGGGTGGTCAGTGGTTGCTACCTCCATAGAGTCATGTGGGCCTTTCCTCTCTTAATGTCAGGTATCTCTGCTTCACTTTTCTAAGGACCCTAGCAATAGCCATTAGAACGTACCTGCATAGTCCTGAATCATTCATTCTCAAAAGCCTTCACTTCATCACACCTGTAAAGACTTTGCCATGTGATTACAACATCCACAGGTTCCAGGAATTGAGATGTGAGTATCTCTAAGAGGGTGCTGTTCAGAAACCGTAGCTCCCACAGCCATCTTATGTCTGCTTTGTTTCAGGATAAGAAATGGGGTCAGCAAAGGAGGGAAGGTGATTTTTTTACCTCAAATGCCAAATGCATTTATTAAAAGAAAATTCAGGTCTTAGGTGAATAAGGGTCAGTTCCTTTCCAGCCACAGAAGTCAAAAGAAAAAAAGTAGAAAGGGTGGATCTTAATATGCCACCGTTGGAAGCATCTACTAGAACTAAGCCACGGAGAGGGCTCTGGTAATAATCTAGCAATTATTTTCCAATAATGTGGCTTTGAAAAGGGCTGAATCTAAGCCTCCATTCCCAAATCCACAAAGTGCATGCAATAATCCCTCCCTCAACGAAGGGTTGCAAGGATGCAGAGTTACTGTTCCATATGTGCAAGACAATGTGGTCAACATCTTCTAATATGTTCGAATCCTTGATCAGGTGACACTAGATTGTTTCTCAAGCTTATACATGAGGAGCCTTATACATAGAAGAGACACACAGCTCTCCCCTTCCCTCAACAACAGTCTCATACAGTCTCATAGAATGCTTCTTGTCTTTGCAAAACAGGCTCACTTCCACCACTGAGTTTGAAATCCTCACTGTAAGGTGAATGTGACCGTGAGTGTTATAATAAACCTTAGATTTTGGGGAGTCGATGCAACTACCATGCTAATAGGCTGGCCTCCTGAAAGTGTCTGTAGACCAGGGCAACTGGAGTGAGAATGGCCCCCAGGAGCTCATATGACTGAATGCTCGTGTCCCAGTGGGTTGAGCTGTTTTGCAAGGACCAGGAGGTATGTATGGTCTTGGAGGAAATGTCACCAGCAGTGAGCATCAAGGTCTCAAAAAGCCCACATAACTCCCACTTAGCTTTTTCACTACCTTGTGCTTATGGATCAAGATGTAAGTTCTCAGCTACTGTTCCATTGTTATGCCTGCAGGCCTGCTGCCATTCCCCCTGCCATGAGGGTCATGGGCGCTAACCTTCTAAACCTGATTCCCAAGCCAACTCTCTTTCCTACAAGTTGTCTTGGCCATGGTATCTCTTTATAGCAATAGAAAAAGGTAGCTAAGATTCCCTAATTTCAGTACTATGTCCACTTGACTTTACCCCTGGTGTCAGTACCTCCGTGGTTTACATGCTAAATTTGTAGAGGCAGAGGGGGTTACCAGACCAGTCAATAGCTTGCTCTTCAATCTGCTTCACTCCACTGACTCAGCTAATATCCTCAGCCTGAAGAGACAGTTAACACTCATTCTCCTCCTTTTATAAATGAAAGAACTGAGGCACACTAGGAAAATTTCCAATTTGCCAGACATATAACTACTAAGTGGGAGGAGCAAGATATGAATCTAGATCCAAAGAGCGCTACCACAACACTGCCAAGAACTTTTCATGTCAGAGTTGCCAGTTCACAAAAGTCTATCAAACCCAATGATGAAGGAGCTGGGAGGAAGAGCCTGGTGGTAAAATACTAATCATGCAACCATAAGAACATGAGTTTGAATCTCCAGCATCCACTTAAAAGTCAAGTATAGTAGCATGCATCTATAAACCTAGCCCCAGAGAAGTAGAGACAGGTAGACACTACGTGCTTGCTGGCCAGCTAGTCTAGCTAAATTGGCAAGCTCTAGGGTCAGTGAGAGACTGTCTCAAAAAATGAGAAGACTCACATTTTCAGGCACACACATACTCACCTAATATTGTAAGCACTCTCCACAACATAGAACCCAAGGCAAAATGTAAATAAGATAGCCTTTATAATGAAAGTAACAGTACTTTGAAATATCTATTGGAAACTCTACCAGATGTCCATCCATAATGTGGCCATCATTAGCCACACATGTTTGAGGAGTGTGTGCACACCTTACAGACAGTGATAGGCCCGCCAGGTGGTTTTCCAGAAACCTGACTTCAGGCTGCCTCTGGTGCCCCTATGCCATCACAAAGACTTTGCGTTTAAAAATCTGAGTAAATAAACAATATTTCTATTCTCTCTTTATTAATCTCCCATCTGACTGTGACAAATAGCCCCAGGGAATCCCTATTTCTAATTGAGAGAAAAATGAAGCATCCCTGCTTACATTTCACACCAGGATGGCTGCTAGAATGTTGACACAAGGTGGTTGTACCCCAGCCTTATAGAAGATGTTCCAAGAGACACAAGTGCCCACTGCCATCATCCAAAGTGGTACCACTTACTTTGGCCAGATGGAAGAGGGCATAATGTTTCATGGGAAGACTAAAACCCACACTGTGAGAACTGGCAGTTCAGCCTACCTGTCTGACCATCAAGGATAGACTCTGTGGTGGTTTGAATATGCTTGGCCTGGGAAGTGGCACTATTTGGAGTTGTAGCCTTCTTGGACTGGCTGTGACCTTGTTGGAGGAAGTGTGTCACGGTGGGCAAGGGCTTTGAGAACTTCCTCCTAGCTGCCAATGTTGCCAGTCTTCTCCTGTTTGCCTTCAGAACAAGATGTTGTACTCTCAACTCCTCCTGTGCCATGCCTGTCTGGGCACTGCCATGGTCCTGCCTTCATGATAATGGACTGAACCTCTGAACCAGTTAAGAAGCCAGCCCCAATTAAATATTGTCCTTATAAGAGTTGCAGGAGTTAGAGAAAGGACTAATGGAGCTGAGGGGGTTGCAGTCCCTTAGGATGAACAACAATATGAAC